>NC_057711.1:101707291-101714496 GCF_004010195.1 Chiloscyllium plagiosum | reverse complement strand
GGGGCCAAGCGGGCGGAGATAAAAGGTAGGGGGGAGGGGCGCTGGGAATACGATAGGTGGACCGAGGTGAGGGTGATAGGCCGGAGAGGGGGTGCCTCCAGCCTATTACCCTCACCTCGTTCCACCTATCGTATTCCCAACGCCCCTCCCCCAAAAAACCCTCCCCCCACCACACCTTTTATCTCAGCCCACTTGGCACCCCAGCCTCATTCCTGAAGGGCTTATGCCCGAAACATCGATTCTCCTGCTCCTCGGATGCTGCCTGGCCTGCTGTGCTTTTCCAGCACCACTTTTCAACTTGAAAATTTAAAACCAAATTTATAAACAAATTAAATTTCACCAGCTGCTATGGTGGGATTTGAAACAATTAGTGGCATCGTAGACTGTGAAGAAGGTTTTCTAGGGTTACAAAGGGATCTTGATCAAATGGGTCAATGGGCTGAAAAATGGCAGATGGTCTTCAATTCGGATAAGAGGTAAAACAAGGGTAAGGCTTATATAAATAATGGGTAGTGTTGTAGAACAGAGGGACATGGGGTTCAGGTTCATAATTCTTTGAAGTTTACATAACGTTTCGACAGGGTGGTTAAAAATGTGTTTGGCACGCTTGCCTTTATTGCTCAGTCCTTAGAGTACAGGAGTCGGGAGGTCATTGTTAAAGTTATACAGGACATTGGTGAGGCCTCTTCTGGAATACAGTGTCCAATTCTGGTCACCCAGTTATAGGAAGGATATTGTCAACCTGGAGGAGATGGTTCAGAAAGCATTTATCAGCACGTTGCTGGGTACGGAAGGTTTGGGTTATAAAGAAATACTAGATAAGCTGGAATGTAGCAGGTGTGTCAATCTGATAGAAGTTTCTAAAATAATGGGGAACATAGATAAGAGTTAATGGTTTTCCCTAGGATAGGGGATTTCAAGACTAGGGGCACATTAAGGTGAAAGGAGACAGGTTTGACAAAGGACATGAGAAGCAAACTCTTTTTTTTACATAGAGGGTGGTTCACATGTGAAATGAAATTCCTGAGGAATTACAACAACATTTAAAAAACATTTGGATAGATACAAGAATAGAAAAGGTTTGGAGGCATATGGGCCAGGAGCAGGCAAGTGGGACTAGTTTAGTTTGAGATCATGTTCAGCATACATCCAGGCTCTATGACTATGTCCCCAGAGCATTAGTCTAAGGCTCTGGACTAACAATGTAATTAGCATCACGCCACTATGCCCCCTTTTTAAGGCATTTTCTTTAAGATATTAATAACTGTGCATACTTAAGTGATGCTACTAAACCCAACATTAATGTAATAAAAGATTTTTTAATGAAATCCTTTTCGAATCAAAGGCTGTTTGCTTTTCTAATTGTCTACTGTATCTGCACATAAATATCAACGATACCCAAGTCCTACTGAGATTTTTAGAAAATTCAATTTTTTAAAGAAACCATTCTAGTTTTCTAAGCTTTTAAAAAACCTGTCATGGATAATTCAACACTTCCACACAGTATGTTCCACAATTTGACGTGCCCATATGTTGTTATAGCCAGTTTACTTTGCCCTCAGTGTAATTACCCACCTAAGTTTGTATTGTCAAACTGGTTACATCACACTTTATCTCCTCCTCCAAAATCATTGCATAAGATTGTGTTAGTTAGGGATGAGAGAGAATTGAAACCCTAATTCCCTTTCCTGATTACCGTTCATAGTCATGTTTATGAAAAGGAAGATAAATGTGTCTCCCTCCCCATACCTCGGAGGGGATTGACAATAAAAATACCAGGAGTAAACCTCTGTGGGCTTAAACAAAGGATTATTTATTCACACATTCACCTCAAAAACTCTAATGCTACATTACACACAGGACAAAAGCATACAATAAAAAAAAAGGTTTTAGAAAGCAAAAATAATGTTTTATAATTCATAGGTTTGGCTCGTTTTAGGAAAAAGCACACATTGCAGATCTAGTGGAGGTTTTTCCGCTCCACGCAGCAAGTGGTAATTCAATCAGCTTTGCTGTACCTCAGAATTAGTTCAAGATTCTCTAACAAACATGTTTTTAACAGATCATCAGTCAGTTATTTGTTAACTTGTCAGAATGATGGTCTTGATGGGTGGGCAGGCAGGGAGGGGAAAAACGCTTAAAAAGGATTGAGGAATTTAAGAGATTGCAGTCCACAGTTTTTAAAGCACAAGTGTTACTGTTCTTTCTGCTGCTGTCTTGCTCACAGACTGACTGGTATCTTTCTGATTCTTCAAGTAAAGCTTCATTATCTAATGACATGAAATCACACGGTCAGCACTTAATTGTATGCCCAGAATGATTTAAAGTTAGAAGCCATTGCTATAAAATGGAGAATGGATTGTGGCCATTCACACCAGCTTCTGATTTTCTGGTTTCTCACAAGGTCGCTTCGCTAAGATTTGAATTTAGAGACAGTTTGCATATCTATTGTTTGAGTTTTTGATATGTCTGCAAGCAACAGAAGATTTATATGTTACAAATGTTTTTGGTATGACTGTTCAGAGGGACATCCATCCTATGTTCATTCAATTAAGAACATTCCCAAAACTTGAGGGGTCTGTTCAGCAATTGCAAGAGTTACTTTGATTGTCAGCAGCCACCTTATCAACCATTTCATGCCCATTTTTCAATGTTCTAGAAAATACAATGTTAAAGACAGTTCATGTGATAAGTCATGATTATCACAATACCAGCATCACAACTACAAATAGCTATGGCTCAAGCACTAATCTCTGGGATATACTGCTAGTTAACCTGAAAATGACCTATATTCCTGTATTTGTTGTTAACAAAATTTTCAATCCATGGAGTACGACCCCCAACCCCACAAACTAAGTTTCTACAAAACCCTCTTGTGTGGCACCTTATCAAAAGTTGTTTGAAAATTTGAACACACTACATTCACTAATTCCCACCTATGTAGTCTAGTTGTTACATCCTCAAAAATATTAAATATGATTTATCAAACATTATTTTTCATGTTATAAATCCATGTCAATTCTACACAACCACTGTATGATTTCTAAGTGCCCTGTTATCATGTCCCAAATAATAGATTCTAGTATTATCCTTTTTGCTGCTGTAAAGCTAACTTGCCTATTGCCTCCAGATGTCCTCCCACTCCTGTCACCCTCAGGACTTGCTCCAGAATCCAGCATAATTCCAATACAGTGTCCCAGCAGATTCAAAGGTTGCGTCAACAATGCATGGCCTTCAATCTCAGGAAATGGAGTGAAGGCCAGACAAATCTGGAATTCCTGTACATCCCAAGTGACCTGTCCAAGCTGAGTGCTCTTTATCCACCGTGCCACTTGCTGCTCCTCTTGGGCTTGGCGTTGGTCCTGCTCTTCCTGCAGGAGTGGTTACCTTCTGAGGGAGGCAGCCTGCCAAGCAACATGCTACTAGTAGCATAGTCCATGTGTCTCAGTAGAAAGGACCTCAATAAAGAACAGAAGGAGCGAAAGAGCTTCTCAGAACTCAAAACAGTCAGATGGTGCAACCTTGCAGATAAGGTTGCGTACGCTTCACTTCACATGCTGCACCCTGATAATGAGGGAGTGGGCTCCATCATCCACATCATGGTCAGCATGTGTGACAACTTCATGGTGTCACATTGGGAAGAGATTCTCTGCAGCAGTCTGACATCTTCCCCACCCCAGACCCACAAATACTCACCTTCTTACTGCACTGAATAGAGAAAATCATTATAAATGACAACATGGTGGTATTGTGTGGCTCATGTAAGACCCTTGGATGTTAGACGAAAACCAGTTCCCCTTCAATGAACAGTGGCCTTTTGGCCATTGTCAGCTACAATGTTTGCTGATGGGCAACAAATAATGTTGAAGTTAAGTTTAATTAGCAAGTACCGTGGCACGTAGCAACTTGCCTTTGGTCAGCATCTGACCCCTCAGCATCTCCACTCTGCATACGTAGCAAATGGGCAATGTGAATTGATTGCAATTGAAATGTAGTTGAGCTTTACAAATGGCTGCTTCATGTATTCACACCTAATGTTTTGGCATTCAGTAAATATGGATCCTGAGCCCTAAACTGACACGGACTTAGTGCACTGTCTTAGCCACTTCACATCTGGGAGACTTTCAGGTGGATAATTAAAAATACAGCTCAATCTGGAAATACATACTGAACACCATCAGCATCAGGCACTGCCATCGTTGAGGAATGGAACCCAGGACTGTTTGTCCCAAACTTGTAACCAACTTGGTCAAGCAGCCCCTCAAACCTGACTTACCGGACATGTGACCACTGTTTGCAAGTCCCCAACTAATGGTACGAGTTTCCTCTCAGTTATCATTGACTATTCCCCCAGACTACACAGGGCTGTTTCCACTGACCACAAGGGTTCCAAATGAATGAATGACCACGGGAAGCCCCTGGATTGCATGTAAACTGCCCCGAGACTGATAGTACCAGGATCCCCTGACCTATAGTAGGTTCCCCTGACTGACAAGCCCAAATCAGCCCATATCGGCAGACAAAAGATACAGGACTGTCAGGGTGAACAGAACACAATACAGAGGAACCTCGATTATCCGAATACCAATTATCCGAAAATCAGATTATCCAATGGAATTTGAGGTCCTGACAGAAACATTACGTCAAAGACGCATCTTTTGTTTACAGTGATTAGAAGTGATGCTGAGAACAATCCTGGACTGATGGGAGCACAGGCACTGTCTCTAAAATGACTGACCTCCCCCCACTTCTCTCTCCACACTTTCCTTGGAGTTCTACACAGGAGTGTACCCTAAATTAACCCCCTACCCCCCCTTCCCCATATAATCTCTCCAACATTATCCTGTACAGGGCAAAGATGGAATCTGTCAAAAAGTTGCAGTTAAAAGTTGTGGGCGCGCGCTATTTGGAGACTCACCCCCCCCCCACAAAGGCAGTAGCAGCAGTCTTTTGCTGGCGCCCAGTCAGGCTGCCCTGGAGAGGGGTGGGGAGTGGGCAACAGGGGTTGCATGGGGGCGGGAGTGGGCACACAGTGGTTGGAGGCGGACAGGGGGTGGTGTTGAATGGGGTGGTATTGGGTGTGAGCTGGAGTGGTTTTGGTGGCTGGGCTGAGGGTGGTGTGTTGGACAGGGTTTGGGATGTGGGGGGTGGGGGGGGGGGTGTGGAAAGGGGTAAGCAGAAGCTCGTATGCGTTGTGTTGCTGCCTAGTCTGAACAGGGAGCAGACTTAATAGAAAACTCCGAGCCGCAGTGGAAAGGCATTGAATCGATTAACCGAATATTCAATTATCCGAACAAAATTGCGCCCACCCATCTCATTCAGATAATCGAGATTCCCCTGTACACTGAAAAAGCAAACACGCTACTCGTAGATACCGACACTTAACAGGTGGCGATGGAACAGACCCCACATCTCCCCCACAGACTTAAACATTACCCTGGCCAAAGAAACACTGGCCGCACTACTAGACAAACCAAGGACACAAACACCAGACAGCACCAACTCCATCAACAAGGGTAGCATCCTCATAACCACGTCACCTTCAACAGCAAGACCTACAAATTGCGGCTGTTGAAACTTTATTGCTGGAACAGCACAGCAGGTCAGGCAGCATCCAGGGAACAGGAGATTCGACGTTTCGGGCACAGGCCCTTCTTCAGGACTGAAGAAGGGCCTATGCCCGAAACGTCGAATCTCCTGTTCCCTGGATGCTGCCTGACCTGCTGTGCTGTTCCAGCAATAAAGTTTCAACTTTGATCTCCAGCATCTGCAGACCTCACTTTCTCCTCTACAAATTGCGGCACCCAGGTAGTACAAGATGACGACCAGACTATTCTGGCCCCTTGGCATCATGGTAGCCCACAAACCTACCAACACATTGAAACAACTCTTGATAAAGCTAAAGGACCCTGTACTAATAGCCAGCAGAATGAATGTCACATACAAAACACCCTGCAAGGACTGCAACAAACATTACATCAAACAGACTGACAGGAAACTAACCAGCAGGATACATGTGCACCAACTAGCCACTAAAAGACAACCAACTATCACTAGTATCCTTTCACACAGGTGAAGCTGGACACCTGTTCGACTAAGACAACACATCCATCCTAGGACAGGCTAAACAGAGACACGCATGGAATTCCTAGAGGCCTGGCATTCAAACTGGAACTCCATCAACAAACACATCAAGTTGAACCTCATTTATCAAACTATCAGAAAAAGAACCAGACATGATATCACCCATCATAACAGATCAAGACAGAAATAGAAAGCTGGACAGTACACCAGTGTTCTGATGTTACCTAGCATGGTGACAAAACATCTGAAAACAAACCTTCCAGCTCAGCAAGCAAACTTACAATCTGAGCTACAAACCTTCACAAAAATCACAAGCCCAAACATATCCGCTTGGTTGAATATGCACATACTGGCTGCACAGGTACCTTGCATGTGCTGCATTTGGTTGACATCTGAGTTGTTTTCTCAAGAAAAACCTGAAGGAGACTGTTTACTTCAGTAATTAATTTTCAGTGCCAAAGCAGTTGTTTTAAGCTTTAAAGTAATTTAAAAGCTATCATATCCATGAAGAATATTTGCACTTGTAATAACAAGAATTAATTTTACTGACCATTGCTAAAAGTAAAGCACATTTTGCTGAATGGGTCTTTCTTTTCCTTTTTTAGCTGTGGTAAGTTTATTTTGTATCTTCTGGGCCATTATATGCACATCATTCTATTCAATGCATTTGATTGAGGAGACAGACAAGGTGATATTTCATATGAAGCTAATGACAAAGTGGCACAAGTCACAAATATTGAAAAACAGGTAATCACTATTCACCTGCCTTTGCTTGAATTTCAAGAATAATTTGCATATAAATAATAACAGGCACAATTGTGACCTTTACATTATTTATACATAAAAATGTATAAATTTTTGTGACACCTCCAGACGGACCCCACCACCATGGATATATTTCCCTCCCCTCCCCTATTAGCTTTCCAAAAAGACCACTTCCTCTGTGACTCCCTCGTCAGGTCCACACCCCCTACCAACCCAACCTCCACTCCCGGCACCTTCCCCTGCAACCGCAAGAAATGCAAAACTTGCACCCACACCTCCCCTCTTACTTTCCTCCAAGGCCCCAAGGGATCCTTCCATATCCGCCACAAATTCACCTGCACCTCCACACACATCAT
>NC_057711.1:101642136-101707247 GCF_004010195.1 Chiloscyllium plagiosum | reverse complement strand
ATCTCAGTCCCAACCCTCGAACTCAGCACCGCCTTCCTCACCTGCAATCTTCTTCCTGACCTCTCCCCCCCCCACCCCCACTCCGGCCTATCACCCTCACCTTAACCTCCTTCCACCTATCGCATTTCCAATGCCACTCCCCCAAGTCCCTCCCCCTTCCTTTTATCCTAGCCTGCTTGGCACACTTTCCTCATTCCTGAAGGGCTCATGCCCGAAACGTCGATTCTCCTGCTTCTTGGATGCTGCCTGATCTGCTGCGCTTTTCCAGCAACACATTTTCAGCTCTGATCGCCAGCATCTGCAGTCCTCACTTTCTCCTCCTGGAAATGGAGGAGACATGGTCCAACGATCTTATAAGCCAGGAAGGAGGGACATCTTTAATTTACAAAAATAAAAAGACCTTTTGAAAAAAACTGGTGTAGGTGATGATGGTCAAAACCAATGAGACAACAAAATTGGGAGAATGAAACAGAGTCGTTAAAGGCAGGGTAGGAAGAAGGGTAGTCAAGGTAGTTGTGTACTTACAGTACATATTCCAAGCTATCCTAACCCCAGAATTGGAGGTGGAAATTAAGGAAGGGAAGGGAAGAGTCAAAGTTGGGTCTTGTGAATGAGGAAAACCGAAAGTTTGTTCCAGTTCGGGTGACAGCAGGAAGCAGCACTGACACAATCATGTATATGCTGGAACAAAAAAGGCAAGGTAGGTGAGCCAGTTAGGATTAATACAAGCAAAGTTCCATAAACCCCTAAAAAGACAGGTATAATTAGTGGCCTTCAGGTTCCCAAAGCAGCACCTTTGATTTTGAGGAAGTGAGTGGCATCCAAAGAAAATGTTGTTCAATGGAAGAATAAATTCAGCCAGGAAGCAAGGATGGTGAAGGATAGGAATTGGCTAGACGTCCATTCAAGGAGTAAGCAAGGGGCCTTAGGGTCATCCTTCACCACACTGGTTGAACCCTCAATTAGACTTCCACTCAGATACACTTGTCCTCTTTCGGCAAAAAGACAGCATAAAAACACCTGTCCTACTTTTCCCACTGTCCCAAACACACTGGGAAAATTGAAAAAACAATTTATTTGTACTTCTTTCCATTTAGTAAACTGTAATCATATTGGCAAGACCAATACTGGTGAGGTGGCATCTTTGCAGGAATTCCTATCCAATCCACAAACAAGACTGAGCTTTCAGTCACCTGCATTTGAATTCTCCATCAACTCCCACTCTGATATCCCTGTCATCAGCATCTGATGTTACTCTGAGAATGCAAATAAAAGACAAGGAACAACACCATCTTTTAGCTGGCCACTGCACAATCTTCTCGATTCAATGAATTTAGCAACTTCAGATTATAATCTCTACACTTTCTTTAGAATGCAGCGGTAAGGGGTACTTCTGTTATTCCTGTTTACCCTATCTTTACTTATCACATTACCACCTCTTTTTGCTTTGTTCCAACATCCTTGAAGTTAAATTTCACCCGGTTTTTGCCCTATCACAGACTTTTCCTTCTTCCTCACATTTCTTGTCACAATTAAAACCCCTTACATTCCTAACTTCTTCCAGTTCTGACTCAAGTTCATTGACCTGAAAACTATTTGTGCAAATATTGTCTGATGTACTGGGCATGTGGGATTTTTTAAAGTTCCAATTTCCAGAATCTCAGTAAATACCTTTTACACAGATCTATACAATCCAGAGGAAAAGAACAATTCCTTTCCTTCCAGTGGTGAGGTGGAAGAAGGATTGCATTTGTTAAATTATTCCTTGAAAGTTACTGTAAACACTTTCATTAAAGACATTTAAAATCAGCACCTCACACAAGACTGAAAGCAGTTAACAAGGTTTAAAGCTCTTGCTGATTTAAGAAGGGGAACATTGTAGTCTGGTTGGGCCGAGGGGGGGAGGGGGATCAGCTACTTCTTCCCTGGTATTAAGATTATTCAGGCTCCACCACTTTCCAAAGCAGAATTGCTTTCCCCTCCAGTAAGTGATTACGCCTGATGAACATCGAACTACCATCGCCCAACTGGGGGAGAAGGGAGCTGACACTGTACCAGCGTAGCCTCTCGACCCTCGCTGCAAGAATTGCCAACAAAATTTCATACACATTTAAGAGAGTCAAGTCCTGGCTGTTTGTGCGGCACTGGTGTGATGAGGAGGAACTCTCCGGTACAATGGGAGTGAAGAGGACGAAGAAAGGGTGAGGATTATTCTAAAATTATAGCCCACATTCATGTGCTGGGCTCCATGCCTACCCCTGGGTTGATGAAATCTCGGGCGAGCCAGCCTGAACTGTACACAGGGGCACTGCTGCTGGAGGAAATGAGGCGTTTAAAAAGCGGCTTATCGTTGCCATCCCCTCCCCCTTCAGCCCTTCAGATGATTTGCAGAGAGAACAGAAACACCAGGCTTCACCTATACCTAATAAGGTTATGGGACCCGGGTCGCGCGCTGACATTTATGTTGCAACACACTGATGCCCAGGGCAACACAATATTGCACAACTCGGCAATGTTAACCTTCCTGATCAAAGTTAGAGAGGGGGGAGAAAAAAAACACGATTCGGGAAAATAACAATGATAATTACAAAAAGTGCATTTTACTCACACACGGGATCGTCCATTTTCAGGGGTCGAGTGAGACGGATGCTGGCAGGGACAGTCTTGTCAATAAGTTCATCAATAGACTGAACGGGAGCAAAAAGTGAACAACAAGAAGATATGCATATATTACACAAGATACACAAAGTAACAGTCAAGAATGTTCAATGTACAGCGCACTCCCTTCTCCATCCCCCACCCCATCGAAAAGTAACTGCAAAGAGGCAAGACAAAAATAAAGTTTCACGTTAAGGTGTATATTTTTGTTCCCCCCGCCGCCACAATTCTCAGTTGCAAAACCAGCATCTGTAACATGCGCTGTGACGGAGGAGGGAGTAAACTGGGGGGGGGGGGGGGGAAACTACATCAATGGCTCAAAGATAATGAGCAAACAACGAAAGTTGTGGAAAAAAAAGTCCGGGAAACACTTCATCGTCAATCACAATCCAAAACTTGGAAGCAGTATTTGTTTGTGCACACATACGCAGAACGAGAGGGCATGGAAAAATAAGACACAACAAAAATAAGAGCAACCGTGCTGCTGTTACCGCCAGTCCCAGAGTGTCCAGCATTTCTCTTTTCTCTTTGTCTCCTGGTCCAATGTGCCTCTCTGAGAAGTCATCGTGCCTGGGCAAGATTCTGTCTATCAACCTGCTGCTACCGGCGGAATGGGGAGGTCTGGAGCCCAGGGATCGCACGCTGCAGCCGCTCCGTTGCTCGGGTTTGCCCCAGGGTCTGGGTCTGCAAATCGCCAAGCTGCCCCGGGCAGAACCCCTAACTTTCGGGCAGGTGGACCACAAACCCACTGAACCGACCAGGAGCCCCCAGGATTTCGCACAGCTTTGCATTTTTCGTCAAAATATATCCCCGTGTGTGTGTGCGCGCCTGTGTTTCCTCTTCGCTTCTCTGCCTTTCACGTTTTTTTTCCTCAATCGCACACACAGAAATCCACTTCGGATAATGAACTAAACAGCGATCCGAGCGGACCTGGCTTTTATACACAGACACCCAATCAAGTGGCTACCTAACCATGACGTGTGGACAAGCCTCCCAAAACATCAACTCAGAATAGAATCTTTTGCTTTTTTTCCCCTCTCTTTTGTAAAATTGTAATTGGGAATTTCCAGTAATAATGCTCTTGTATTCATACGCATCTCTGCGGTCTCAGAAATTCACTCCTTTTTGCATAAACAAAGTGCCCAGAATGGAGTATACAACTGTAATTTTACGGAGTCATGCGAAGATTGCCCGGAGCTTGTAACTAATGTTGCCATCTGGTGGGAACAGACCCGATGTTGTGCTTATCTCACTTCCAGGGTACTGTACTGTATTTAGGTGGATAAACTGAGGACTGCAGACGCTGGAGCTCAGAGTGTGGTGCTGGAAAAGCACAGCAGGTCAGGCAGCATCCGAGGAGCAGTAACATCGTCATTCAGGGCATAAGCCCTTCATCATGAATGAGGCCTGTGGGTCGGGGCTGAAAGATAAATGGGCGGGGGTGTAGTTTGGGGGAAGGTAACTGGGAAAGCCATAATTGGATGAGGATGAGGGAGAAGGTGATAGGTCAGAGGGGACAGTGATGGACAGGTCTGGAGGACGGTGCGGAGTTGGAGGCTTGGGACTGGGACATTAGGGGTGATGGGGAAATGAGGAAGCTGTTGAAATCTGCATTTATACTGTGTGTTTGCAGGGTCCCAAGGCGGAATATGAGGTGTTCTTCCTCCAGGCATTGGTTTGGTGGTGGAGGAGGCCCAGGACCTGCACGTCCTTGTCGGAGTGGGAGGGGGAGTTGAAGTGTTCAGCCATGGGGCGGAGGGGTTGGTTGGTGCGGGTGTCCCAGAGGTATTCTCTGAAACGATCCTCAAGAAGGCATCCTGCCTCCTGATGTAGAGGAGACCACACCAGGTGCAATGGCTGTAGTAAATGACATTGGTCGAGGTACAGGTAAATTTCTGACATATGTGGAAGGATCCCTTGGGGCCTTCGATGGAGGTGAGGGGAGTGGGCACAGGTTTTGCACTTCCTGTGGTGGCAGGGGAAGGTGCNGTTCTGACCTTGTTGCATTTGGAGGGGTTGGGTTCAAGGACGGTGGTCCGGGAAGTGGAGGAGATAAGCTGGAGGACATCGTCAACCATGTGGGAAGGGAAGTTGCAATCGTGGAAGAAGGAGACCATCTGGGACTTTCAGAGGTGGAATTGGTCAACTTGGGAACAGATGCGGCGGAGGTGGAGGATTTGGGAATAAGGGATGACGTTTTTACAGGAGGTAGGGTGGGAAAAGGTGTAGTCTAGGTAGCTGTGGGAGTTGGTGGGCTTATAGTATATGTCTGTGGTTAGCTGGTTGCCAGGTGGATGGTGAGAAAAGTGCACCACTCATGGGATGTTAATCTGCTATATGTCTTGAACTGCCTTTCCCTCCACCCATTATTGAGATTGCTGAATGAACCCTTGGAACAAAACTACAAATAAATTGCAGGAGAAAAAGAGGTCACTCAGCCCATCCTGTCTGAATGAATAAACTAGCCATGCATTTTGCTCCCATGTGTAGCACTTGGTGTTGACCAAGGTGAAGATCCAGGTTTGTTTTGAATGAGTTGAGGGTTACTTCAAACACCAAACTGGCAAGGAATTCCAGACACATGCATGGCACCCTTTGTGTGAAAATGTTTTTTCTCATGTCTTCTCTAACCATTCTACCAATCACCCAAATTTGTGCCCCTCATCTTCCATTTAGTTCTTATTTAACAGCTCGGAATCTTTCCAAGGCCTATCTAAAATGTCAAGTCAATCCACTACATCATGAGGTGGATATATTGCTGAAATGAGAAATGGTTAAAGTAAGGGTTGGAGGGAGGACTGTATAAACGTGACACAGAGTAACGGGGAGATTTCTTTACTAATACCCTGCCCTCGATTGGGCAGCTGGCAATGAACAAGATTGATGCATGACATTAATTTATTTTTTCATGGGTGTTAGCATCATTGGCAATGCCAGCATTTGTTGCTCTTTGCTTGGCTATTTCAGAGGACAGTTGGGAGTCAACCACAGAACAGGTAAAATTTGCTGATTTCTTCCCTTAAAAGACACTCACAAACCAGTTCGGTTTTTGCAACAATTGACGATGATCAATATTACTGACACCAGCTTTCAATTGCTAATTGGGCACTTAAAAGGGTATGTGCTGTGCTTTGATAGTTTAAACAGCAGCGTCCAGCACTCACACAGCTTACAGCAAGTTGTTTACTGTGCAACTTATAAGGAGTAATTGGCACCCCATCCAACTAGGAAGAGTTTAGGTTCATAGCCATCAATTTGAAATGATAACCAGTCTCTTTGGAAGGAATTAACAACTGGGGTTGTTGGTTGATTGATCATGAATGGGATTTACTTAAATATCTGAGGCAGGCAGACTCCAAAGACATTGCTGCTGATTGACCAGGTAGTGTGGCTAACTAATGGAAATTGGAGGCATTTCTCGCTGGACTAAGAGTGGAAAGCATCCAATTTTTTAAAAAAAATCTATAACTCACAAGATGCAGATTTTGCTGGCAAGACCATCATTTATTAATCAAACTAATTGAACTGAGTAATTTGCCAAGGGGTACTTCAGAGTGGGTCTGGAGTCACGCGAATGATGGCAGATTTCTCAACCCGAAAGGACATTAGTGAAGCAGATTAATTTTTTTAAAGAGCAATCAATACATTAAACTAGTATTTCATTCCAGATTACTGTATTGAATTAAGATTTCAACATTTACCTTGCAGGGCTTTGAACCTGTCTCCTTTGAATTATTAGTCGAGTGACATTATTACTATACCATCACCTCCAGTAGCAGCAAAGCTCACAAATTGGGGCTCCTTAAACCTTGGTTCTACCAACATACAATTAAAACTTTCAACCTTGAGTAAGTGAGATATATTTCTGAAGACATGCACCTCCAGATTTTGCATTCTGTTGGTAAGTGTAAGTTCCATTCTAGATTAATGTGAAATGTGTCAACTCTATATTAGGCTCTTGCCGACTGATCAAAAACAAATTTGGACTGAGCTGGTAAGATCCAGCTGAAAGTGGATCATCAATTTCAATGTGTTTTCTGAGATGCTAATTCTGAATGTCAGATTAAATCAGAGCCCCTTTTCAACCAGATGTATAAAAATGCCATGGTTCAATTCAGAGAACAGATTGGAGTGGTTTCTATAGCTAACATTTTCCTCTCACCATCGTCAAGAGAATGAAGTGCACTAATGAAGGATCTGTCTGTTGTTTGTGCTGATATGAAGTTTTATTAATTCACAGATGTGCACATCACCGGCCAGGCTAGTATTTATTACCTATCCCTAATTGCCCAAAGGACTGTTGAATGTCAATCACATGCAGGCCAGATCAGGTAAGGATGGCAGTTAAAGGACATTAGTGGACCAGATGGATTTTTTCAACAATCGACAAAGATTTCATTATCACCATTGGACTCCTAATTCCAGAGACTTATTGAATTTAAATTCCCAGATAGCAGGATTCAAACTCAGGTCACCCACATTACCAGAGTTATGAAGTAATTCTTTGAAGAATATTTTTCAGATGTCCTCAGAACACAGGTATCTGTGTGTTTTATTTTTCTCTTTTGATTGCTTAGTTCATCCTTTTCCAATTTAGTTACCTATGTTTTTAAATGTCAGCCATCAAAGAATCATATTTGGAAGTGTGGCTTAAATAAAATGTTCATAAAATTCAACAAAACATGATTGAACAGAGGCAAAAAGCACAAATTGGCAAGCACAATATTCTGCTAAAAGATTATCGACCTGAAACATTAGTGGGCGGCACTGTGGCACAGTGGTTAGCACTGCTGCCTCGCAGCGCCAGAGACCCGGGTTCAATTCCCGACTCAGGCGACTGTGTGGAGTTTGCACGTTCTCCCCGTGTCTGCGTGGCTTTCCTCCGGGTGCTCCGGTTTCCTCCCACAGTCCAAAGATGTGCAGGTCAGGTGAATTGGCCATGCTAAATTGCCCATAGTGTTAGGTAAAGGAGTAAATGTAGGGGAATGGGTGGATTGTGCTTTGGCGGGTCAGTGTGGACTTGTTGGGCTGAAGGGCCTGTTTCCACACTGTAAGTAATCTAATCTAATCTAATTAGCTCTGTTTCTCTCTCACAGCTGCCTCCTGAACCACTGAGTGTTTCCAACACTTTTTTATTCAAACAGAAAGTGGGAATAATAACTACCAATTATGAATCAAGTCAGTCAGGGCACCACTTAAAAAATAGACACAACTGTTGAAATGTTCAAAATCGTTTTTAGAAAAAAACATTTTGTCTCACAAAGGAAAGAGGTCAGATACTAAAAATGGCAAGTTTAAAAATGCTACATTTATAAAGATATTGATAAGTTTGATTATGTGCTAGTATTTTGTGGTTTTGACATGCCTCCTTTCCTGAAGAGGGACTTATCTCTCTTGGAGAAACCTTTTGGTTAAGTTCATGGAGCTCTGAACTAATACTGAGTATAGCATTCAGATACCCAACAAGATGGAAGACTATAACTCATTGGCTATTCACAAAGGTTGTTCTGATTTCACAATTTACAGTGTACACACATCTATTCAGACTAAAGTGGGTAAGCATAAAATACCTTTACCCTCTTCACTTAAGACTTAAAAGTGGTGCCTCGTGCCACTAAAAGCAGTGGTTCTGGCAGCTTTGTAGTGGACCATCTGGTACAAACAGCTTTCCCTTCTTAAAAGCAGGGTGCAACTTTCAGGAAAACAGCACTGGAAGCTCTTTTAAATTGAACACCGGGATAACAAAGGGATCTGAACTGAGGTGCACAGTGCTTTAGGCATTGATGGTGGAAATGAACATAAGAAGTAATGCCATGGTACTGCAGGAGTCTCTCAAAAAACATCCTCAACAGGAAGTAGGAAAAGGTGACCTGGAAGACCAACTTCTAGAGTATGGACCTAAAGGATCTGGCAGCAATGCCCTAATAACCTAATATTGGTGGTCAGCATCACTTTATTTGTATTCACATAGCATCCGTCACTAGTCGGGTCTCACTACAAACCTTAGAATGAGGGTTTCACCAAAAAACAAACTGAGACGGTATAGAAATGGGTGAGATTAGGCGATCGATAGGTGGCAACAGGCAACATTAGTGATACCCTTCACAGGAGATAACTCAGCATCATAGGCACAAATGCAAAGGGCCCTCAGCACCTCCTGGCACTGAAAATATTAAACATGCTGACAGTTTATTGCCTTGTGCCGCTTCTCAACATCTAGCACATTCTCACCCTGCCATCTGGAGAGATGAGGAAACTGCTGCCAATGTGATTGTGTCTTAACCCTGCATCCTTCCAGCATTCCGTCATACTAGCATTCCCTTTCCGTGTTTCTGCTTTCAAACAAACTAGAGCGGTCATGTGCCCATCCACAGGAGCACTGGGAAGAGAAAAAAATAGCAACATACCACAAACGAAAAGACCCCATCAATTAACCCAACACTCGATCACAGCCTCCAGTTATTGATACTAGGCTTACTTTGGAAGCTGGATCAATGGTGCTGGAAGAGCACAGCATTTCAAGCAGCATCCGAGGAGCTTCAGCATGCTGCCTGAACTGCTGTACTCTTCCAGCACCATTGATCCAGAATCTGGTTTCCAGCATATGCAGTCATTGTTTTTACTTTGGAAGCTGGCCTAGAGTTGAGATCAGCATGTAGTGTATCACAAGTACAAGTGGGCTGCAACCAGACCAAGATGAAGAGTTTGCTTGTTTTGCCAGATCACCAGATGACATAATGGTACAGAGGACACAAAGGAGACTATGCATGCACACTGAGATGCCGAATGCATTGACTGGCCTGTCAGGCAGCTTTCTGATTCTCTCAATGAGCATGCTGAAGTCTAGCCCAGATTAGCAGAAGACATAGGACCTTCTATACACCCTCTGCTCCATTACTCTGTCTTACATGCAGACATAGAGCTTTGCTCTCCCATTATCTGTCACCCACTATGAGAAGGTGCAGCATCACAACCTGGAAGTAGACAACATAGTTCCAGAAACACTTTCTTCAGACTGTTTTCAGACATTCTCCAATTAAAAAAACATTCCAAAAAGTTAACTTGTCCGATCCTTTAAATACTGCAGGGCCATCACGATATTTCACACTCCTTTGTTTCAAACATGGAAAACACAGGTGTCGCCAGGACCGTTTTCACGGAATTACAGAGTTGTACAAAATTGAAGGAAGCTATTTGGCCAGTCATATCTATACCAGCTCTCCAAATGATCATCTCACTTCGTGTCATTCTCCAAACCTCTCCTCATAATCCTTCCTTTTCAAATAATAGTCTAATTTATTTTTGAATGCTTCAATTGAACAAACCTTCTTTACAGTCTCGGACAATGTCAATCCTCGAACCATTGTACTAAAAAGCATTTCCTCATGTTGCTTTTGCTTCTTTTGCTCATTACCTTAGAACTATGCCCTTTTGTTCTCAATCCTAGCGAGACCCCTCAGGATTTTGAACACCTTCATCCTTTAGCCCTTTAGTTTGAATGGTCTCTCTGTGTTCTTCCAACCAAAATGAATCACTTATCCACATTGACAATCCTCTGCCCGATCTATCCACCCAATCCACCAACTTGTCCGTGCCTTTTTGAAGTTCTACATTGTCCTCCTCACAGTTTACAATGCTTCTCAGTTTCATGTCATTTGCAAACTTTGAAATTGTGACCTGCATACCAAGGTCAAAGTTATTAATTAAGTTTGGTAAAAATAAGGGTTCAAACACTGATGTTGTCCAAACTTGGAAACCAGGCATCACATTGGCTGATTCTACTGTTGAACATCAGGATAATTATTGAGAATTATTCAATTCTTAATCTGGCTATGAAGCTCCATTCTTCACAATTCGGCAACGAGGAGGGAAATAAGCATCTTTACTTATTTGGTCATTTCTAGGAGTTATAGCCCACTGGCGTTCCATCTCAGAGTAAATCTGTCATATTCATGCTCCCTACTGATTGGAGTTATCTTTTCTTCAGCTGGTGACTGGGGATGCAACAAATATTAGGATCAGGATCTTGAGCACAGGATCACATCTCTGAAAAAAAATTGCAGACATTCAATCTATAAAATAAACCATGTATCAGTACAAGAAGGGCTGTAGAACATAGAACATAGAAAAGTACAACACATAACAGGCCCTTTGGTCCACTATGTTGTGCCGAGGGTAATCCTATTGTAAAATAAAATAACTTAATCTACGCACCCATCAAGTCACTGCTATCCATGTGCATGTCCGGCAGTCGCTTAAATGTCCCTAATGACTCTGCTTCCATCACCACCGCTGGCATCATATTCCATGCATTCACAACTCTCTGCGTAAAGAACCTTCCTCTGACATTTCCCCATATCTTTCTCCTAATATCTTAAAACTATGCCCCCTTGTATGAGTCAATTCTGCCCTGGGGAAAAGTTCCTGGCTATTGACTCTATCCATTCCTCTCATCTTGTATACCTTGATCAGGTCACCTCTCTTCCTCCTTCTCTCCAGAGAGAAAAGTCCAAGCTTATTCGACCTCTCTTCATAAGGCAAGCCCTCCAGTCCAGGCAGCATTCTGGTAAACCTTTTTTGCACCCTCTCCAAAGCCGCTGTGTCTTTCCTATAGTAGGGCTACCAGAACTGAACACAGTATTCCAAGTGTGGTCTCACCAGGGACTTGTAGAGCTGTAGCAAAACCTTGCGGCTCTAACTCGATCCCCCTGTTCTGATTATGAATTATTCAAATTTTGTTGTCATGTTAGAAATGCTATTTTAATGAAACGAGAGCTGAATAACCCCAGTTAAAGTTATATAACCTGTAAACAGTTGATCAAACCTGACCACTAACATAACCAGAAGCATGTGATGTAATGACTGATTTTGGATTGCTGCCATCAGAAGTGCAGCTTCTGATCAAAAGACAAATAGTTTAACACTCAAAGGTTCAAGCAAAGTTGAGAGAATTGTGAAGCTGTGTTGCTAATTCAAACGAGAGTTCCAGGGTAGCATTGTTGCACACAGGAATAAACTCTGTAACTGTTCGTGATAGAGCACTGCGGGTGCTGAAAATAAAATACAAAAAGTTCTGGAAAAGTTTAAGCTGTTTTCAGTTCCAAGAAAGAACATTATGTATGAAAACTACGGTCAATAACAAAAATCAAGAGAGTTGAATGTCAACAACTAGTTAGTGAGATGAAGAACTTGGTGGACACTCGTAAAGTTGGCTAAGGAATGGAATTACTGATCTATGTTTGAAGTTAGAGGTAATCTCATGAGTCCATGGCACTGTGAGAGACAAACAATTGACATTCCAAAATAAATGATGGGAGCAGCTGAACGTGCAAAAGTTCAAATGACACTGGGTATGAAATTGTTCTTGCAATAATGCAGCAAGGGAATGCCAAGAATGACCTGGTGAGTGGAAAAAAATAGCGGAGGTATAGGGACAGAGTAGAAGAATACGGCGAATTGGACAGTCCTTTCAAAGAGACAGTATAGTCTTGATGGCCCAAATGGCCACTTGCCGTGTTGTAAGAATCCATGAAAGCAGGTAAACTGGAGGCCACCTTCAACAAAGGCGAGTGAACTGATTCCAGTTTTGTGGAAAGACTCATGGAGAATATGAACCTTTGGACTGACATACAAAAAATGTGGCTTAGTATTACATGATTTTAACAAATCAAAAGTGAGAACACAAAATAAAACAATTATATTTCACATAGAAATATGAACAAAAACAACAGTATTCTTACACAACTGGCATCATGGGGAACGTGATAGCAAATATGCAAAACAGTTTTTTAACAATAAAGGTTAGTAACAACAACTTATGCTGTTTTGTTTTAATTTTAAGCTTCATAGAAGGTGAAAAAGGAAAATGGAAATGAATACTTTGCATTAGAAATGTAACATGGGATTTGAGCACAAGGACAGGCCATAGGTCATAGGATTCTCTATTCCACTGGCATCAAGGCATTACAAACAGGAAGGAAAATTAAAGACAAACAAGGAACTATTTACAGATGTACAAGAAATGAAGCCTATGGGTTACATTAGACACTGGAATCCTTTGTCTAGTCTGGTTTCCCCTTCTCAACATCCCTCCTTTTACCAATGATGGCTTGTTTTCCCAGCAAGAATCCCTTTGACTGTTCAAACTGCCCTTGCTCAGAGCCTCATGCTAGTGGAGAACTAAGAGAGCTGCTCAGCTCCCTTGCTCAGAGACCCCATCACTCTTACCATTTTCTCCTCGAGTTCTAGTTGTGCACTCCTGATCATCACACAACACCAGGTTATAGTCTAACAGGTTTATTTGGAGGGACTAGCTTTTGAAGCACTGCTTCTTCATCAAGGGGTTGACTAATTGATGAAGAAGCAGTGCTTTGAAAGCTAGTGCCTCCAAATAAACCTGTTGGACCATAACCTGGTGTTGTGTGATTTTTAACTTTGTCCACCCCAGTCCAACATTGGCACCTCCAAATTATGGCTTCTGATCTTGAACCTCATCATCTCAGCAACTACATACTGCACACAATGACCATGTGCTATGTAGTTGCATTATAAACAGGCTCAGAGATTAAATGGTATTCTTGTGTGTTTATAAAGCTCACCGGCTTCAGTTTGGATTGCTGTCTCTTCATCTCCATTTTTCCTGAAAGTTTTCCTGTAGTTGGTGAGAGTAGAAACAAACTGCCTTCACTCGGTCTTCTCCAACCCACCAAACGTCTATCTTGAAATGAAGCTGGAAAAATCTCCGCAAGTCAGTCCACTGTCCCATAACAGGTTTCAGGAGACCTCTAAGCATTCTCAGTTGAAAGTATACATCTTTGACACTGAGACTGCCATTCTGTATAAGTTCCCTACTCATTTTTCCCATCGTGGCCGAGGGCATCTTGTAAAGTTACACCAAGCGGGAGCTCTGCTACTTGTGTCATGTGATACAATAGCAAGGCCTGATGCTGACATATGACAACAGCTGGCATACACCTTCAGGGAGAGCGATGGTGGAGGTAGGTAAAAGAAAGCTCGATTCCCTGCTCCTTGAACAGTCCTAGAGTACCATTCAGCTGATTACCTTGAGCACATGGAACAAGGTTAAAGATTCCTCTGCTCTGTCCACTGATTTCATAATGTGCAGCTCATAGTAGCTATCATACATGTTTTCCAAGGCTACCCAAATAGCTCTTGATTGACCCCAATACTACAGGTATTCTCAACTTCCTTAATGTTGCTGAATGATCAATTGGCTCACAAGCTACCAAAAACCTTAAACTATGAAAAGTGTGATTGAGGACAGATAGTGAGAGTTCAATGAAAGTATGATGGGTCACGACTGATGCCTGCAAAGCAGAGATCTGGATGATGGAAGACCACATCAACAAGTGACTCCCCTGATCACGATGCTTATGGAAAAACTGGTGAGTCATGGGTGGCACTTCCCGTCCTGTGTTAATCAGGCACTGCACTTCTACCTTGTCAACTTTCACACTCCCTGTCAGACAAGTCCCTACCATTCCATAGCTTCTTCTTGATGGACTCTGATCCCCTCGCTGAGCTCTCAGTGGGAGGTCCAAAGAGTTTAATGCCTGATAAGAAGAGAAGGTCATTTCACTGGATGTGTCTGACAGGTGAAGTGATCGTGTTTATTGAAGGCAGTCATATTTGAAGTACCCAAACCTGTCACAATCCCAGCCTTTCTTACAACATCCCTTGGATGGGATTGGCAACAAAGCTTATCATGCAAATAGGCCAACATAGACTGGATTTGTATTTGCTGTGCTGCAGTCTGTTCTATCTGCTTCTTCAATCTAAAGTCTAGATCCCTGCCCAGGCCAATAATCAACTCCCTGAAGGTAGCCAATTTTTGGTGGGAGGAATCCATTCTTTTCCTATGATCTGAATGGTGTGATCCTGTGGTTCAAAGATAGATAATTAAGATTTATCACTATTTTTGTTCCTCACTCTGTATCGATTGCAGGCAGTCCTTCAGTATTCTATCCCTGGTGAATTGGAAGGAGGGGTCCATGATCACACAGAGAGGGTTGAAAAGGTTCACCTGCTCCAGTGATATGGAAATCAGATCTTCTCCCTCAAATTGCTTAAGTGAAAAGTTACACAACACCGGGTTATTCTCGAACAGGTTTCTTTGAAACCACAAGCTTTCGGATCCCCACTCATTCATTGCTTGTTCGCAGAACATCTCAACTGTAACTGTGTCACATTACTGAAGTCCTCATCTACTCTTAACAGTACCTCAAAGATCCTCAGTTAAAAATCACAGCACCACCTGATGAAGGAGCAGTACTCTGAGAGCTAATGCCTACAAATAAACCTGTTGGATGGCAACCTGGTGTTATGTGACTTTTAACTTTGTCCACTCAAGTTAAACAGCTGCACCTCCAAGTCAAAGATCCTTTGCAGACACACTATTAAACACTGCATGTGCTTCAACCAAGGGCCATATCTCAAAGTCTAAGGGGAATAGTCCTCAGCCAAATCAAGGGACACAGCCATAAGTCAGAGGCCTTAATAACAGCACGATAATTACACTGATCAGGGCAGTGTCAGGATGTAGGGGGTGAGCAGCTGAATGATGTGCACATACCTCCATCTTGGTTCTCTTTATCCTATTTTAGGTTATTTTCTCCTCGAATGAGAGAAAGGGAGAGATGGAGTGAAATGAAACCTGTTAATGCTGGTGTTGGTATGGAAAAGGTAGTGAAGTATTGTCAGGAGTGAGTAGCCAGGGCATGGAGCATGCAGAGCTGGTGTGTGGAGAAATTCGGTGGGTGAGAGCAAATGTTGCAGGTTACAGCGGGAGTGGTAGAGCATGAAGCTTGGTGGGAAGTGGATGCAGTATCAGGGATAGATTGAATGTGAGGCATTGGAAAGTTGATGGTGGTACTTACAGTGGCAGAATTTTATTTTATTTGCTTGTTGGATGTGGATGTTGCTGGCTGGCCAGCAATTATTGCTTATTCCTTGTTCTATTTGAACTGAATGACTTGCTAGGCCATTTCAGAGGGCAGTTGAAAGTCAAACACTTTGCTGTTGGTCTGGAGTCACATGTAGGTCAGGCCAGGTGAGGATGGCAGATTTCCTTCCCTGAAGGACATTAGTGAGCCAGATTGGCTTTTCTGAGAGTTGGCAATTGTTTCATAGTCATCAGGAGACAATTAATTCTAGGTATTTTTATTAAATTCAAATCCTACCAGCTCTCATTGTGGGATTCAAATCTGGGTTCTCAAAACATGAGCTGAGTAGCAGTCTGGCAATAATACAGACTAGGTCATTGCCTCCCATTTGGGAGAATGTCATCGATTTTCTTCCTATGTTGGACATTCCTCCAGATGGTTGTGACATATTTAACCCAAGAGGCAACCTTGGACTAAGTGGCATGGTCTGGGTCCCACTGATGTCATGGCCTTCTCTGCTGGTCCTGGGGAAGTGGACATTCCACCTCTTCACCACACTGTCCAACGGAACCTCCAGGTGTCTGCCCACAGAGTGGAATGCCAAATTTCCCTGTCTTCCATGTCCAGAGCAAATGTCAAGAACTGTATAAGGGAGCTCCAGACTGACAGACCTTGTCTGAATGCACAATGGGCTTTAAGGATGGCATGGCACCAAGGATGCCAGTTAATTCCAGGATATCCTTGCAATAGCGAGTTAGTCTTAGAATGGCACATGGCAAAATCGGGTTAACATCAGACTAGAGGCACCACAGCGGGGTGGGGTATAGAGGTGAGTATGGTCAGATACGATGAGAAAATTCACTAGGCCTCTTGGTAAAAAAAATGTTAAACTCAGCCCTGTGTTTCCAGTGCATGACCTTTCATCAGAACTGGTAAAATTAGAGATTTAATAGTGTTTAAGTAAGGGCTAGGCATGACATGTGCAAAGGGAAGGTATGCGATGGAGTGGTTGAGGGGAGATTGAATGTTATTTCAATTCTAGTCCTCCAGGATTAAAAGGAATGGGAGATGGGCAAGAGAAGAAACAAAGAAATACAAGATGTGCTGAGAGTACATGTTGTCTAAAATTGGAAAAAAGACAAAACAGAAACTTGTAAAGAAAAGGAAACAAATTAGGGAGGGCAGAGATTATGATCTGAAATTGTTGAACTGACTGTTGATTCTGGAAGGTTGTGAGTTGCCTAATTGAAAGATGAGGTGCTGTTCCTCAAGCTTACATTGAGTTTCACTGGAACACTGCAGCAGGCTGAGGACAGAGATGTTAGCATGGGTTCAAGGTGGGGAATTAAAGTTACAGGGTCTTTGGAAGCTTGGGGTCATATTTGCAGATTCATTGGAGCTATTCTCCAAAGTGATCATCCTGTTTTGTCTCTCCAATGTGGAGGAAACCACATTGTAAGCAGTAAATGCAATAAACAAAATTAAAAGAGGTGTATGTAAATTGTTGCTACATCGGGAAGATATGTTTGGTTACTTGAATGGTGAGGAGAGATACGATACAAAGACAGGCACAACATCTCTTACATTTTCATGGAAAAGAATGGGATGTTGAGAAAGATTGAGGAGTTGAGCAGGATGGCACAGTCCCTTTGGAATACTGATGGAAGAGGAGATGAGAAGATATGTTTGGTAGGGGCATCACATTGGAGGTCATCTATTGGATATGGAGCCTCGGAGGATGAAAGGTGAGGTCAAGGGGAATTCTATTATTGTTTCATGAGGGATGGGAAAACGTAAAGCCGGAATCTGAAGGATATTGTTGAAGATGGTGTCAATCACAGTGGTGGGGAACAACACCTCAGAAGCACAATTGGGGATCATTACAAATCAGAACAGATGGTAGAATTGGGCATAAAGGTAGTCATCATAATCCCAGAGGATCATAGAACTGCTCTCTCATTGGAGGATACAACTGGTGATAAGCTTAACATAAAGGTCACCGTGAGGGTGAGGGGTGAGGCTGAGAAGGCAGGACTGTCATGGTAACCTCAGAAGAAAGTGAGAACTGCAGATGCTGGAGAGTCAGAGTTGAAAAGTGTGGTGTTAGAAAAAGCACAGCAGGTCAGGCAGCATTTGAAGAGCAGGAGAATCGAAGTTTCAGGCATAAGGCCTTCATCAGGAATGTGGAGGGGGATTGTAAGATCCCGAGGCGGGAGATGCCTCCATCCAAGTGGAAAACAGCTGTAGAGGGGTTGGGTGATCTTTAGGTAAATGATACCAGAAAATTTGAAACTTTTAAAGAGACAGAGTTCAACAGCAGAGTCGTGGAAATAGGTGATGAGACTGGATAAGAGGAGAAAAGAAAATAGTCAAGTCAGGAAGAAAGTAGTTCAGTGGGGCAGGAATAGCCTGAAACAATAGATTGGCCAGGACAGCCCTGCTTATGCATCTTGAGAAGCTGGTAGACACAATCTGTATGAGAGTTGGTGGGTGGGTTTGGTTTGGTGGTGGAGGAGGCCCAGGAATTGCATGTCCTTGGGGGAGTGGGAGGGGGAGTTGAAGTGGTTGGCCACAGGGCAGTGGGATTGTTTGGTGCGTGTGGTCCAGAGATGTTCCCTGGAGAAGCTGGTAGACACAATCTGTATGAGAGTTGGTGGGTGGATTTGGTTTGGTGGTGGAGGAGGCCCAGGAATTGCATGTCCTTGGGAGAGTGGGAGGGGGAGTTGAAGTCGTTGGCCACAGGGCAGTGGGGTTGTTTGGTGCGTGTGGTCCAGAGATGTTCCCTGAATCACTCCGCGAGTTGGTATCCTGTCTCCCCGACATACAGGAGATCACATTAAGAGCAAAGGTGCAGTGGATGAGGTGGGTGAATATGCAGGAAAATCTCTGCCAGGTTTGAAAAGATCCTATATGGCCTTGCATGGAGGGGAGGGGGAAGGTGTGGGCGTAAGTTCTACACCTTGTGCGGTGGCAAGGGAAGGTGCTGGGTGTGCCAGTAAGGCAATTCAACGCATGCTTTCGCATCACTTTACTTTTAAAGCTAGCTTTCCAGCCAAATGAGCTCATCAACCCTCCTCACTATGCTTTGAGCAAGTGCAGTTGAGGTAGATGTGGGAGTTGGTGTGTTTATGATCAAGGATTCTGGATTAGTGATGCTGGAAGAGCACAGCAGTTCAGGCAGCATCCGAGGAGCAGTAAAATCGACGTTTCGGGCAAAAGCCCTTCATCAGGAATAAAGGCAGAGAGCCTGAAGGGTGGAGAGATAAGCTAGAGGAGGGTGGGGGTGGGGAGAAAGTAGCATAGACAGTCATTGTTTTTATCTAGATTAGGTGGATTGGCCATGGTTGAATGCCTGTTGTTCAGGAATATGCAGGTTAGGTGGATTAGCCATAATAAAATACAGGTTTATAGGGATAGGGTAGGGGAGTGGGTCTGGATGGGATCCTGTTTGGAGGGCCAGTGTGAACTCGATGGGCCTGCTTCTACACTGTAGCGATTCTATGATTCGATGAATCTGTGATTGAGGCATGTATCACTTTTGTAGCAATCATTAATTTGGTGATTCGCTGTTTTATTTCAAATATCATTATATTCTCTGGCAATGTTATTTCCTGATAATCAACTTGTGACAGTTGTTAAATCAACTTGCAAGTCTTATGTAAGAATCAATCCTTTAATACGGACATTGCTATGAATCAGTAATACCAAGTGCACCAAGCATGTTATCCATAACTGTGGGGTCTTTTTGGGGGTGGCAGCAACGTCGGTGGATGATTTGGTTTATGCGAAGGTTGGTAGGGTGGAAGGTGAGCACCAGGGGCGTTCTGTCCTTGTTACGGTTGGAGGGGTGGGGTTTGAGGGTGGAGGAGCGGGATGTGGACAAGATGCGTTGGAGGGCATCTTTAACCATGTGGGAAGGGAAATTGCGGGTTTATGATCAATACCAGTTGATAGCCTATCCTCGGAAATGAAGACAGAAGAATGGAAGATGGTTCAGGTGCAACTGACAAAAAGGTGGAAATTGGAAACAAAGTTGATGAAATTTTCCAATTCAGGTTGAAATCAGGTTCCGACACTGATACTCATCAGTGTTTGAGAAAGAAGGGTTAGAGAGAGGTACCAAAACAAAGAATGTTCCACATAACCAATAAAAAGACAGGCATTGCTGGAATCCTACAGGTGGTCACAGCAATAACCTTTATAATGAGATGAGTTAAAGGAGAAATTGATCAAACAGGGAGCAAGCTGAACCTGGTGGAGGAGGGAGAGACAAATAGATGCTGTTCAGATTCCTGTTCAAGGAAGAAGTGAAGATATTTTCAACCATCCTAATGGAAAACAGCAGTAGAGGGGTTGGGTGATCTTTAGATAACTGACATAAGAAAAGTAGAAACTGCTAAAGAGGTAGAGTACAACAGCAGAGTTGTGGAAATAGGTGGTGAGACTGGATAAGAGGAGAAAAGAAAACAGTCAAATCAGGAAGAAATCAGTTCAGTGGGGCAGGAATAGCCTGAAACAATAGATTGCCCAGGGCAGCCCTGCTTATGCATTTTGGGAAGCTGGTAGGCACAATCTGTATGAGAGTTGGGGAATTTTACAATGGGAAGCTGCAGAGAGACAATCACTGGGGGAGATAAGGTCAGTGACTGTTCTGGAAAACATAGTTTGTTGTTCAATGATGGGGTGTGGAAAAGAGGGAGGCAGAAATATTGAAGGGCTGGCTTTCAGTCTCTACAATTTAGAGAACAGTTTACCAGGCAAGTAAAGCACCACCCTATCAGCAGCATTAGACCCAAGAGAATGGAGAACAGCAGGTTTACAGGGAGACAGGTTAGAGTACATGAAAAGAGCAGAGAAATTGAGACAATTGATGTCACATTGACAATTCTCAATTAAAAGATCAAGGTACGTTGAAAGCCCAGAGCAAGGAGTTCATTTGGAGGGAGAGCACTGGAGATGGGTGAGACAGTTTGTTCAGCAATGGAGGGGACTCTTGACCAATGAAGTATGCCCGGAGGAGAAGGTGATGGAAAGCAAGTTCAATGTCATGTAGAGCTGGAACTTCAGTAAAATGTGGGGAACTTAGGGGACAAAGTCTAGTCCTTTCTAAGACTAGATAATTCAGCATCAGAGGAGGAACATTGGAGAGTATTGTGAATACACGACAAAGGGTGAGATCAGAAGAAGGGGATGAGAGATCTTGAGGAGTATTGCTGTCCATAAATTGATGGAGCCTCCAATACTTTACACCTGAAAGAAAGCAAACAGTTAACAGGTAATGTTACTTTTCATGGTTTGTTGTAGTCAAATTCTTATAGTGTGTGATCCTTACAGGCAGTCACTGGAAATTTAATTAGCTTTTTACACTTTGCTTGCATTATGCCCATTGTTGATTGATCAGTCCTTGTGAATGAACTTGGTGATGCATTTCTGTATTGATAATATTTCTGATACACTGAAATCCATGTTGTGGATGAACTGCAAACCACACACAAACATAATACATTATGCATGTGGATTATGATCCCTGAATATTTAGTTTCTGCCCCACATCAAGCATCATCTTGTGTTGCTTGACCCCGAGCTCAATCTTTACCCTCACATTGAATCAATTAATGAAACTGCTTTCTTTGACCTGAATAACATTTATTAAATCCAGTGACCAAACGTTTATCACCTCCAAAGTGGATTCTTTCAACATTTTTCTGGGCGGATTCTCTGGTTCACTCTGCATAAAATAAAAGCCACCTGGAACACTATGGTGCTTACTCTTTGCATGAAAGCTTACATTCCTACCATTCTCATTCTTGCTAATAGCCATTGCTCATAGTGCACCAACTTTAAATTCCTTCCCTTAGTTTTTAAAGCCTTCCAGGGCCTTGTATATTCAAACATTATGTCCTGATGTGCATTTTCCCATTCCAAAACAGACTTATTTCTCCATTTCTTTCACTCCTCAGTCAACTTCTTCACTGATGCATCATACTGTGGAACTCCCTTCCTCAGTACTTCCACTTTATTATCTTCCTCCTTGCAACAGAATCTCTTTGGCTGTGTTTTTGCTATCTTCTGACTGACCCCTACTCTTCATTTCTCCCTCTTGTTTGCTGTTTGCATCCTCTAGAGTATATTTTTACTTTGCGGAGTACAATGGAAATACAAGTCCTAGGAAGAAGGCCAGAAGGAAATACCTGAATAATGAAGAATGAATTGCTTTTATATGGTGCTTTTACACACGGAGAAACTTCAAAATTGCTTCCCAACCATTGAAATGTTTTTGAAGTATTGTTACTGCCACTGTCCAGGGAATTACAGGAATATCTGTGCACACTACATGATCCCGCAGCAGTTGCTGGATTATCTATTTTGATGGTGTGGTTTGAGTAAAAAATGTTATAAGGAGTTATAAAATCTATTCAATGTTCTCGAAAATATTGGTCATAGATGGGATTGTGTGTAATATCTTCATTGGAGAAAATACTGAAACATTACATTTACTCGATGGAATATTCTTATGATTTCAAATAAGAGACATCAACAAAACGAGAGAAGTTTGCAGTCCAGCCATCTGCTAGAAACAGTTCATTCTGATCATGGGAAGGAGATTAGGATAATCATGTAAGATACTGTGACCAGAGGAGGTGAGCCTGCTACAGACGTAATCTGTTTGAATTTATGCAGGCAGTTGTGAAATTTAATTAAAACATGATAATGTATATGGAGCAGATATTGTAAAAGGTAACGGCTCTGAAAGAGTTAATGTTGAAGTTGCAATCTAGTGCTGTCGTGCATGTGAAATAATTAGTCCAATGGGGACTGACATAGCTGGTACCTGATACTTGTAATTATGCCTTGCTAGTTAATATCAATTTTACCTGGTGTTATCAGGAGTGCAAGATCCTCAGCCTTTGCAATTGTCCAGCACATTTCAAGTACTTTCAGCTTGTCTGAATGTTAGTGAGGGCTGGAGGGTGGATGAGCAAAATGATCATGGCACTGAAGTACAAATGCCATTCAAGTGGAGGGGAGAAATGAAAAGGAAAATAGTAAGAGTAGGGAACAAAGTAAATTATTGACTGTGTTCTCTGCAAGAAAGTGCTTGAGTCCAGACTGCTGTGCTGCTTGCTCTGAGCTCTACTTAGGGCTGGAGAAGAATTTGCAACGTGGGGTAGAGGGGTGGGGGTGGGAATGCAGTTATTGTGGTCCATGTAGGTATCAATGACTTAGGCAGTACAAAAGGGGAAGTTCTTCACAGTCATTTTGAGGAGCTAGCTGACAATGTAAGAAACAAGTCCACAAAAATTATAAATCTGAGCCATATGCAGATCAGCTAAAGCAAATTGGATTAGAGAGATAGATGTGTGGCTCAAAAACAGGTGGTTTAAAAATTGGTTTCAGTTTGTGAGCCACTGGTGTCATAACTGGGAAATTGCGATCCATGTTTATGAGGGTCTTCACTTGAAATAAGCTGAGGTTGATTTTCATGCCAACTGCATTATTAGGAAAGTAGAAATGATATAAAACTATACAGTGGAGGAAAGGGATCAAATCTGGAAAGATGTGGTAAATAAGAGTCGAGTCAAGTCTAAAGGGAAAGGATTTGATCAGGAAATGTTAAACAGACCATGGCATGAAAGGATAGAGAGTACAAATCTAAGATAAACTAACTGATTAGGCTAGGCTTCAGAAAATAAATTAAAGGATAAAATTAAATGCCCTGTATCTGAATCCATGTAAACAGATAGATAGAAATAAATAAATAGAAATACAATCTGGTAGCCATTACAAAGACATAGCTGCAAGATGTTATGGATTGGGACATGGATCATGGAGAATACAGAATAGTTCGGAATAACAGGAAGCTACAAAAAAATGGGGTGGGCACTATTAGTTAATAATATCAGCACAATAGAGATGGATGTCCCTAAGTTCAGGAAATCAAAATATGGAAATAGTAAATAATAAAGGCAAGAAGACACTTGGGAGTTGTGAGCAAGCCTCCTAACAGTAACCACATGGTAGTATAAAAGAAGAAATAATGAAAACAACTCAGAAAGGCATGGTGGTACTCATGGGAAATTTTAATCTGGATATGAACTGGAAGATTCAGTTCAGCAAAAGTAGCTTGTTGAGGAGTTCATAGACTATGTGTTGGTTTCTTCTGACAGCACGTTCTGAAGCTGAACAGACAGGAGGCAATACTAGATCTGATACTGTGCAATGGGATAGGATTGACTAATGATCTCATAGTGAAAACATTCAGTGACCATAATACAATTGAATTTGATCTTCAGTTTGAGGTAGAGAGGAGTGGGTCTGAGACTACTTCTATAAATTTAATTAAGGGTAATTATAAGGGCATGAAAATAGATGGTCAGATATCATTTCTCTTTGATGAAGCCATGTTGAATCTGTGTGAGCAATTTTGACCCATGTAAGTATCCTGCTACAACTTCTTTAATAAAATCTTCTAACATTTTCCCTTTGTCAGATGTTAAGCTTACTAGCTTGTAATTTCCTGCTTTATGTCTGCCTCCTTTTTGAATAAAAAAGTGCTTTGAATTTGCTGCAGCATTATGCATTTTAATTAACAAAGTTTGATTTAAAAAGTTAAAATGTTGATTTATAAAGTTGTGTACATTGATTATAGTGTGATATTGCTTATCACAATGGAGAAATCATTGGTGAATCTAAAAATCAGTTTATTTTTAAAGGAAATACTTCCATAATTACAAATAGCAGGTTTTAACACCTCAATAAGTATTTGCATACTGCTGCCTTTTTAAAATTCTTTCATGGTGTGTGGTTGTCACGGGTGAGATCAGCATTTATTGCCCAATTTTGATTGACCTTGATCTGAGGGCACATGACGGCCAAACCAACCAAACTGGCAGATGTATGTTCTTAAAGGACATTCGTGAATGAGATAAGTTTTCACAACAGTTAGTGATAGCTGTCAGTATTATCAGTATTGTGATAAGCTCTGAATTCCTGATTTTAATAATTGAATTTAAATTCCACCAGTATTATGAGGACGAGGGGATATCATCCACCGTTCCTCTTCAAAGTAGGCATCTGGGGCATTTGGTTCACCCGAAGGATAGCATTGCTGATGCTCTCTGAAAATTGCTCTGGCAAGTCAGCCTCAACTTTTGAGTTCCAGTGGGACTTGAACCCAATACCTTCTAATTCAAATGTGCTACCAACTGAGTCATGACTGACCAAAATTAATCTTTAGTAATCCTACGAACTGGAAACAAGGGTCCTTGGTGAAGTACCTTTACTTGAATTTCTTTCAGGCTTGCTAATCAATATCTAGATGATAGTGCTTAGTTAGTAGCTGGGAATGTATGCTGTTCACAAGGTAAGCAATTTGGAGCACAATACTTAAGCTGGGTAATATCATCACCCTGAAGAAATAGTCTTGTTCAGAATGTCAGCTGGGTTTCCTCTCTACAAATATTGAGTATCTGCACTGTATTTCTATTACTTTTTGTTGGTTTTAACATACACTTTTAAAAAATTAGTATGCAGTTGTATTCTGTTCTACTTCTTTATCACGGCACCAGGGACCTGGGTTCATTTCCACCTTGGGCAACTGTCTGTGTGGAGTTTGCAGATTTTCCCTGAGTCTGCGTGGGTTTTCTCCAGGTGCTCCGGTTTCCCCCCACAGTCCAAAGATGTGCAGGTAAGGTGAATTGGCCATGCAAAATTGCCTGTAGTGTTAGGTGCGTAAGTCAGGGGTAAATTTAAGGGGATGGGTCTGGGTGGGTTACTCTTCGGAGGGTCGGTGTGGACTTGTTGGGCCGAATGGTCTGTTTCTACACTGTAGGGAATCTAATCTAATCTAATCTAAACCAATAGTCACACAGGCAATTAACCAACTTTTAGCTTCTATAACAGCATGATATGAATTATGCCAAAATATGAAGAGAATATGAATAATAGAAGATGCTGGAAAAGCTCAGCTGGTCTGGCAGCATCTGTGAAGAGAAATCAAAGTTAACGGGGATCTGATGAAGGATCATCAGATCTGAAATGTTGACTCTGATTTCTCTTCACAGATGCTGCCAGACCTGCTGAGTTTTCCAGCAACTTCTATTTTTGTTTCTGATTTACAGCATCCTCAGTTCTTTTGGTTTTTATGAAGAGACAATGTTGAACCAAATATAGATGTGAATTTATGTGATTGAAATGGCATGAGATATGACTGGGGAAGATTGTTGAGGAGCTGTTCTGAGAGTTGTCTTTGTGGGTCAAGTCTGTAAGTGGGATGTTCGAGCATCTGAAAGTAAAGATATGTAACATTTACTTAGGAAGCAAGCAATTCTTAATAACAGTGATGGTAGTTGCAAACAAACTGAGCATTTGGATAGTGGAATCCTTTTCTACTGCATACATTGTTTGAAGGAGCATCTGTGGCACCTGGATACAGAATATATGGCCACTTGAGCTGATAGAAACCGCTACGCTGCAAAGTTACACAGCGTTCTCATGCTGCTGTCAGTTACTCTGGAGGAACATTTCCTTCCTTGAGAAACTGGACATTGTTTTGTGTTTTTGATTTGTAAAAGTGAAATGAAACAAAAGCTTGGTTCAGCCAAATCCGATTCTGGGTGTCAAAGAGTTTATTTTTTAAAATTCAGTCTTTATTTTCTTTTCTCCTCCTACTCGCCTGCCCCTGTTTCTTCAGGGCATAGACCATGTTCACTGTGTGACTCTTGGCATCTTCTGTGTAAATCACCAAGTTCCTGATGATGTTCTTCAGGAAAGCCTTAGGCACACCCCGGGTCACCTGGTAGAAGAGGCCAGAGAGACACGATGCCACCTCGCCATGCCAAGAACCAGATGACCACTTGCTGATGCCCCGGATTTTATCCCTCAGTAATTGGTGTTGCTGCTTGGCTCCCCCTTCGCCCAGAGCATTGCCCCTTTTCCCCTGGGAAGTCATCCTGCTGGTTGAGAAAGAAAGGATGTAAAGTTTTCTGTGTCTTGCTGTCTGTGTCTCTGTCCATGTCCCATCCCATCCACTGAAGCCCCGCAATCAAAAAACTGGACGTTGTTTACTTGCTTTTATACTCATTCATATACTTGTTTAAATTATACTCCTGAGATCATGAATAGTTATAAAGAAATAATTTGTAAATAGTTCTTGCATTGCTTAAAGTCTCTTTCAGTCCATCACCTGAGTGCCAGCATTGATTGTCGTCTTCAAGTCTTGCATTGGGACTTAAACCTAGAATCTTCCAAGTCAGAACCAACTAAGGTACTCCTGACACCTAAGAGCGCTGTCAGTGATCGACATTTGAAGTGCAGTTGCTTCTCATTAATATTTCTATTGAATATTTATAAGGAAGGAGGTGATTGGGTACAATTATACAGTAGCTGATTCCTGTGTCAGTCATAGAGTCATGGAGTCATAGAGATGTACAGCATGGAAATAGACCCTTCGGTCCAACCCTTCCATGCCGACCAGATATATCAACCCAATCTAGTCCAACCTGCCAGCACCCGGCCCATATCCCTCATATTGATAAGGAACAGGAGGAAAGACGCATTAAAGTTACTCCCTTGCACCCCCAGAATTTGCCCTTGTTGCAGGGACCTTGAACAATCTTGCTGACCAGGTGATCATCTGCTGCTCCAGAGACATGGCCAGCAGTCATTGCCCAACAGCTCTAAAACAAAACTCCCAATTCCCTGATCCCAACTGATAGACTACATGGGCCCTTGGCATAAAGGTCTATGCATCTTGAAGGGTGAGGCATTGGAGGACATAAAGTGCCTCTCTCCCATGCAATCTCATTCATAACTGAGTCATAAGCAACTTATGAAAAGCTTGACATACAGTTCCAAGCATTCTTCTTGTTCATGTTGCTGCAATTGTGTCACTTATTTCTGCCAGTGCTATGAACACTGTTTCTCATCCTTATCCATGTTAATTTGTTGAAGGTTGTTCTGTAAATGCTTGAAAATTTTGACATCTCACTAATTCCAAACTTGTAATCACAACTTCCCAGTGAACCACAGGTCCTGTAAGTAAGGCACTTGATAACTTTCATGTCCAAATACCTGAGGCAAGAGCTCCCTTTAGACTGTGGTTTCCATAAGGAGTTGGGAGCAGACCATGATCTATGAATTAGCTGGGTTAAGTTCCTCCAGTGCTCTGGCATCCCTCAAAGGGAAGATAAAGCAGTCCACAGCAGAATGCCAATACCTTTGCTCTCTGCTTGGTAGGCACCAGGAAAAACTTTTCTACAAGACCAGACATGAGGCTTGAGTACTCTTTGTTCTTTTCACCCCTTAGCATGTGTTCACGTGCCAACAATCCTAGGTTTGGTGTGTTGCATTATTGGTGATGTGGAAAGGCGGCAGCAGCCAAAGTTTCAGACAGTACAGATTACGCTCTGAAATCTATCTGCCTCTTCAAGTGATGAATACAAAAAAATCTGTGAGCTTTTCCTCAGTGCTGTGCATGAATTGGGTGCTACCGATGATCATAACATCAAGTGAAAGTTATCCTTTCCCCAGTAATGAACATCAGAAGTAAAGCAGTGACCAGAACTCCCAATTTTGCCAGAACAGCCCTCGATTTTTTATGAAGTGCCCTGATGACCCAACAATATTGTAAGAGTAGTCAACATTATCCAGTTTTTACTTTGTTCAACACAAACTGAGCCTGTGCAAAATTATATCCTTCTTCCTGTACAAACTGATTGCATTGCATTGTAATGTAGTCCATATTGCAGAACTATATCCCTTTCCCCACATCCCTTAATGTCTCCCAGGGACTGTTACCATTACAGTGATTGTAACGAGGTCAGCCAGCTATGCTCCATAGAATATGAGTTCCCTGATTAGGGAATCTGGTCCAATCAGGAAGCCCTGGCTGATTGATAAAAAGCGGAGTGTCAGAGATTCTGGCACACTGAGAGCTGACTCTGAAGAGACTGTATCAGAGTCAGGACTCTTCATGTTTAAATAAAGGGTGACTTGGTATTGGGATTACTGGTCTCTGAAGTTATTTTAGCCTTCTTTTCTACATCAAGAGATTCCATTCTCATGATGCTTTTTAAATGATCTATAGAACAATGCTGACAACTCAAACTGGACATAGTCTGAGACGTCACCACATGACTTCTGCCCTGCTGACTGCATCCCCCACCCCCACTTCTCAAATCCCTGCTATTATTCACCCAGTACATCAAGCATCTTGCGTTCCCACAGATTTTCTATGTATCACCAGTTTTGACTTTTGTAAATCTAATCATCCTGTCTCAGCACATCCATGCCTCCTGGGCTGCAGGCAAACCAGCAAGCCTTCGGGAATCCTCTTTAGAAATTGTATTAGGTGTCAGAGTTAGAAATGCAGAATCCTTTAACCATCAACCAAAACACCTTCAGAGTTGGATGAGAGCTGATGATTCTCAGTCTACGTTTATTTAAGAGCTGTATTTCTTCACAATGGAAGATTAGCTTTTGGACAGGAACTGGTGTTTGTGTGAAACTGTATATTTACAACAAAGTACTATACATCTCTGGAAGTCTTTTGCTTCCAATTCAACGTTTGGATATCAGCCTGTCACGCATCATGTTGGGTATATGGGTAGACAGTGCAATTTCTCCTTCTGCTTCAGTGTTGACAAAGCTTGTACTGTGGAAATGATCATTTTCCAACACGGTCTGCTGATTACCTCGATTCATAATTGCTAGTTATTATTCCCACTTTCTACTTGAATAAATTATGCTCAGTGGTTCAAGAGGCAGTTGAGAGAGAAACTGAGCTAAAGGTTGATGATCTTTTAGCAGAATGTTCTGCTTGTCACTTCATGCATTTTGCTCATGCTCAATTGTACTTTGTTGAATTTTATGAACATTTCATTTAAGCAACACTTCCAAATGTAATTCTTTGATGTCTGACATTTAAGTATATAAGTAAATATATTGGAAAAGGGTGAACTGTATAATTAAAAGAGAAAAAAAACAAATTACTTTGAAGTATTGTTGCCTAAAATAAAGGTGATGGCCTAGTAGTGTTATCACTAGACTATTAATCTGACAAGCCTGGTAATGTTCGAGGGACCTGGGTTCGAATCCTGCCAGCCTGGAGTTTGAATTCAATAAATATCTGGAATTAGGAGTCTAACGGTGACCATGAATTGATTGTTGGAAAAACCCATTGGTTCACTAATGTCCTTTAGGGAAGGAAACAGCCTTCCTTACCTGGTCTGGCCTATGTTTCACTCCAGAATCCCAGGAATGTGGTTGACTCTTAACTGCCCTCTGGGCAATTAGGGATGGGCAATAAATGCTGGCCTAGCCAGCAATACTCTCATCCTTTTCATGAATTTAGAAAATAGCTATCTGCTATTCTTTTAATTCATTGACAGATGTGGCCATTGCTGGTTCAGCCAGAATTTTTTGCCTATTCCGAATTACCCTGGAATATTGGTGTGTAAGGTGCATTATTGCACCGTTGAAGCCCATGATTGGTACACCCATAATATTGTTAGGAAGTGAATTCCAGGATTTTGACCCAGAAGGAACAGTTTTATATAGTTCAAAATCAGGATGGTGAGTGACTTGGAGGTGGTGGTATTCCTATTTATGAGCTGAGAGTAGAGGTCATGTGTTGTCAAAGAATCTTTCATTGATGTAGTGCATCTTGAAGATAGTGCACACTGCATAAACTGTGCACTAATGTTGAAGAGAGTGCATGTTTAAGCTAATAGTTGTAGTTCTTATCAAGCAGGTTGCTTTGTCCTGGGTAACATTGAACTTCTGGACTGTTGTTGGAATTGCACTCACCCGGCAAGTGGACAGTATTCAATCACCTTTGTGCCATGTAGTTGGTGCCTTATAACTAGCCCAGGTCAGCTTCAGGTCATTAGTAACCTCTGGGATGTTGATAGTGTTGGATTCAACAATGCCACTGTCATTGCATGTCAAGGGGACATGGTTAGAATCTTGAATTAAAGCGAAATACTGTGGATGCTGGAAATCTGTATCAAACAAAGGAAATGCTGGAGAAATTCAGCAGATCTGGCAGCACCAGTGGAGAGAGAAATAGAATTGAACATTTTGAGTCTGGTGTGACATTTCTTCAAGACTTCTGAAGAACAGTCATATGAGTCTCAAAAAGTTAACATTGTTAGATTCTCTCTGTTTGGAGATTGAGGTTGACATTGTCTTGCACTCTTATGGCATCAATATTACCTCCCACTATTGGCTTCAAGCTTGAATACAGTCACGTTTTGGACTTGATCTTCTTCAATATATAAGGAGTCACAAATGGTGCTAAGTATTGTGCAAACATCAGTGAATGTCCCACTTCTGATTTTATAGTGGAAGAAGGGTCATTGATGAAGCATTGGACCATTGGACCAAAGGCACAATGCTGAGGAACTCTAGCACAGATGACTTGGAGCTGAGATAACTGACCACCAATAACCACAACCATCTTTCTTTGTGCCAGGTATGACTCCAACTCGTGTAGAGGTTCCCCTGATTTTCATTGACTCTAGTTTTGCTTGTGCTCCTTGATGCTGCACTCAGTCAAGAGCTTCCTTTGTATCAGACACCATTCTGTCTATATTTTTTTCTGAATTTCTCCATGTTTCATGCTTGGCAATGGCCCCTGAAAGCAGAAATCAATGCATTAGTACACCAATGGCGCAACAGCACAGCTTAGCAGGCATGTTAATGCCAAAGGCAGTCACCCTCTCCTCACTTCCGGAGTTGAGCTCTTTTATTCATGTTTGGTCCTCGGCTGTAATGAAGTCAAGGGCTAAAAGGCCCTGGTGGAATTCAACATGGGCATCACTGTGCAGGTATGTCAGCTTCTTCCATCACTTTGCTGATGGTCAAGATGAGGATGTTGAGGTGGTGATTGGCCATGTTAGAGTTGCCTTGCTTTTTAAGTACAGCACATACCTGTGCTATTTTCCATGTTGCCAAGTAAATGTCAGTGTTGTAGCTGTACAGGAACAGCTTGCCTACGTGGCAGCAAGTTCTGGAGCGCAGGTCTTTTAGTACTATTGCTGGAATATTTTCAGGACACATAGTCTTTGCAGCATCCAGTGCCTCCAGCTGTTTCTTGATGTCATGTTGAATGAATTACATTTGCTGAAGATCAGTGTCTATAATAAAGAGGACCTCAAGAGGAGGCTAAGCTGGAATCTATACTTGGCACTTCGGGCACTGACATGCTGGGAATCCCCCATCATTAAAGATAGCATACTTGTGGAACTCATTCTCCGGTGAATTGTTTAATTTTTCACCATCATTCATGCAGCAGGACTGCAGAGTACTGTGTTCTGTGCCAGAGATGGCATACCAGGTTCATTGTTTTATATACAACGTTTTAAAATATCTCCACTTTCACATGCTTCCAGCTGCTTACTTTCAGTTTAGTTTTTTTTTAACCGCCCCCACACTACCGCCTAACCGCGGTAGTGCTTATTTTTTCCCCAGCACCCATGGTGTGTGTGTGCAGGTGTGAGACACAGTGAAAGACACAAAGTGCACGAATTTTTATTCAATTTCCACCACCAGGAAGATAGGAAAACACCGGGGTGGCCAGTGACAAACACTGCCCTTCACGTCAAAGGGCAGTGCTGTGTGATCTAAACTGTGAAGGGGAGGGTAGGGACTAAATCAAAATAGAGTTGGAGGGAGAAATAATGCACTCCACTCCCTGCGGCGCCCACCTCTGCCTGAACAACTCCAGGGTGTTGGTGGACACCGCGTGCTCCTTCTCCAAGGACACCCTAACGTAACCACGGAAGAGGGGCAGGCAGTCGGCCCTAACGACCCCCTCCACGGCCCGCTGCCTCGAGCTTTCAGTTTAGTTTCTGTTCCTGACCAATAACCCATAGTAAGCAGCCAACAAATGCAACCAAAGACTAAAGTAATTGAATACTAAACAGAGCATTGATTTGATCTGTTTTTGTGGGATCGATTGGCTCTGCCTATCAGATACTGTTTCTACTGTTTGGGTACGCAGGCAGTCAATAGCTTCACCCTATTGTCACATAATTGTTATCTGTGGTTCGTGATACTCCTGACATGCTTTCCTGCACTCTTCTTTGAACAATAATTGAACCGCTGGCAAGGAGGCAATGATAGAATGAGGAATATATTGGACCATGAGGGTACAAGTTATGGTTGGATACAATTCCACAGCTGATAATCAGCAACAATATCTTGTGAATGCCCTGAGTGGAGCTGCTGTACGTTTTCTTAATCTATCACATTTACTGCAGTGGTCATACCCAACAAGACAATGGAGAATATGCTCAGTGTGAATACCACACTTTGAGTTCACAAGGATTGTATGGTGAATAGTATCATGGACAAATGTATCTGTGACATGCAGATCGGTGAGGTTAAGGTCTAGTAGGTTTCTTTCATCTTAGTTCCCAAGGACCAGTCTAACAGCTGTATCCTTATGACTCAGCCAACTCAGTCAATAGTGGCATTCCCATTTATGTCTAGGATGGAGAAATGTATTGATAATTCAGGTCCGACTATTCTACCAGTTACATCATTTGTGTAACTGAGTTGATTCAATCTTCAACATGGCCATTTGCTTCTCTTTAGTACTGTTAACAAAAATAAAAGAAACACCCACCAGATTCTTTAAGGCACTGAAAATAATCCATTTATTATGAACAAAACTTATTCCTAAAGCAAGTGGCAAACTCTGATCAATATCTCTGGTCAATGTGGGCCCTTCAATGTGTGGCTTAGTGGTTAGCATTGCAACTTCACAGCACCAGGGACCCAGGTTCAATTCCCACCTCGGGCAACCGTCTGTGTGGAGTTTGCACATTCTCCTCGTGTCTGCGTGGGTTTCCTCTGGGTGTTCCGGTTTCCTCTTGCAGTCCAAAGACGTGCAGGTTAGGTGAACTGGCCATTCTAAATTGCCCGTAGCGTTAGGTGCATTAGTTAGGGGAATGGGTTGCTCTTTGGAGGGTTGGTGTAGACTTGTTGGGCAGATGGGCCTATTTCCCCCACTGTAGGGAATTTAACCTAATCTAATCATAAATTGGAATTAAAAGTACATTCACATAATCCCACACATAGAGACACAAACACAGAACAAAAACAAACTCTGTAGAGATGATTATTTTCTTTTAAAAAGGCAGATTTGTGTAAAAGAAACCCTGTCAATGAAGCTGAATTGTTGACAGGCATAGATTGTTAGAAAATGTCTTATTCTGATTGCAATTCACTTGGATTTCAGATTTTGGAAATTTGTCATAGTCCACATCTTCAGGTTTTACCAAATAGACAACAGTACTAATACTTGAAAACCCTATCAGATTTTCAGTAACCTCCACTGAGGAAAGGATTTTAGAGGAAATTCTTGCAGCTTTTGGAATGTCTCCTGGGTCTGTAATACTAAATTCAAATCGAGAAAGTATCTTCTGGATGACATCACTGTTTTCTGCTTGGATCCACTGTCAGTATGGAGACTCATGAGCATCTGTGACCAGTTCAAACTGGTTTTGGGAGCCAAGCTAAATTGAGACAAGACCATGTTCTTTGGGAACTGGGACAATAGATCCTTTCTTCCCTTCACTGTCAGGCCAGATTACCTGAAGGTGCTGAGAATATGGTTCAGAGGGGCGGGGACGTGGGCTAAAACTTGAGAGCAGGTATTGCCAAGATGAGGCAGAAACTGGGCAAATGGGAGCACTGCTCCCTTACCTTCACAGGTAAAAACCTGGTCACCAGGTATAAAGTACTCTTGGTGTTCCTGTATGTGCAGGTCTGGCTCATTCCCCAAGCTTGTTCCACTGCAGTCACCCAAGTTATCTTACACTTCATCTGGAAGTCAAAGATGGACCATGTCTGTGAGGACACCATGTACAAAATTCTAGAGAACTTGGAATGCTCATGTTGGTGGCGGGGTGGGGTGGTGAGGTGAAGAAAGTACCCAGTGCTGCCTTCATTGTGATGGTCACCTTTGAGTGCGACTGTATCAAGCCCTTGATATGCAAACACCAAGTATCAATACGCGCTGATGTTTTACCTGAGCCCAGTGTTACAAAGGATCTGGTTTTATTGCCATGGAACACTGCAAGTTGTTGGATTATTCTTATCCCTTGTCCTTTGTGGAAAAAGTTGTAAAAGGAAACACATTTGACCACAAGTCCATCAGGAAGTGGTCAGCATGTAATGTCCTCAAAACCCTGTGAGAAAAGAAGAGGATTGATCCTGTTGGGTGGTTCAATGAGAAGACTGTCAAAATCACTTGGCTAAATGCTTAATCACCAGAACTTTGCAACATGCATCAAGAAGTAGCTTGGCTGGTGGTAAGGAAAGCACTACCCATCATATCCTTTATTAATGCCTGGACTGTTTCACTAACACATGCTGCCATTGAAGCAGCTACATTGACGAATAGACTATCACTAATCTCCTTCTGTAATGTGCCTTTCCAAAGAAGGTCTGGAAGAAAATGCAATGGTTTTTATGGAAGTTTGTGCTGAGCAGTTCAGTGATTCAGGACTCTGTGCTCTAAGGACTCTGGGATGCACACAGAGCCAAACATCATGGACCATCAAGTTGATGCAAGATGTTGGTTGGTCTGTCGGTCTGAAGAGTTGACCATGACTGAGTGTTGCATATTTCAAGACTCGAGATGAGGGATGCAGTAAAGCTTGGGGCAGCTGCAGTGGGAAAAGCACAGTGGGAAAAGACCACCATCTAAGGTCCTTTAGCCAGAGTCTGTTCAGTTTTCAGACCCCTCTTTTGCTCAAAATGAATGTAAGTAGTTTCCTGCATTAATAGAAAATGCCTTTGTGTTTGCAACTATAGGAAGCACTGAGAAATATCAAAAATCCAATGCTTTGTTGATTTTATCTGCAACGTCTTTACAGAATTGATTGAGAATCTTTGTATGTACTTAAAGATGCATTTCTTTAATGAATAAAGCATATTTTTGCAGTATAAAAGGAAAGGGTTGCTAGGCAACCATCAGCACAGAGGCTGCTTAATTCTTTCAAAGGCATGCTTCCCAGTGATTAAGGCATCTCTTACCTCCTTGAAAGCATTGTTTGGCTGTTTACCCAAAGTCACTTCATTTCCTACAAATAGCAGGTAGGCCACTGTACTTATTATAAACTGTTACCTTAATTTCCAGAGAGTCTCATTGGAAATATTCTTTTTTTAATCGAGAAAATGTCAAGTCAGTTCAAATTCTCGGTTTTTTTCAGGTAGTCTTAAATATAAACATGCAATTCTAATACTGAGTCACACTTTATAATGGACTTTGAGTACTTGCAGCATAATATTCTCTGACCTTGTCACCCCAAGTGCTTCCTCTAAGTGGTGTCCAACAGGCAGAAGAACTGATTCATCAGTCAAAAGGGGTCAGGGTGATAGGTGATAAATAGCAGGAACTTCTCTTGAACTGGTGTCATGAGACTTCAGAGTTAATATCGAGGATTCCCTGGACAACTTCTTTCCAACTGTATAACATGGTATAATCTTGATGAGTCTGCCAAGAAGTTCCTGTTGAATCACTGTTTAAGAATAGTTAAAGCACTATGTATTTCTTCTTTATGGCATTGTCTCTCAATGGTTGTAGTTTTAAGTGATTCCTGCCTGGGCAGTAGGCACTGTCTGGGATTGACTACATTTACATTGATTGGTGGGGAATGGTGTCTGAGGATGGTTAGATTCGGTGGGGCAATGGGGAAAGGGGTGGTTGAATCTGGGGATGGTTACAGTGCTGGGCAAATACTATGGCACTCATAATCTAGGGATGGTTACAGTGCTGGGTAGATGCTGTGGCTGCTCTTTTCGTGGACAGTTACAATGCTGGGTATGATTTGGAGATGCCAGTGTTGGACTGGGGTGTACAAAGTTAAAAATCACACAACACCAGGTTATAGTCCAACAGGTTTAATTGGAAGGTTTAATTGGTTTAATTGCTGGGTAGATCCTGTTTTGGGCATTGTCTGGGGATGGTTACCATACCAACTATATCCCTTGGGATCACTGGTGTAGGTTTCCATGCTGTGTTGATCTTGTGCGTGGAGCACGCTACTGATGGTTACAATACTGAGTAGATCCTCTGGAGGTCACTGTCTGGTGATGGCTACAATGCTGAGTAGAAATTGTGGGCAGTTCCATCTGGGGCTGGTTGCAGTTGGGAACGCTGTCTGCGGAGTGCTACAGTGCTGGCTACATCCTGTAGGAGTCACTGGGAATTGTTACAGTACAAGATAGATCCTATGTGTGACACTGAGTGGGGAAGGCTGATGTAGAGGTTAATTCTGTTGGTGATGCTGTCGGGGGATGGTTACAGCATTAGTTAGGGGCGTGTTGTCTGGGAATGGTTATGCTGCTGGGTGGATACTGTTAGAAATTCTGTGTATGAATTGTTACAGTACCAAATAGATCATTGGGAATGGAGATTACATACTGTCTGTGGATGTTGAAAGAGCTGGATGTTTACAGTGTCAGGTGGAACATTACAGTGCAGGGTAGATCCTGTGGGGTGTGCTATCTAGGGAAGGTTACCCAACTGGTCATATTTTGTGGGACAGCTGTCTGTTGATAGTTTCATTGCTAGGCAATCATATAGTGTGTATGGTGGTGGAGTCGGGGGTGGGGAGGAGTGCGGAGATGCAGTGGAGGTGGGGTGTTGGATATTGTCTGGGGATGGTTATAGAAAAGGCTACATCCTGTGGGGTTGCTGTCTATAGATGGTTACTATATGTAGATCTTGGGGGGGTTGCTGGCTGGAGATGGTTACACTGCTGATTAGATCCTTTCGATACTACTGTCTATGAATGGATACAGCACTAAGTAGATATTGGTGGTGCATTGCCTTTGTATTATTAAAGTGTTGGGCAGATCTTGTGGGTGTATAGATCCAGTTTCCGGCATGGTCAGGGAATGGTTACTGTGCCGGATTGGATTGAACCTGTGGGCTCGCAGCCTTGGGATAGTTACATTTCCAGATGGTGTTGATAGAGATGATGTTTGCATTGTCTGTGGATGTCTGCAGTATTCTGGAGGCAGGAAACATGTTTCCGCTGATGGGTGAGTCCCGAACCAGAGGGCACAGCTTAAAAATAAGGGGTAGGCCATTTAGGACAGAGATGAGGAGAAACTTCTTCACCCAGAGAGTGGTGGGTGTGTGGAACACTCTTCCCCAGAAGGCAGTGGAGGCCCAGTCTCTGGATTCATTTAAGAAAGAGTTGGATAGAGCTCTCAAGGATAGTGGAATCAAGGGTTATGGAGATAAGGCAGGAACAGGATACTGATTGAGGATGATCAGCCATGATCATAATGAATGGTAGTGCAAGTTCGAAGGGCAGAATGGCCTACTTCTTCACCTATTGTCTATTGCTCGGATATCATTTTGGGGTGGTGTGTGTGAATGGTTACAGTGTGAGATAGAGCCTGTCAGGGGTGCTGCCTGTAAATGTTTTCAGTGCCAGATAGATCCTGTCAGTGGGATGTGTGTGAATAGTTTCAGAGGAAGATAGGTCCTGGGGAGTGGTGGGGTGTGGGCTGGGTGAGTGTATTCTGTGAATGTGTACAGTGGTTGATAGATCTTCTGTGGACATTGTCTGGGCATAATTATAGCACTGGCTACATTCTGTCAGCGGTAGGATACATCTGGTGGAATCGCTGTTTCATGGTGCTTACAGTGCTGGTTAGGTTCAGTTGGTCTACTTCACCACCACTGCTCCTGCCTCTCCCTTTACATGCAGCTCCCCCCACACTCACTCCCAGTCCTGAAGAAGGGTTACTTCTTCAGGAGTAATGTTGAAATGTTGACTTCTACACCTCCTGATTCGGTCTGGCTTGCTTTGTTCTTTCAGCATCCTGCCTGTCGACCCTAGATCTTGTGGGAGAAAGTGAGGACTGCAGCTGTTGGAGATCAGAGTCGAGAGTGTGGTACCGGAAAAGCACAGCAGGTCAGGCAGCATCTGAGTAGCAGGAGAATCAACATTTTGAGCAAGAGTCTTTCATCAGGAATGAGGCTTGTGAGCCGAGGAGGTGGAGAGATAAATGAGAGGGGTGTGGGGCTGGAGAGAAGGTAGCTGAGAGTGCAATAGGTAGACGGAGGTGGGAGTAGTGGTGATAGGTTGGAGAGGAGGGTGGAGCAGATAGGTGGGAAGCAAGATGGACAGTTAGGACAGGTCATGAGGGCAGTGCTGAGTGGGAAGTGTCACAAAGCTAGTCCTTTTTTTTATAAAAGCTGTTCCTTGGTTCAAGGAGACTTTGTCCTTGATTTTATTTCAGAGGAGCAATAAACCGGGCTGGGCTCTGTTCAATCTGGTTTGGTCCAGAGAGGCCTTTTATATGTAAACAGATGAGACTTGAGGCCAAACTGGTTCTGTTTTAGAAGTGACCGATATAAAGAAAGGGGAGTGGTCAGCTCTCTGGCTGAGCAGTTTAGTTCTGTCTTGAACTGGTTGGAAGTTCAACAGTGAGCTGTGTGGAAAATCTCTTTCTCTCTCTTTCTGCCCTTCAACATTAACCTGTAAGCATGTGTTCCATTTATACTGGTTTTTAAAGGAAGTTTGCTTATTGGGACTGTTGTGTATATTCGGAACAGCATAATTAAGTCTAGTTGGATAGGTTGAGTTCTGTTGGGATTCTTTATTCTCTTCTTTGTGTTTCATTGTGTAATTTTGTGAATAAATTTTTGTCTGTTTTATAATCTAGTCGTCAACCTAGCTAACTTAATCCATGTAATTTTCACTGTACACTTCAAGTTATGGTCTGAGCTGCCTGCTTAAGAATGTTTTGCGTGGTCTGGCTTAGTCCACAACAGAAGGTTGGGACTGGGATAAGGTGGGGGGAGGGGAAATGAGGAAACTGTGAAATCCACAATGATGCTGTGTGGTTAGAGGGTCCCAAGGCAGAAGATGAGGCGTTCTTTCTCCAGGTGTCGGGTGGTAAGGGTGTGGTGATGGAAGAGGCCCAGCACCTGCATGTCCTTGGCGGAGTGAGACGGGGAGTTGAAGAGGTCGGCCATGGAGTGGTGGGGTTGGTGAGCGCGGGTGTCCCAGAGACATTCTCTGAAGTACTCTGCAAGTAGGTGTCTTGTCTCCCAATGCAAAGGAGACTGCATTAGGAGTAACGAATACAGTAAATGACATGTGGAGAAGTGCACGTAAAACTCTGATGGACGTGGAAGGCTTCTTTGGGGCCTTAGATGGAGGTGAGGAGGGAGGTGTGCAGGTTCTGGGCCTCCTCCATTGTGACACCCTTACTACCCGATGCCTGGAGGAAGAACACCTCATCTTCTGCCTTGGGCCCCCTGACCATAAGGCATCAATGTGGATTTTACCAGTTTCCTAATTTTCCCTCCCCCCACCTTATCCCAGTTCCAACCTTCCAGCTCAGCACCGCCCTTCTGACCTGTCCTACCTGTCCAACTTCCCTCCCACCTATCCGCTCCACCCTCCTCTCTGATCTATCACTATTACCCGCACCTCTGTCTACCTATTGCACTCTCAGGTACCTTCCCCCAACCCCCTCTCATTTATCTCTCCACCCCATCAGCTCACAAACCTCATTCCTGATGAAGGGTTCTTGTCCAAAATGTCGATTCTCCTGCTCCTCAGATGCTGCCTGACCTCTGTTCTTTTCCAGCAATGCACTCTCTACTCCAGCATCTGCAGTCCTCACAGTCTCCTTCCAGATCTTGTGGGGTCATTCTCCCTGGATAGTTGCAATGCTGGGTGGATCCTAGAGTGGCGCTGTTCTTGGATAGTTGAAATGCCGGGTGGATTGTTTTGGGGGTGCTGTTTGTGATAGGTGTAGTGCCGGTTGGATCCTGTGCGGGGGCGCGCGCTGTCTCCCAGTGGTTGCAGTACATACAAAGTCCTGTGAGGGCGCTGTGTGTGCGTGTGCGCGATTGCGCGCCTGCGCACCGCTACTGTCAATAACAACAACAACAACAACAACTGGAGGCGGCGGTGGGAGTTGGGCCCCGATTCTAGGCCTGGATCGTTGTGTGGTCTCCGAACACTCGCACTTCACTGTAAGTGATGGTCTGCGTGTTTCGGGCGATCTACGTGCGGCGGCACGAGCCCCGGGGAAGTGTTGCGGTGATCCCGAGCCAGGCGGAACGGCCGCCGGTGATGGCAGGCGGCGAGACAACTTGTTGTGTCCCAGGCCGCGGCTCAAGTGTCGCAAGGCCCGGCGTAGTTTCGGCGGGCGAAAGGCGACCGGGACCGGGTTGGAGGGGCTGGCAGTCCCTGACGGTCAGCCCATGAGGGTAATCCCGGGCCAGTGCCTCCCCTTCGTTGAAGCAGCAGCGCACTGTCTGTCTGTATCAGCCAGCCGGCCTGAGTTAGCTCCCTGTCACACAAGTGCTTGCTATTTTACTCCGCTGAATCAATCCTCTGCTATCAATCCCAGGTCTGCCTGCCCAGGCGCATCTGGCGTGACCCTCTTCGTCTCGTGCCCAAGCCTCTTGTAATTTAATTATTTTTGTGGAATTTGATGCTAAATGCACTTTCAGAAGGATCTCCGTGTTTTTTTTTGTAAAAACAGGCCTTGTAAAGGAAGTTAACTTCTCTCCACTGGCGTTTGTCGTTTCTTTCTGTTCATGTTTCTGCCTACGTCTCCCTGTTGCTTCATTTCTATCCGAATGATCGATCATCTCAATTTAAATCTGTTTTATAAAATCGACAGTCCATTCCCCCCATATTCAGCTCACCTGTGATATGTTGGTATATCAGCTGTAATGGCAGACAACTGACTCATGAGCTGTCACTGCGTGGCAGAAAGTGAAATGACATTTATTATTACAGTTCAAGTAAATGTTGTACGGTTGGTTTAACATTTCACTTTTGTTCTGATTTTAAACACTTCAAATTAGATTTGATTGTTTTCATGATTTACTATGTGTTGTGCATAAATATTACAATGTTCAAAAGGTGCCATTCTGAAATATTTACAGTTTATTTGATTTTTTAATTTAATGTCACGGGTATCTTGTTACAAAAATACAGTGAAAAGGGTTGTATAATGTCATCACACTCCAGTGCCGTTTTAAAACATGGAAAAATAAACTAAAGCATGGAATATCAAGCCAGAAAAATGAAGAAATTAAGAAAAATGTGTCCAACTTTACAGTCCTTCTTAAGTGCTCCATTACAGGCCATGGGCCTGGTGGCCAGGCAAGTGGCCCCTTTGTTGCACCACCACCACTAGAATGAAAGTCATCACTCTTTAGTGCCATCTTGCCTCCACTGACGCCTTCTCCACTATGGACCTCGCCAGTGCAGATGCCACCAATGCAGTCCTATACCACACCAGCTCAAAGTTAACTCTGCCACTGCCATGAGTCCAAATTGGTCCCACATTGCAAATAGAGCTGCTGCATGCATGGATCTGTACTGGAAGCAGACACCATTGGGAACTCAAACTCATTCCTGCAGCAGACACGAGTTGGCATGAGGACCACCTTGACAATGCAGAAGCTGTCAGGAACCCAAACTCACCTTTGTCGCAGTCTCGAGTCCGCACTGCTCACCTACTCACTGCCACTGATGCTGTCACCATGACCGAGCTTTTCATCAAGAGATAAATACAATAAAAGAGAAAAATAAAGTGAGAGAAAAGAGAAAAACAAGCAAAGAAATGAATAAAGAAGAGCAGACAAACCCTGGGCTCAGAAGCTCTACCCCATCGCCATCTGTCAATATTTTGGAAATAGCAAAAATCTTAAGTTTCAAGATGCAGTTGTTTAATCAAGTAGGTCATGGATATTGAATTGATTCGCTTTTTTGAATTTAATTGATTTATTTCTTAGTGAATTTAGGATTAGAGTTGAAGAGGATTGTGGTGATGCACAACAATATTACAAATTTTCAAGGGCATCTGTCAGCAGACACCAGTGCTTGAAAATTAAAATGGTACAAAAAAACTGCAAATGTTGGAGATTCAATATCAGACAAATTATATTGGAAAGAAACAGGTTAGGCAGTACCTGTAAACAAAATATCAAAGTTTTAAGTGTAAGACATGCTTGTAACCAAAGCTATTTATAAGCGATTGGTTTAGCTCGTTTGACTGGTTTGCTATGCATAGTGACATGTATAATGTGAATTCTGTTCCTATACCAGCAGGCATTGCTGTGAAGGATTATCCTTCTCAACCTCCCTTTGTCTGAGGTGTGGTGACCATCAGGTTACATCATGTTGGTAGTGGGTATCTCAGTGACGGTAATGCTCACAGGTGTCAAGGGGTAATGCTTGAATTCAAACTTGCTGAAGACAGACAATGCCATTTCCTTGAGGGGAGCTACAGATAGGAACAGTTTTTCTCTCCAGGGTGTTGTCTGCCTGCTGTATTTTGGGGGAGGGGGAAAGCTGCATGGTGTTGGTGGGAAACAGGGATGGAGCATTAGGGGACGGTGAAACTGGAGAGTTTGGGTGGGCAGATGAGGGATGCAAGGGGTTGATGTGCTGGAGAGAAGGAAAGTTATGATCCACAAGGGGTAAGGATGAGGAGTGTGGTCTGCAAGCTTCTGGGGTGTATTTCATCTGCAAGGAGGTTTGGTAGGGTGGGGTGTGGGTAAATGAGAAGAAATGTGGTCCTTGGGACAGGAGCCAGCGGTGGTTCGCAAGTTAGCTGGAGGTTGGGGTAGTAGGGTGGGGCATGCATGGAGAGAGGTGTGGTTTACAAAGGGATTGGGTAGTGAAGTGTGGTCTCTTCTCTGAGCAGAAGAGTGGTGTCGTCTGCAGGGCAGGATGTATGGTTGTCTTGGGGTTGTGAGGGAGAGAAGACTTAGGTTCTGTGGGAGGTTGGTGTTGATTGAGTGTAGGCGATGTGGTCTTTAAGAGGCATGAGTACAAGTGTGATGTGGGAGTTGGCGTGTAAAATAACTCTGCATGAGGCAGTAACCCGTCATCAAGTCACTCTTCTTTTACGTATGCAGAGTACTTGACTGGTCCAGCTTCCTCAGTGTCAGCTCTCAGATTGAACAGGACTCTGACGCTCTTGTTAATTTTTTTTCCCTTTTTTAAAAATTTTATTAACCAGTACAAATTACAATCAAACAGTTAACATGGACAGCTGTATACAAGAAACAGCAATTTACAGGGGAAAGAGGCAGCAAAACCAGACCTCGAACACCACCATACAACCAGTTCGCAGGGAAACTAGGACAAACCTCTGATCCCTCCTTACATTATCCAGAAAAAAAAGATCGCAATCATATACAGTCAGATAAACCAAACAATAAAACAGTGCACATACGCTCCTGTTTACTTATTTTTTAATTTTTTCTCTTATTAAATTTTTCTTCCTTCTTTTTCTGTCCCCCACTACCACCTAACAGCAGTACTGTTTATTTTTCCCCAGCACCCAAGTTGTGTGGGTGTGTGCAGGTGTCAGACACAGTGAAAGACAACAGATGTATAAATCTTTATTCATTTTCCACCTCCAGGAAGAAGGGAAACACCAGAGTGGCCAATGATAAGCAGTGCCCTTCTCAAAGGGCAATGCTGTGTGATCAAATAGTGAAGGGAAGGGCAGAGATTAAATCAAAATAGAGTTGGAGGGGGAAATAGTACACTCCACTTCCTGCGGTGCCCACCTCTCCTTGAAAATCTTGATGGTGTTGGTAGACACGACGTGCTCCTTCTCCAGGGACACCTGGGCTCTGACATAACGGCGGGAGAGGGGCAGGCAATTGGCCCTAACGAGCCCCTCCACGGCTTGCAGCCTGGACCTGCTCACTTTTTTTTTCCTTTCTCTTTCTCTTTTTTTTCTTTTTAATTGCCCACGCAACCGCCTAACAGCGGTAGTGCTTACATTTTCCCCAGCACACATGTTGTATGTGTGCAGGTGTGAGACACAGTGAAAGACAACAGTTATACAAATCTTTATTCATTCTCCTCCACCAGGAAGAAAGGAAACACCAGAGTGGCCCGTGACATCAAAGGGCAATGCTGTGTGATCAAACAGTGAAGGGGAGGGCAGGGATTAAATCAAAGTAGAGTTGGAGGGGGAAATAATGCACTCCCTGAGGTGCCCACCTCTCCCTGAACAATTCCAGGGTGTCGGTGGACACCGCGTGCTCCTTCTCCAGAGACACCCGGACTCTAACATAACCGCGGAAGAGGGGCAGGCAGTCGGCCCTGACGACCCCCTCCATGGCCCGCTGCCTGGACCTGTCTATGGCCAGGTCGGCCAGGCCCAGGAGCAGACCCACAAGGAGGGTACTCCTTTTTTTTAATCCTGTTTATATTTTATTAAGCAATTACAAAACAGTTTACAAAACACAGTTAACATTTACAGCTGTATACAACAGCAATTTTACAAGGGAGAGGAGCAGCAGAACCAGGCCCCAAACCTTACCGTTCAAACAATTTAGAGGAAAATGAGGACAAAGCTCAAATCCCAGTTTCAAACATGAAAAGACAGCAACAATGACATTTGTAGATAAAAAGCCAATCCAGTTACATAAAAACAGTGCGTACAATACAGACCCAGCAAGCCCCCATCCCTACCACCTTCCGACCATTCTAAGGCAGCCCGCCCCTACACACCTTCTGGCTGGCACTCCTTTTTATATCTGCCAGTCAGGACGCCCTGATTGAACCAGGTTAACAGGGCTGATGAAGGGCTTATGCCCGAAACGTTGATTCTCCTGCTCCTCGGATGTTGCCTGACCTGCTGTGCTTTCTCAGCAACACTCTTTTGACCCACATTAACAGCATCAATATTCTGAGGTTCACCTGGCTGATGACTTCATAATCACTGTATCCCTCCCACTCTAAGTCCAGGGACTTAAGCCTGTACTTTTTCATGAAGTTTCTCCTGGGGCATTTTTACACCATGTCCAGTTCCTCCGACTCTGCTTTGGAAATGGGCAGCATGAATCGGACCATAGTCCGCCTCTTGTGTCTGGATCGAGTTAGAAGAAATTCTTCATCTTCAAGCGGTAACGCTTCGAGTCTGCAACATCCGCCATGTCCATCTCACAATCCGAGGTCACTTCGGCACTCGAAGGAGTGGTAAAGCCCATGGGTCCTCCCACAGCATTTCTAGTTGTTCTGCGGGGCCGGATATGTTTTGTTGTTTCTTTGTTTATAAGTTTGCCACTTTCATGTTGTCCACATACTTGGTCAGGACCGCCTCACCTGCCCAAATGTTGTGTGTCACAGGATCTGACTTTGCGTCAACTATGCCTCTTACCCATGCAGGGCTATTTCTGTGGTTGCGGCACCAAACTTCATCCCCTGAAGTAAATTGTGTCTGTCGCTTAAAGGAGTCTTGTGTCCAGCGTTGGCATTCCTGTTGCCATATCAACTCCTCATCTCCTCCCCACCACCACCAAGGTCTGGGAAAGTTAGATTTAACCTCTCCCCATTAGCAACTCTGCTGGAACTATTCCTGTAGTTGCATGAGGTATTGACCGATAATCAGTTAGGTACCAGGATAGTTTTGTGTTGTGTGCTGTAGAATGTTTCTTTAAATCTGCCTTCAAAGTTTGGACTGCTCTTTCAGCCAGACATTGAGCAATGTATGGTATGGAGTTGTCCTTCGTTGCCAAGTGCCATTCAACTTTAGGAAACACTGAATTCCCTGCAGGAAAATGATAGCCCATTGTGTGTGACCAACGCTTTCATGCAATACATCCATGTATTGCAAAAGATGCTTACAGTTTTTCGATCATTGTCCCTGTGTTTGATGAATGAACTCTATGTATGTCCAATCACTTTGAGTGGGCGTCCACAATGAATAAGAATGTTGAGCCCTTGAAAGGGCCAGCATAGTAAATATGTAACCAATCCAGAGTTTTTCAGGCCATTCTGATGAACATGGCGGAGCTGTTGGCACAGCCCTGCCAACATGGCTACGTCTGCATCCAGTCCTGGTCACCAGAATTAACTTCTTGCCAAAATCTTTGTTTTGGACACCGGTGGATGACCCTGATGGAGTTTAGCCCGTATCTGGCAGTGATCTTAGCTCAGGACAATCATTCTTGCCCCCGCATAATAAAATGTCATTCTCAGGGTGATCTGGCTTTCCCAGGGCCTGAAGATTTATCTTTTGGTTGTGATGGCCCTTTGGTTTCCCTCATCACCACCAGGTGTTTTAGCTTTGCCAGGACTGGATCTTTTTGCATCCGTAGTCTGGTATTGTCAGTGGTGACCAGAAGGGTATTCAGAGAGTTTAAAATCGGAATGGATTCTCTCAGTGGCGGCACCACCAGTGATGTATCTGCCAATGGGAGTGGCTCAAGGCATCTGCATTTGCTATTTAGCTTCCTGGACAGTGTTCCAACTTGTAATAATAAGCACATTAGAATCAAAGCCCGCTGCTGAATTCGACCTGAAGCTATGGGTAGCATGGCCTTGTCCTCTTTGAGTAACCCTAGCATGGCTTTGTGGTCTGTTACTATTAAAAATTTACATCTGTACAGGTAATGGTGGAAGTTCTTTACATCAAAGATGATTGCAAAACCTTCTTTCTCTGTCTGGGTGTATTTACGCTATGCATTAGCCAAAGTCCAGGAAGCATACAATATTGAGTGTTCCTTCTGGTTGGGCCGTCTGTGAGCCAACATTGGGCAATCATGGTACGGAACTGTCCTTCTATACCAAATGCCATTCAACTTTAGGAAACTCTCGAATTCTCTGTGGGACAATGATAGCCCAGTATCTGTGACCAAGGCTTCCATGGAACACATCCATGTATTGCAAAAAATGCTCGCAGCTTTTCAATCATCGTCCCTGCGTTTGATGAATGAACTCTATGCATGTCCAATCACATTGAGTGGGCGTCCACTATCATATGGGGAGGCATTGAATGTCAGCACCAGATCTTGCTTGGGATCATGGTGTGACAGCATCTTCGATGACAATAGCTGCTTCTTCACTTCCCTAAAGGCAACATCTTGGCTACGAGACTATTTCCATGGCTGATATTTTTTCAATAGTGGATGCAAGGGTGCCAGGATGGAGGCCAGTTATGTATGAACTTTCCATAACAATTCATTAAACTAAGGAAAGACCTGAGCTCTAGTACAGATGTGAGAGCTGGAGCACCTTTTAATTGCTCTGATGTTGTCTTTCAATCAGTGTAACCCGGTCTTGTTGACTCTCTAGCCCAAGTAGGTCACTTGGGGTGTCTGGAACACACAGTTTTCCCTTCTAAGGCATACGTCTGCCTTGGAGAAACATCTAAGGACTGTGTCCAAGTTCTCTAAGTATTCCTTATTGTCTTCCGTGTTACTAGCATGTCATCTAAGTAAATGGCGACCTGGAGTAGACCTTCTAAAGCATTCTCCCTCATCTGCTGAAAAATTGCACTGAGGAAACAGACTGAGAGTACCCCAAATGGCAGTCTTGTACATTGGAAGCTTTTGGGTATTAATTGTAGCATACCTCTGGGAATCCTTATCCAACTGCAGTTGCAGGTACGCATGGCTCATGTCTAGCTTTGCAACTATGTCCTTTATGCGAGAAGCAGTTTACTGTTTGTTTAAAATGCCCACAAAGGTGTACCGACCCTCTGGGCTTCACAATCGGTACAAAAGGTGCTGCCCATACTGTGACTGTACTGGTTTGGTGACTCCTTCACTCTTGATTTCTGCCTGTACTTTTGCACATAAGGAAAATTGCTCCGGGTGGGAGAATCATGGAATTGCTTCTTGGTCAACATGCAAGGTGACCTTGGCTCCTTTGATTGTCCCGAGATCTTCATGAAAAACCTTTGGATATTTAATTAGGACTTCACTCAGCCAGCCAAATTCTAATCAAAAAATGTTGTGCCAATCAAGGTGAATCTTTCTCAAGCAATTTTGCCCCATCAGGATTGGGCCTGAGCCGTTTACTATAATCAGTGGTAACTGAACCAGTTGTTTTTTCATAGGAGACCGGAACCGAATTTGTACCCTTAATCTATAAAGTTTCTGTGATTATAGGTTTTTAGTCTAGCTAAGGTCGAATGCAAACTAAGGGCTGGAGTCCAGAGTGAATTTTCTTAAAGATTGCTTCTGCAATCACTGTGCTGCACCGTTATCAATCTCCATTAGAACCAGATGACTATTTAACCAAACATTTATTTTGACTTGTTTCTGATTTGGATGTTACGAAGCAACTTAATTTTTCCAGGGTGCGCACTCTCCTGAGCACCGGTCTATGAGTTCTCTTACTCAGTTTAGGTCTAGTGGGACTCTTTGCTGTCTTGAGTCCACATACCAGCCTGGACCCTGAACAAAGTGTTAACCATTTGGTCAAGATGTGGCCTTGTTTTGGGCTTTTGCTTTTGGCTAACCTAGAGTACCTCTGTTCAAGATATGTCCTGAATAAGGCTATGCAATTTCTTTAATTCAAATGGTGTCCCCCAAGCTCAGTTGGCCTGATGAGGGTTTCCACTTCCATTTGCGTACCCTGTAACTCATATACTGCATTTTCTAATGCGAGTGAACAACCATAAGTGAGGATGATGATAGCGTTTGTCCTCCTTAAACTAGGGTGATGAAGCAAACTGATGTAGTCTAGACCCCGTACTGTACAAAGCCAGTCGTAGTGCCTGTTTGATGTCTGTTGGGCCTTCAGCCTCGTCAGCACTTTTGTATGGTTACATCATTAATCCCACTTTTGCACAGAATATACCACTATCTATTAGTAACCATTGGTTAGGCTAGTGCATTTATCAGCTCCAAAACAAAAATGCCCATTATGTTTTTGGAATAATGAGCTGATAGCAACATAATGAGAAAAACAGAACATTTGGCATCTGAATGAACAGAGCAGGCAACAGGTTATCTCCTTCACCACTGGCATTTTGTCATTTAGTACAATTCACAATCTCAGGTCTGAAACTCCACATATGGTTAATGTTTGGATTCTGTGATGTTAATTGGCAGTCACTAGCAACCTATTACGATAAGGAAGAATGCCACAAAGTTAATTACAAGCCTCAATATATTTATCTCCCACACATTGGACATTGGTGAGGCTGCACTTGGAGTATTGTGTTCAGTTTTGGTCCACCTTGGTGCAGAAAGAATATTACTAAACTGAAAAGAGTGCAGAAGAAATTTATAAGGATCTTGTCAGGGTTCAAGGGTTTGAGTTATAGGGAGAGGTTGGACAAGCAAGGATGTTTTTCTTTAGGGTATAGGAGACTGAGAAAGGATCTTTATAGATGTGTATATAATAATGAGAAGCATAGATAGGGTGAATGTACTCAGTCTTTTTCGAATCGAGTACGAGAGGGCATCAGTTTAAGTTTAGAGGAGAAAGAGTAAAAGGGACCTGAGGGGCAATTTTTTTACATAGATGGTGGTATGCATATGGAATGAACTGCCAGTGGAAGTGGTTGAGGAGTGTATATTCACAACATTTTAAAGGCATTTGGACAAATACATGGATAGGAAAGGTTTAGAAGGATAAGGCCAAGTGCAGGGAAATGGGGTTAGTGTGGATAGGCATTTTGGTCAGCATAGACCAGTTTGGGCCAAAGGGCCTCTCTCTGTGCTGTAGTACTCTATGACTCTGAGATGTACAGCATTTTCACATTTCATGCAAGGGCTGTTAGGGCACAGTGATAGTGTCCCTACCACAACCTGGAGATCTGGGTTCAGGACCCACATGCTCTACAGGTGTGTAATAACATCTCTGAGCGATTAGAAAATATCTGCAAAGAGTAAATGTATTCCTTTTCAACACTGCTTTGTGCCCAATCCATTCACATTTAACATTGAGGGGAGCTCTTGTGGCACAGTGGTAGTGTCCCTACCTCTGAGCCAGGAGGCCCAGGTTTGAGTCCCAACTACTTCTGAGATGTGCAGTAACATTACTGAACAGGTTGTTTAAAAAAATACCTGAAAACTATAGTTTGAGAAATCAGACATACATCACTCATAGTAAAATGGCTTTAAAGGACAGACTCTGAAATACTTGTTCACTGTCGGTGAGGGGAGCTTTTTGGCACAGTGATAGTGTCCCTTCCTTTGAGCCAGGAGCCCCAGAGTCTAGTCCTACCTGCTTCAGAGGTGTATCATAACATCCTGAATGGATTGATGAAAAATACCCACTTTACTGGTGAAGGGGTTTTGGGTGCAGTGGTAATGCTTCTCCCTCTGAGCCAGGAGGTCTGTCTTCAAGTCCCACCTCCAGAGGTGCATAATAGCATCTGTGAAATGATTGATTTCAAAAAAATCATTGCTGGTGAGCCAAACAAAAATGCTGTTGCTTTTGTTTGAAAAGCAGGTATTTGTACTTAACTATACACCTGTTCCTTACCAAATATGGCTGTGCCATTTATTAATGAACAGCTATTAGCCTTGTTATTTTGACAGCAAAATCTGCACAATTTTGTTTGAAGTGTTGAAAAAAGAGCTTTTCAATTGGCCCTTTTCCCCTAAAAGCAATTTAGTGACAATTTTCTTAATAATGAGTTTCATACTACTTTGCAAAATTGTTTCTGGCAATTTCTGATTGGACTGGCTGAGATTTACGCCTTGCACAAACTTGAGCTTTTTTGAGTATTTGGGATGTTTTCTGTATGTAAAGGTGTAAATGATGAACATTTTTTGGAGCTATTTAATTTGGTGAATGAAGTGTGCTTTTGGCTGGTTGTGTATGCATTTCATGTAACCTCAATCATTCAAGCTATTTTGCCACAGTGCAGTTATATTAAGTCATCTTAATGCATCTCTCTAATGCTATACATTAAATGCATGTACGGTTGGGAAGTTGGCACAAAAGCAGTGAAATGTTTTTTAAAGAAGCTCCTCGATCACTGCATGCCAATGTGCCAACATGTTGTCACAGAGAGAATTCTAAAATAAAATTTATTTTGTTTTGCCATGCAACAAATCTGAATGATCATTTAGCATTCCTCAAATATAATGAAACGATTCTCATGGAAACAGGAAAAAGGGTTGGATCTTAAGCAAATAATGTGTATTTTTCCAAGGAACAATGTAACAACAGCTGTAAGTTAACTTCTCTCTGAGTGTAAATTAATTTCCAGTGTATAAAATCCTTGTTATCTATGGGGGATAGGTATCTCCCGCAGATAACAGAAAACCATGGATACTGTTGTAATGGAAATCCCCTATCCCCTGCAAAGTCTATTGGGAAGAAATCAAAATTGGGTCAGGCCAGCTCATGTTTAGTGAGGAGTGAGTGGATTCTTTGTTTCAGGATAAGGTGGGGATCTGAGAATGATTCCTTTGGCGTTATTAGTTGTTTTGTACTCGCCATTCTGCTTGGCAGAAAAAGGAAATGATTATTTATGGATTATTAACTTACATTGGAGCCCAATCATCATCTTCACAATGATCCAAATATTAGGTTGATTTGAGCATTGCTTCTATCCCTGACTCATCATTGCCTCCTTCCTGTGCTTACTGACTTGAAGGCTAGTTGTATTATAACTAAGCCTGAAAGATCATTAAGTGTGTTAAGTACAAGTTATGTGCTGTTCAAGGATTGAATCTGAGACATTTATTGGTCTTTATTGTGCTAGAATGCATTTAATCGTTAAATACCAAAATCTTGTTATTGCATGAACTGGAATAAAGCAACTGGTTTGAGAATTGATTTGGTCTTTTAATGGCTTGTGGACCACTAAGCATAGAGGGAGAACAGGTTTTGTGACAGGGAATTTGTTTCAGCCTTTGGATAATACTAAATGAAAAAAAAATTGGCCTGGAGTGTCAAATGGATTTCAGTGCAGCATTAGTCTTAGTGAGCAACAACAACTCGCATTGATATCACCTTTTTAATGTATTCAACTATTTCAAAGAGGCTTCTCTGAAGTCTTAATTAATAAGCACTGACAGTAAATCATATACGGTGTTTTGGATAGATAGCCAAAAACTTGGCCAAGGAGGTAGGTTTTAAGGACTGCATTCAAGCAGTAGAGAGATGGACAGGATCAGGGAGGAATCCCAGAGTTTGCTGTCTAGATAGATAAGGCACCGCCAATAATGGCAAAACAATTTAAACTGTACTTGAGCAATGGACCACAATTAGAGATATGCAGATATCTTGTGTTATGGGTCAGGAGCATGTCACAGAGTTGGGGAGGGGCGATGCCATGAGGTGGATCTGAAAATTAAGGATGACAGTTCTTAAGATTGACCTCTTCGCTAACACTGTAATACAGTGTGCACAGGTAATGGGTGAAAGGGACTTTGTTGGAGTTATGACGTGACAATAAATTTTGGATGAGGTCAGGTTTGCACAACATGGTAGGTGAGAGGCTAGTCTACAGAACATTATTATTACCTCTAGACTTGACCACTCGAAAGTGGGTTTTGGCAGTAAATGACCTGAGGCTGGAAAAGCTAAGGTGATACTATGAACGGTCAAAACGTATAGTGCTGGAAAAGCACAGCTGGTCTGACAGCATCCGAGGAGCAGGAGAGTCGATGTTTTGAACATAAGCTTTTCACCAGGAATTCTTGATGAAGAGCTTTTACTTGAAACATTGACTCTCCTGCTCCTCGGATGCTGCCTGACCGGTTCTGCTTTTCTAGCTCCACACTTTTTGACTCTGATCTCCAGCATCTGCAGTCCTCACTTTCTCCTGAAATTATGAAGTTGCGAGTCACTGCTTTTCATGGATGTCGAGTTGGAATTTTGTCTCATTGCAGGAAAAACAGGATGAAATTAGGCAAGCAAGTCTCATTGCACTTTGTTCCATTTCTAGTTAAGGACTTGATACTGAAATATGTATTGAATAAATCCTTCCAGTTAAAATGACACTGACGTGGAATAGGCCCACATTTTTTTTTATATTGCAGCTGTTAGAATGTATCCTTCAAAATCTAAAATCAGGAATGTCATTAGTGCATTAGACTTTGGTAAATACCGATTCATGGCTGCAATTCCACACAATGTGTTCCTGACCTTCACCATTGTGGGAAATTGCAAAGTGGCAACTTAGCCTTCCATAAGGGGGTGTGTATGCAAAAAGTTATCTTCGTGAGTTCCTTCACATTTGAAACTGTTTTTCCCATTTTCTCTGACTCTTCATACAATTGGTATGGATGATCTTAGATCTCATTGCAAGATAGAGGATTATTTGTGGTGCTGTTTTGTTTCCTTTTGTGAATTTCTGCACTCGTTACTTTTATCTTTTACTGGTGCATGCAGACATCATTCGTTCAGTCACCTGTCAAAAACAGTTTGCCAGGTGCTTCACAGCTCTCCAGTTGGGACACATGTGTGACTTGTGTTGTACAGAAGTGGTGCACTGTGATAATGCCTAATGCTTTTTTGAATTGGAGGCTGTGAAATGTATATGTGTATCTCATTTTTAAAAAAAGATCTTTTGACAGTTTTTAATTACTGGACAATTTTCTATGTTTTCAGAGTGACAGAGAATCTTCTACTATTGCTTTGCTTCTAAGTTTTCTGACATACTTTGAATTTACAATTTGTTTCCCTATCCAATAGTATTTCTTCTTCTTCATGAATCTTGTAGAATACATTTTTCGGAGTGAAAGTTTCATACTTAACCGGTTGATAATTAGCGTTTAGAATCTGTGGCAGTGGGCTGACCCTATTGGAGCAGGTATCGATTTTGTTCCACTGCGTGGATAAATAATTATTCAGATTTGGCAGACTATCCTTTGAATGCTGCTTCTAAATAGTTCGAAGAACAGAGAGAAAGCACATGTAAATCCCATGTCTTGGGAATCACCTGCCTGCCTGAAGCTAGCACTGCAGATTGTAAAATAAAGTACCATGTTCAACAAAATAAACACCACTCTGCCTGCAGTAGCCTCCCAATCTCTACTCAGCCATTCCATTATTCCCAGGTTAAAAGAAAAATCAGGTACACTTTTTAATGGGCATTTATCCCCTTCCCATAACCTTTGTCTATCTATATAACTATTGACTGCCTTGTCAAGTGTGAATCTATTTAACTTGACCTTAAAATATTCATTGACCCCCATCTCTACTTTCTGGGAAAATAATCTCACAGAGAGAAAACTACTCCTCCCATCTCTGTCTTGAATAGAACACTACTCTTTTTAGAATGTGTCTGCTGGTTCTGGTCTCCTTTAGGGGGAAACATCGTCTGAACAGTTACTCTGCCAGGTCCCTTCACAATGCTTGAATAAGCATTCTTCAAAGCTTCAATGAGGCTAGGTCCAAATGGTCAACCTTTTCTCAGAAGGTAATCCCTGAATCCCAGAAATCACCTTCTCTCAACTGCTTCTAATTTAATTATTTCCTTTAAGTAAGTGAAGCAAATGTTTACAGCATTTCAGATGTCATTATACTTCTACAATTGTTGGAAAAAAAGTCCCTAATTTTATATTTCATTCTCCTTCCAATAAATAACTATATTCTTTGCTATTCTGTTTGCTGGTTGTACCTGTATACTAACTTTGAATTATTTTGTGGAAAACAGAACTTTTGTACATGTGGCACTTCACTAGTTGGTTGTCTTGATGATCCATTTATTCCTACTCTCTGCTTGCTGTTAGCTAATCATTCCTTAGTCCATGCTAAGATTAACCTTTATACCATGAGTATTATTGTGTACAGGAACCTTGGATGTGGCCCCTGTTTGAAAATACAAGTACATCTTAACTACCGGTTTTCTTTTACCCACATTCCTTGTAACTTATAGAATTATAGAGTTGTACAGCATGAAACCAGACCCGTCAGTCCAACTCGTGCATGGTAGCCAGATATCTTAAATTAATCTCGTCCCATTTCCAGAATTTGGTTCATATCCCTCTCAGCCCTTTCTATTCATGAACCCATCCAAATGTCTTTTAAATGTTGTAGTGGCCTCCACCACTTCCACTGGCAGCTCATTCCATACATGCACCATCCTGTGTGTGGAAAAAGTTGCCCCTTCGGTCACTCTTATATCTTTCCTCTCTCATCTTAAACCTATGCCTTCTAGTTTTGGACTTCCCCATCTTGGGAAAAAGATTTTGGCAATTCACCCTATCCATGCCCTTCATAATGCACCTGATTGCCAGTATTGAGATTTATTTCCATACTTTTCTGGTGTTGCACATAACTCCTTGACTACCAGGATTGTAAGGTTGGATACTTGAAGTCTCTGAGATGCTTGTATGTTTCTTAGCTTCCTGATCTATTGGGTGGGGTTGGGAGCAAGAGGGTGAGAATTGGAACAATCCCATAAAGCATTGCATAATCATGAAATGTACTTCAAGTGTACACACTACAGGCTACGCTTTCAGTGCAGCATACTACACTTCAGGAAGGGTAAATTGGCCTTGAAGAGGTAATGTGGCAGATTCATCAGCATGATAAGAGACTTAAAGGGTTAAATTATAAGAACAATTTGCATAAACCTGCCTTGTACTCTGAAGTCATTAGAACGAGGGAGTCATTAACAGAAGCTATTTCCAATGGTGTGGGAGTCTGACACAATGGATCTGAAAATTAAATCGAGGCCGCTTAGGAATAAAATTCAGAAGAATTTGTCCACACAGGCAAGTGGAATGTTTCAGTTTTTTTCTCACTTTCCAACATCCACTCCCCAGTTGTTGCTGGTGGGTTGGAATTTGCAAAACTGAGATTGTTAAATCTTTGCTAAGTAAGAGTATTAACGAAGTGGGATAGGTTATTTAAATAGAGTGGAAGGACAGAGCAATAATAATGTGGAACAGGCTCAAGTGGCATGATCCAATTCCTCTATTTCCAAAGGTAAACATTTCAACTTCATTATGGAGCAGAGGCACAATTTAATTAAAAGCCAAAGCCTAATGAACTCTGTCTGTGCTTGTTGCCTGCCCCAAGGCAATTTGAACAGATGCTCAATTGCATTTGTATCATTGGCACCTAAACTGTCAAGTACCCTTTCTTTTTCCACTGTAAAACTTTTCTGTCCACTAAACAAATTGAATCTACAACATTATGTTTTTATTCTTTGATTCAGGGGCTGGTTGCTGTTGTTGTCCATTTGTCTGGATTAATGCAGCTCAGTCTTGTGACTATTGCATGTTCTTCCTTACCCAAACATTTCCCCCAAAACATCATTGTTTTGCTCTATTGATGTACCAGAGTAAACTGTCATAAGGCTTATGTACTGTGAAGTTTCACCTTTTGACCTTTACCATTTCACAAAATCCAGGAAGTGTAAAAATTGCTTCATTGTTTAAATTTACCAATCACAGAGCAGTTTTCACTCCTCTTTGGCTTGAATGGTTTATAGAGCTGAGACTGAATATCTGAGCAGCTCACAATATACTAAGAGAAAAGAAACATGTGCAATAGGATAAGAACTACAACTTACACATTTCATTCTCTTGTTGCAAACTATTGATATTTTTTTCACATGTCTGTTCTATCACCGTTAATGCCTACTTTTGTATCTAACCAACATTATCTAACTCCAGCCCTGCCTCAGTTCATCCACAACTGAAACCTTTACTTATGCCTTTTGGTTATTTTAATTTTCAGCAGGTTGACTTCTCCCATCCCCATAAACCTGAGCATTTCGAAAACTTTGCTTGTATCTCAACTTGCACAGGTCGTATTTGAACATTGACCGAGCATTGGCTTCAGATCCAACAGTGCCTCCATTTTAAAATTCTCTTGTTTTCCTTCATTCCTTGACCTCAGTTCTCCTTATCTGTGTAATCACCTCCACCCAGAAGAGATAAATGTACTTCTACAGTTCTGGCCTCTTAGACTTTCCTGCTGTGAATCACCCCACCGAAAGTGTCATTGCCTAAGCTCTTGAATTCCCTCCTTCAATCTCGACATCTCTACTCATTTTGTAACACATTTTAAAACCTATCTGTATCCATGGTTCTGGTTATCTGTGTTAATATCTGTTCATGTGGTTCAGTGTCAAATTTGATAATGCTCCTGTGTTTTCCAGCTTGATAATATTTTACCATGTTAAGGTCCAAATATATTTTAAAAATTATATATTTTAAAAGCTTGAGGTAGGACAGTATTAGATTAGATTACTTACAGTGTGGAAACAGGCCCTTTGGCCCAACAAGTCCACACCGACCTGCCGAAGTGCAACCCACCCAGACCCATTACCCTATATTTACCCCGTCACGTAACACTGGCCAATTCACCTAACCTGCACACTTTTGGACTGTGGGAGGAAACTGGAGCACCCAGCGGAAACCCACGCAGACACTGGGAGAATGACTGTGTGGAGTTTGCACAGTCACCTGAGGCGGGAATTGAACCCGGGTCTCTGGCACTGTGAGGCAGCAGTGCTAACCACTGTGCCACCATGGTGTCCACTGTACAATGCTCTGCAGCTGCTAAGTGAGCAGTTCATAAAACCTTCAAACACAAATGCACCATGAGACAATGTAGTGAGATATGGATTTACTGTCCTAATTCCTACGCTGATTTCTAGATCTTGTGTCTTTGCCAGCGGTGCAAGTGTTGATTGAGGCAAGGTGCTTTTCCTAGATTGAAGATGTTTATGCAAATTGTTTACTTCATCAGTATTTACTTTTTCATTGCTGCCACTCAAGAACAGATCATCTATCTTCCTTTAAAATTGAGACAGAATGTATGCTTCAGGGAAACAAAATACATCTAGATATTGTCAACATAATGTAAGATATTTGCAGCCAGTAATCTGTATGGTTACAGAAAAAAAGCAATAATTTTCATAGTATGCCACATTTAATTTTATCTCTGTTTTTCAATATCTCTTACCATAATTGTTACAAGAGTATCTTTTTAAAGATCTTACCTTTGGGAATGGACAGCGTGGCTTTTTCAATGCATTCTAATTGTAATGGTAAAATGTACGTCAAAAATGCTGGTACAGACTGGTTAACTTGACATTGATGATAAAGAAAATATGAGTCCATTATAAAAGACCGAATAACAGAGCACTTGAAAACATTGAGAGGATTGAACAGAGTCAACATGAATGTATGAAAGGGAAATCATGCCAAAGCTGTTGGAATTTTTGGGGCTGTAATGAGTAGAATTGACAAGGGGGGAGCCAGTGGGTGTTAGCTTAGTTGGTTGGACTGCTGGTTTGCAATGCAGTCTGGTGTTAACAGCATGAGTTCAATTCCTGCACTGGCTGAGGTTACCATGAAGGACTCTCTATCTCAACCTCTCCCTTTGCCTGAAGTATGTTGACCTGCAGGTTAAACCAGCACCGGTCATTCTTTTTAATGAGGGAGTAGCTTTATGGCAACATTACCTTTACTTTTATTTGCAGGAATTTTGAAGAACGAGGAGAGATTTCATTCAGATCGAGGATTGCAGTTTAAGGATATGATGTAGGCCATTTAGGCTGATAAAAGAAATTTCTTCTTCCAGCGCATGGTAAACGTGTGGAATTTTCTGCCATAGAAAGTGGTTGAAGTCAAAACATTGAATGTTTTTAAGGAGGAGTTAAATATAGTTCTTAGGGCTAAAGAGTTCAAAGAATATGGAGAGAAAGAGGGGATAGGATACTGAGTTGGATGATCAGCCTCAAAACATCTAATGGCCTACTCTTCTATTTTCTAGTGTTTCTGTGTACAATATTGCATGGTGAACATGTAAGACATCTGCCAGACTTAAGCTAATCAGCTTTTGGGAATACTGCTGAGTGGTAGGGATTAGTTATCATTTAATTTCCAGCCCTCCAATTTGTGCTAAATATGTGAGAAGAGTTTTCGAGGTTCCATATTTTATCACCATGACAGAAAACATAAGTGATCTAAATTGGGGAGAGACGTTGATGGTATTTGAACTTGTTTTGAAATGTAACTGGTATCTCAATCATCACCAGTGTGTATTTTACTGCAGAGGTAAATTCTGATTCCAGAATAAAACCTACACATGGCAAGGCCCTTTTTCAGACTTGCGTGTGAATAAGACTCCTGAAGTACTGTATCTAAATAGATGACAGCTGTTACCTCCGTTGCTATACATATGCGTCTACAGTTGTTGCCTGACTTGCTGAGCCATAAGCATATACTCCTTGGAATAGTGCAGAGAAACATCATTATGGCTAGTTCTTTGTTAGAGGAGTGAGTAATTCAGGAAGATTAAAAACCCCTAGAACTTCTCAATTTGAGAGGAGGTGAGGTGAATTAGAATAATTTTTATTGATGTAAATAGAATGAAAAGCTAAGTTCAAGCACAATTTAAATTTATTTCCTAACTGCAGACAATGGAGATTGAGGTACAGGTAGGTAAAGTGTAAATCTAGAACTGTTGTCAGGAAGCACTTCATACTTACAATACATTTCTGAAATGTTCTTCTAAATTGTGCAGTGATGGAAGTATAATATTTTACAAGGAAGTTATATGATTTGACGGGATGATCCACAGGCTTCTGTGGAAGGATAACATCATCATTTTATTTCCTGAGGTCAGGAATCACCTTATTGTAACCAGCAGAGACCTGATGGAAATACGTGGAGATTTGTTCTTGTTAATAATTTACTGTTTAATAGAATTTATGTTATTTTCTGCTTTTTACTGCAGATTATCTAATTGCTGTTGAAATAATACAAAGCTATCTCTTTAACAACCACTTTTTTCCTTTATTAAGCTAAGTTGGCTTATTGTTCTGGAAAAGAGTCACAATGGACTCAAAACGTGAACTCTGTTTCTCTGTCCACATGCTGCCAGACGTGTTGAGTTTTCTTTTGTTTTTTTTTGTTTTCATTCAGTTTTCCAGCATCTGCGGTATTTTGCTTTTATTATTGTTCTCATGGTTGTGGTATTTATTTTGCTTTTACTACTTCAGTTGAGAGTGAAGTTTTGATACTTGTCATTCTAATTGAACAATTTATGTAATCTGCATTGTATAAAAATATAGTATTGAGCAAAATCTTGGGTTAATGACTCAGTGCTAAGTCCAGTATAGAAAATGATCTGTTTATTAACTTCATTAAATAATTAAAAAAAATTACTTTTAGGTGGAAGAATTCATATTACTGCATCATGGCTACAGAGGATTCAGGGTCTCCATCAAAATCTGTGTGTAAAATCATGACTTTCCAGCCCACAATGGAAGAGTTCAAAAATTTTTCGAAATATATTGCATACATGGAATCCCAGGGTGCACATAGGGCTGGCCTCGCAAAGGTAAGAAATAAGTTGTCATTAATGTACATTGAAGAATGTTTTGATACTGAACTTTTATGTAATCATAGAGTGGTTACACAACAAAAAGAAAACCCTTTGGGCTATCATGTCTGTGCTGACTTTTGGCAAGAGCATCTTTGCTCATATCAATCTTTTGCTGCATAGTACTGCAATTTATTTTCCTGAATAGGCGATTATCCAATTCCCTTTGGAAACTAGAGTTGAATCTTTTTCTACCATGCTTTCAGATAATACATTCCAGTTTCTATTAGGTTGTCACAAGAGTATTTTTATCTCGTTAAAAACCGAAAGAACTATGGATGCCGTAAATCAGAAAAACAAATTGCTGGTAAAGCTGAGCAGGTCTGGCAGCATCTGTGGAGGGAAATCAGAGTTTATGTTTCGGGTCGAGTGACCATTCTGAGGAAGGGTCACCCGACCTGAAATATTAACTGTGATTTCTCTCCACAGAAGCTGCTCGGCCTGCAGTTTTTGTATTATTTGCTCAAAAACAAACCTTTTGATTTGTTTGTGAAAAATCTTAACTCCATGTCCTTCTTCCTTCAGTCTGAAATAGAATTGTTCTTTAATATTCTCTTTCTTTTCCCAATCACTTAGCCACCATTGTATCGAAATTTTTGTGACCTTCAACTTGTTGGCAATCCTCATGTGAGACTTTATCAAACACTTTTTGGAAGACCACGCGCACCACATTAATTGCATTATCCTCATTGACACTCTCTGTTATGCTTCACTAGGGGTAGCAAGCTGGAAATCAAATTCCGCAATTCTTTAAGTTGTCAAAAACGTTCTGTGAAGAAGTGCACAGAGTTCTCCAATTTACCAGTCCTTTAGACTCAGATTATCAGAAAACATGCATCAGGTTTGTGTGCTTAATAAAATTTATTATTTTTTACAAATTATTAGACTCTAGCTACAGGTATGAATTATGAATAGTCCATTAATTAAAACATCTCACACACACACGCGCACGCGCGTGTGTCTTGGTCATCCTTCTCCGGCAACTTTCATTTGTTTGCAGGAAGCACAGGATACTGGTTCACTTGTAAAAGGCGTGTGAATATTAATTAAAAGTCACCGCATATAGAAACTGCTGAAGGAAAGATAAACTGACTTTCTTCAGGCTCAAAGTGGTTTTCGCTCCTGAGCGAATGGAGATTTCAGAGCTTCTGTCAATCTTGTTCACAGCCCCAAACTGTTCAGCGAGCTGAGAACCAGTCACATAGTTGCAAGTAGAATGTTGTTGTCATTGATAACTGATCACTAGACCACTGACTAATCAGCTACTTGTAACAACCAAAGCTTCACCTGTACATAATCCCTCGGCTCCAGTTCACTTGTAACCAGACGTTTAACTACTGCTCGAGCAAGCACAAACAGTGAGTCAAGTTAATTGCTATCAAACATGCAGCAATTGCTAGTTTTCAAATAATTATCTTCTCATTTTAATTCACAATTAGGAATTCAGGTAAATGAAAATATCCAGTCTTTACTTATCTCATCATCGACTCAATCAAGTTAGTTCAACACAATTTACCTTTAACAAGCTTATGCTAACTTTCATTAATTAATTCATACTTCTCCAGGTGGTTGTTGACTTTCCTGTCTAAACTTCTTGTCTTGATAAGCCATCCCGCCAAATGAAGTTGAACTTATAGTTGCTAGGTTTATCCTCGCACCATTTTTTGAACACGGGTTGAACATTTGTGATTTGTCAACCCTCTAGCATCACCCCATATTAAAAGGGATTTGAAGATTGTAGTAGATTTCACCCCAACTGACTCCTTTCCTTGAATGCATCCTTTCAGGTCCTGGAGAGCTATAAACCTAATATTTGGCCAGCTTTGCAAATGGCCTCACCTTAGGATTTTTTATTTTTAGCCCATCTAGTGTCTCAATCGCCTCCTCCTTGATGACTTAGGCAATATCTTCTTTTGTGGTAAATACAGAAGCAAGGTATTTAGTCCCTCAACCATACTCTCTGCCGACGTATGTCAGTCCCCATCTTGTTCCTGAATGAACTTTATTTATATGTCTGTAAAAAGACTTCGAGGTTTCCTTTTATATTAGCTGCCAGCGTCTTCTCATTGAATATTTAGTAATCCTGTTTCCTTTGTCTCTTCCCCTCTGAACTTTCTAAATTCAACATAGTTCTCAGTTGAATTATCAACCATACTTAAACATGCTTTTTTTTTTACTTCAGCTTACTCTCTCTCCTGTGGTTCTGTTCGCCGAGCTGGAAGTTTTTGTTGCAAACGTTTCGTCCCCTGTCTACGTGACATCATCAGTGCTTGGGAGCCTCATGTGAAGCGCTTCTGTGATGTTTCCTCCGGCATTTATAGTGATTTGTACCTGCCGCTTCCGGTTGTCAGTTTCAGCTGTCCGCTGTAGTTGCTGGTATATTGGGTCCAGGTCTATGTGTTTGTTGATGGAGTTTGTGGATGAGTGCCAAGCTTCTAGGAATTCCCTGGCTGTTCTTTGTTTCGCTTGCCCTATAATGGTAGTGTTGTCCCAGTCAAATTCATGTTGCTTGTCATCTGCGTGTGTGGCTACTAGTCGCAGTAGTCTGGCTGTCATTTCAGAGATGTTCTTGATGTATGGTAGTGTGGCTAGTCCTTTGGGTTGCGGCATGTCCTCGTTCTGGTGTCTCTCCCTTAGGCATCTGTTGATGAAATTGTGAGGATATCCGTTTTTTGCGAATACCTTGTATAGGTGTTCTTCTTCCTCTTTCCCTTAGCCACGAAGGGAATGTATCTTGACTTTTCCTGAATTATCACCTCTTTAAAAGCAGCCAATTGTTCTTTTACCGGGTTGTCTTAAATGAAATCAGTTGGCTCAAACAGATTATCTACGATAATCTTTGTATGATTTACTGATTGTTTTTATTTATCACTTAAACACTTTCTTCAATATTTGAATACTGTAACAAAGATAGCATATTCCAGTTAAATAAAATGCTCTTCCTATTCATTTAAAATTTGGATATTGTTTCTTGGTTAATACTTTCTTTTGACCTAGTTTTTCTTTCCCTGCCGGCCAATGCATATCCTTTGATATGGAAGCACGCTGCCCCAGCTCCAGTGGAATTCCTCTTTCCCTTATCAGGGTGATGCAAAAATAGCCTTTCAGCTTATCTCATAGGCCATGGATTAGTGTAGTTGAGTATGGAGTTTGAAGCAAAGCATGGGTTGGAAAATGTTTTAGTATCTAAGAATAACGTTATTCAAATTGTTTTAAAAAAAAATTGTAATTTATTCTATAAATAATTAATTTCAGGTACATACTGGCAAAGGCTACATATCTGAAATGTAGAGAATGCTCATTGGTCAATCAGAAGCCAAAGTGTTAACTCAGTTTTTTTTGATAACTTTCCGTTCCTTCTGGAAAGGTATGCCCCTTATCCTTGTAAAAAGGCATCTGAATTTGCAATGATGACACTATTTTCAGAGCCACAGATCCACTGTGGGGGAATACATTGATAGACATGTTTCAAATGGATAACTAATGTTTCCTCTAATATTCAAAAGTGCAAATTTGCATTTAAAAAAAAAATATTTAGAGTCATAGAGTCATAGATATGTACAGCATGGTACAAGTAGCCATAGTCCTTTGCAAACATATAAAAACTCCCTTTTTTTTTTCTTGCTTCCACATGTCTTTAACAATTTGTTTGCAACCTAAACCAAACAACTTAAAGTCATAGAGATGTACAGCACGGAAACAGACCCTTCGGTCCAACCCGTCCATTCCAACCAGATATCCCAACCCAATCTAGTCCCACCTGCCAGCACCTGGCCCATATTCCTCCAAACTTTTCCTATTCATATACCCATCCAAATGCCTCTTAAATGTTGCAATTGTACCAGCCTCCACCACATCCTCTGGCAGCTCGTTCCATACACATACCACCCTCTGCGTGAAAACGTTGTCCCTTAGGTCTCTTTTATATCTTTCCCCTCTCACCCTAAACCTATGTCCTCTAGTTCTGAACTCCCCGACCCCAGGGAAAAGACTTTGTCTATTTATTCTATCTATGCCCCTCATAATTTTGTAAACCTCTATAAGGCCACCCCTCAGCCTCCGACCCTCCCAGGGAAAACAGCCCCAGTAGCTCAGATTCTCCAACCCTGGCAACATCCTTGTAAATCTTTTCTGTACCCTTTCAAGTTTCACAACATCTTTCCAATAGGAAGGAGACCAGAATTCCACGCAATATTCCATCAGTGGCCTAACCAATGTCCTGTACAGCCGCAACATGACCTCCCAACTCCTGTACTCAATACTCTGACCAATAAAGGAAAGCATACCAAACGCCTTCTCCACTATCCTATCTACCTACGAATTCACTTTCAAGGAGCTATGAACCTGCTCTCCAAGGTCTCTTTGTTCAGCAACACTCCCTAGGACCTTACCATTAAGTGTATAAGTGCTGCTAAGATTTGCTTTCCCAAAATGCAACACCTCACATTTATCTGAATTAAACTCCATC
>NC_057711.1:101637817-101642065 GCF_004010195.1 Chiloscyllium plagiosum | reverse complement strand
TTGAGCCAGTTCAGTATCCAAATGGCTAGTTCTCCCTGTATTCCATGAGATCTAACCTTGCTAATCAGTCTCCCATGGGGAACCTTGTCGAACGCATTACTTGAAGTCCATATAGATCACATCTACTGCTCTGCCCTCATCAATCTTCTTTGTTACTTCTTCAAAAACTCAATCAAGTTTGTGAGACATGATTTCCCACGCACAAAACCATGTTGACTATCCCGAATCTTGTGGGATGTGGGTGTTGTTGGCTGGCCAACAGTTATTGCCCATTCCTAGTTGTCCTTGAGAAGATGATATTGAGCTGCCTTCTTGAACTACTGCAATCTACTTTGCTGTGGGAGGGATTTTGACCCTGTGACGGTAAAGAAAAGTTGATTTGATTAGATTAGATTACTTACAGTGTGGAAACAGGCCCTTCGGCCCAACAAGTCCACACCGCCCCGCCGAAGCGCAACCCATCCATTCCCCTACATTTACCCCTTACCTAACACTATGGGCAATTTAGCATGGCCAATTCACCTGACCTGCACATCTTTGGACTGTGGGAGGAAACCGGAGCACCCGGAGGAAACCCACGTAGACACGGGGAGAACGTGCAAACTCCACACAGTCAGTCGCCTGAGGCAGGAATTGAACCCGGGTCTCTAGCGCTGTGAGGCAGTAGTGCTAACCACTGTGCCGCCCACGGTGATATATTTCCAAGTTGGAATGGTGAGTGGCTTGGAGGGGAACTCACAAATGATGGTGTTCCCATGTATCAGTTGTCCATGACCTTCCAGATGGAAATGATCATGGATTTGGAAGCTGCAGTCTGAAGATCTTTGGTGAATTTCTACAAGCATCTCGTAGATAGTACTCTGCTGCTATTAAGTGTCAGTGCTGGACAGAGTGGATGTTTGTGGATGTGGTACCAATTAAGCATGTTGCTTCTTGTCACGCTGCCCCTGTCCAGGAAAGTAGGGAGTATTCCATCATCACTGCTGACTTGTGCCTTTCAATGATGGATAGGCATGAGGCAACAGAAAGTGAGTTACTCACCTCAGTATTCGTAGCCTCTGACCTGCTCTTGTAGCCAGTTGTATGTATGTGGTAAGTTTCGTTGAGTTACTGCTCAATGGTAACCCCAAGAATATTGATGAGGGGGAATTCAGTGATGGTAACACCATTGAACGTCAAGGGTGGTGGTTAGATTCTCTCATATTGGTGATGGTCTTTGCCTTGCATTTGTATGCTGTGAATGTTACTTGCCATTTGTCAGCCCAAGCCTGGTCATTGTCCTGATCTTGTTGCATTTGAACATGGACTGCTTCAGAATCTGCAGAGTTGTGAATGGTGCTGAACATTGTGCAATCATTGACGAATATCCCTACTTTTGACCTTATGTTGGAGGGAAGGTCATTGAAGCAGCTGAAGATCGTTGGGCCTAGGACAGTACCCTGAGGAATTCTGCACAGATGTCCTGAAGCTGAGATGACTGATTTCAACCACACTCATCTTCCTATGTCAAGGCATGTTGGGGCAAGGCTAATGTTTAAGGCCTTTCTGTCATATTGTACTGAGGGGCTGTTAAATTTTAGAACTACTTATAGCTTATGGTGGTGTCTATAGTTTCTGTTCATATTTGGAAATTTTCCAATTTTGTATTTCGATGGAAAATCAAATATGTGATTTCTATTTAAATTTTATTTTCTGTAATCCGGCTTAAACCTTTTGCAATGTACATACAAGTTGTTCTGCTATAACGCATGTTTCGTTAATGCAAATTCGTTGCAGTGGGATAGATGAATTGGGGATGCTATTAAAACGTATTGGTGATAATGCGATTCCGGCCCCATTTATTTAAATGGTGCTGCTATTACACGATTTTCTTATAACGTGGGATTGCATGAGACGGAATTACCGCATTATAGCAGAACCGACTATATAGATAAAGTATGAAAAAACAAGTGCTTTTAGAACTAAGATAACAGCGTTTGATTTCAACAATAACAATTACAACTTAGATTGATCTAATGCCTTTAATGTAATGAGATATCCCAAGGTGCTTCACAGAGCCTTAGAAATAAGACGTGATGCCAGGCTACATTGGGAGATAATGTGGCAGGTAATCAAAGGCTTGGTCAATGACTTGGGGCTTTGTGTACTGTCTTAAAAGATGAAAGTGAGGTTGCAAGTTGGAGAAGGTGTAGGGGTGAAATTCCAGTCATTGGGATTAGAAGAATGCAGGTAAAATACAGAGTTTGTTCAAAATTTGAATTTAATGTAGAGAATTCTGGAGAACCTCAGGTACTGCAGTATGTGTAGAGAGAGAAACAGAGTTTATATTTTAACTCTGATATGACTGTTCTTCAGAAGTCTCCTAAAGAAGTGTCACACCAGACTCAAAATGTTAAGTTCACGTGACCTGGAGAGAGAACCAAAATGCTTGTGATGTAGATAGATTAAAACCAGTATGGCTGGATGCGGGGTGCGGTGATGTGGAGAGAACAGCAGAAGAGAGAGTAAGTCAGAATAATTACCAAAGGCAGAGTTTGTAAAGGATAACCTGAGATATACTGTTGTGAACACATGGCATTATCAGGAAGAAAATAGGTGAGCTATCAGGGTTTGGTAGATGAAGTGTACAGGAGTTGAAGAAGTGTCTGAAAGCTAACTGAAATTGAATGATTATAGTGGAGTTAGCTCAGTGTTTATGTGTTTTGGAAGGATGAAGAAAATAAGTGAGGTGATAAGGGGCACTATCTGTTAGAATGGGACTCACTACAATGAAGTGAATACTTGAAATTATATTTAATCTGTTGGACAAAATGAGAATGTTTGCAGTTGAACTATATCTGTGTGCTACCAAATAATGAGAATCAGGCTGGAACAGTTTTTGTGAGAGGATGAGATTGACTTTTGTCTTGTCAGTCTGGTGGGATTTCAATTATGCTTGCTTTTTTTTGAGTGTACAATAAGGACATTTGGTATGCATGTTGTAATTTAAAGAAATTGTGAGGAACTTGTATGCATGAATAGTAATTGATGAGGAAGGAGCAATAACAAAGTAAAAGCAAAAAGGTTTTATTTTCACCTGTGGGACATGAATGCCATTGGTTGTCCTTGAACCAAGTTGCTTGCTCGGCCATTTCAGAGGGTAGCTGAGAGTTAGCCACATTGCTGGAGTCACATGTAGGCCATACCAGATAAGAACAGCAGATTTCCTTCCCTGAAGGACAGTAGTGAGGCAGATGGGTTTTTCCCCACAATCAGCAATGGTTTAATGGTCATCAGTAGATTTTTGATTCCAGACTTCTTTTTATTGAACTCAGATTCCACCATCTGCAATGGTGGGATTCAAACCCAAGTCCCTCAGAGTATTAGCTGAATGTCTGGAATAATAGTCTAATGATAATACCACTAGGCTAAAGATGTAAAGATGATGATGAAACTCTGTCAGTTAGAATGGCCATCAGGGGGGTACAGAACCAAAGGAAACTGATCAAAAACCAATAATTAAACAAGCTGATATTTAAAAACATTAGACAATGTGTGGGAATAATGGAATGGTACTGAAGAAAAAAGACATGGAATTAGGATAGAAGTGGAGGACGGGAAAAATTTCTCGCTGTAAGAGCTGCTCCTTTTTTATTTGAGGTATTTTAGGTGTTGGAGGTGATTTCCTCGAATTCCAGGAGCAGCAATTACTGTTTTATATGCTGTTGCATTGTTTTGGAACTTTTGGAAAAAAAAAAGTCAAAACAACAGCAGTTTAAAAGAGAGAAGAGCAGACAAAGGAAGCACATGGTGAGGACAGTGCAGGAGAGAGAGAGAGAGAGAGAACCTGCACAGTTACCGCCTTTGCTGTTTAAATTCGTGTATCGCTGGACACCGGAGTGCATCTGGGAAAATTAACAGTGAAATTCACAACTAATCTTGGAGGAAATGTTGGGTGAAGTTCACAGCACAGAATCAGATAAGTTAATTGCAGTTTTAAGTCTGTCCAAGAGAAAGGCTGCAGTAGTGAGTATAGTGGATTCTTTCTTGTTTTTGGAGATAAGTCTCTTGATTAAACTTAAAATGTAAGCCATAGCTATTAATTTAACCTGGGGCAGTGTTTGGAGAGGAATAAGACGGTGTTATTTTCTGAGTCTGTAGATTGTGAAGGAGCAAAAATGGCCTTTGCAGTGATATGTACTTCTTGTCAGATGTGCGAGTTTAAAGAGAGTTTAAGGGTTACTGTGGATTATATCTGCCATAAATGCT
>NC_057711.1:101629764-101634137 GCF_004010195.1 Chiloscyllium plagiosum | reverse complement strand
AAGATATAAAAGAGACCTAAGGGGCAATGTTTTCACGCAGAGGGTGGTACGTGTATGGAATGAGCTGCCAGAGGATGTGGTGGAAGCTGGTACAATTGCAACATTTAAGAGGCATCTGGATGGGTATAAGAATAAGAAGGGTTTGGAGGGATATGGGCCGGGTGCTGGCAGGTGGGACTAGATTGGGTTGGGATATCTGGTTGGCATGGACGGGTTGGACCGAAGGATCTGTTTCCGTGCTGTACATCTCTATGACTTTAAGTTGTTTGGTTTAGGTTTCAAACAAATTGTTAAAGACATGTGGGAGCAAGAAAAAAAAATGGGAGTTTTATATGTTTGCAATTGACTATGGCTACTTGTACCATGCTGTACATATCTATGACTCTAAATAATTTTTTTTTAAATGCAAATTTGCACTTTTGAATATTAGAACAAAAATGGGAGTTTTTATATGTTTGCAAAGGACTATGGCTACTTGTAAAAGATTGAAGAATGCAATTAAAATGACTCTGGAAGGAGGAATTGGATGGTAAATAATCCCGGAAACAAAATGAGCAGTAAGGATTTGACCATGTATGTTTTTTGTAAACAAAGTCTGCATTGACCAATTGACCCATTAACAAATGGTGGTGGGAAAATGATAGAAGGTATCTGAAGAAATTAGAGTGCTTAACTGTTATGGCAACACAGCTCAGAGAAACTGCAGTGGTCATCTTAGAATTACAGGTGTAAATTTAAAGCAAACTGAAAATTTTGAATCACAGAAGAATGTATTGAGTTTGGTGAAGTGTAATGCAGACAAGACACCTGGCTCAAATAACTTTCATTGGAGGGTTCTGAAAGAATTTGCTCAAAGAATGAGCCTTCTCTTGTGGATATGTTTGAAATTTGTTGTTGAACCAAATCTCGGGATTTCAAATGTGAAATGCGAACTAAAAAAGAGGCCAAAAATGAGCGACCAAATGATGGTTAGGTAACTTATTTGTGAAGACAGGAGTTTAAAGATTCACTTTGAGGGGCAAAACTTATGCAAAGTGATTGGCCTTTTTTTTTAGGAGTGACAGGCCATGCTTGACTCATTTGATGGACATCTTTTGAGGAGAAGACAGATATTGAAGATGAACTGTGGATATTATCTACGTGGATTTCAGGAAGATAGTTAGCACAGTCCACCCTAATTGTGTGCTGTGTGAGAACCTGAAGTCAGTGGAATACTTGGAAATAACCTGAAGTTATCTGGCAAATAGTTGCTGGTGGGTAACAATAAATATTGTGTCTGGTCAGGTTAATGGCTAGTTACCTTTGGATTGCCAGTACAAGAGGTAATAATCCTTAGAATTTCTATAAATCATGTAGTGAAAGGAATTATATCCATGTGTATTGGTGATGCCATGTTGTGGGAAATGGAAAATTATGCATATTTGATACATAGAAATTTAAAGATCACATTCCAAGGTGGTTATGGTTGTAGGAGGTCAGTCATCTGAGCTCCAGACCATCTCTGCAAGGTGTTCATCAGAATAGTATCCTAGACCCAAATATCTTCAGCTGCTTCATCAATGACCTTCCCTTTGTCATGATGTCAAAAGTGGAGATGTTCACTGATAATTGCACAAAGTTCAGCAGCATTCATGACTCCTCAGATACTGAAAAGTCCATGTCTAAGTGTGATAAGAACAGGACAGTACCCAGGCTTGGGCTGACAAATGGGAAGTAACATTTGTTGTACACAAATACAAGGCAATGACCATCTCCAATAAGAGACAATTTTGCCATCACCCCCTTGACATTCAACGGTGTTACCATCACTGAATTCTCTCACTATCAACATCTTGGGGATTGCCATTGACCAGAAAACTGAACTGGACTCACCACATAAATACAAGTGGCTTCAAGAACTGGTCAGAGATTAGGAATACTGCAGCGAGTAACTCACCTCCTGATTCCCCAAAGTCTTCCATCATCTATAAAGCAGAAGTGTAATGGAATCCTCCCCATTTATGTGAACTCATGCTGCTCTACTAACATTCAAGAAGCTTGAAACCATCCAGGACAAAGCAGTATACTTAATTGGCAGGACGTCCACAAACATCCACTCCCTCCACCACCGATGCTCTGACCTGTTCTTGTGGCTACTGTGTTTTTGTGGTGGGTCCAGTTGAGTTTCTAGTCCTATGGATGTTGGTAGTGGGGGATTCAGTGATGGAAACACCATTGAATGTCAAGGGGCTGTGGTTAGATTGTGTCTTAAGTCAAGTCTGGTCATAACCTGGCATTTGTATGGCACAAATGTTATTGCCACTTGTTAGCCCAAGCCTGGACGTTGTCTCTATCTTGTTAAATATGAACATGGACTGCTTCAGTATCTGAGGAGTCGTGAATGGTGCTGAACATTGTGCAATAATCAGTGAACATCCCTGCTTCTAACCTAATGATGGAGTGCAGTTCATTAAAGAAAGTAGCTGAAAATGTTTGGGCCTAGGACACTAACCTGAGGAACTCCTGCAGAGGTGTTCTGGAACTGAGATGACTGACCTCCAGCAACCACGACCATGTTCCTATGTGCCAGGTATGATTCCAACCAGTGGAAAGTTTGCCACCTGATACCCTTTGATTCCAGTTTTGCTCAGGCTCTTGATGCCACATTCAGTTGAATATAGCCTTGATATCAACAGTTGTCACTTTTACCTCACCTCTGAATTGGGCTTTTTGTCCATGCTTGAACCAAGGCTGGAATGAAATCAGGAGCTGAGTGGACCCTGGCAGAACCCAAACTGGATGTCACTGTGCAGATTATTGCTGAGCAGGTGCTGCTTGATAGCACTGTTGATGACATCTTCCATCTTATAAAAGCAAGTGTCCTGTCTGCCCTCTTATTACCCGATTTAATTTGTACTGCTTACTTCAAGAATCTGTGGGCAAGGATCCCAAGTGCCCTCTTTCCCTCTGAGTTTCCTAGTATCCTGCTATTCGTTGACGAGCTCATTGAGTTAACCTGCTGTAAAGCATAATAGGCTCTAACTTGGACATCAGACTCACTCCCGGATTAACGAGTTCAACACGCGGCGAGACATCGAACAATTCTTCTGCTGCCTTCGCCTCCGCACCTACTACTTCAACCAGGATTCTCGCCCACCCTCTGACGACCCCTTCTCCCGCCTCCAACACACCCCATCCACCTGGACACCCCGTGCTGGCCTCTTACCCGCCCTCGATCTCTTCATAGCCAAGTGCCGCCACGACATTGATCGCCTCAACCTGTCCACCCCTCTCACCCTCGCAACGTGCAGCCCTCCACTCCCTCCGCTCCAACCCCAACCTCAATATCAAACCTGCAGACAAGGGAGGCGCAGTGGTAGTTTGGCGCACCGATCTTTACACTGCTGAGGCTAAATGCCAGCTCGCGGACACCACCTCTTACTGCCCCTTTGACCATGACCCAACCTCCCACCACCAAACCATCATCTCCCAGACCATCCATAACCTCATCACCTCAGGGGATCTCCCATCCACCGCCTCCAACCTCACAGTCCCACAACCCCGCACCGCCCGTTTCTACCTCCTGCCCAAAATCCACAAACCTGACTGCCCCGACTGACCCATTGTCTCAGCCTGCTCCTGCCCCACTGAACTCATCCCTACATACCTCGACACGGTCCTGTCCCCCTTAGTCCAAGAACTCCCCATCTATGTTTGGGACATCACCCATGCCCTCCACCTCCTCCATGATTTTCGCATCCCCGGCCCCCAACGCCTTCTTTTCACCATGGATATCCAGTCCCTATACACCTCCATCCCCCATCATGAAGGCCTCAAAGCCCTCCACTTCTTCCTTTCCCACCGAACCAACCAGTACCCGTCCACTGACACCGTCCTTCGACTGACTGAATTGGTACTCACTCTGAACAACTTCTCTTTCCGATCCTCCCACTTCCTCCAAACTAAAGGAGTAGCCATGGGCACCTGCATGGGCCCCAGCTATGCCTGCCTCTTCGTCGGATATGTGGAACAGTCCATCTTCCGCATCAACACTGGCACCACCCCCCACGTTTTCCTCTGCTACATCGATGACTGTATCGGCGCGACCACGTGCTCCCATGAGGAGGTTGAACAGTTCACCCACTTTACTAACACCTTCCACCCCGACCTCAAATTTACCTGGACTGTCTCAGACTCCTCCCTCCCCTTCCTAGACCTCTCCATTTCTATCTCGGGCGACCGACTCAACACGGACATTTACTATAAACCGACTGACTTCCACAGCTACCTAGATTACACCTCCTACCACCCTGCCCCCTGTAAAAACGCCATCCCATATTCCCAATTCCTTCGCCTCCGCCGCATCTGCTCCCAGGAGGACCAATTCCAATATC
>NC_057711.1:101537389-101629489 GCF_004010195.1 Chiloscyllium plagiosum | reverse complement strand
CCTCCATCACCAGACCATGGCAACACGACGCCTGGAGGAAGAGCACCTCATCTGCCGCCTAGGAACCCTTCAACCACAAGGGATGAATGCAGATTTCTCCAGCTTCCTCATTTCCCCTCCCCCCACCTTGTCTCAGTCCCAACCCTTGGACTCAGCACCGCCTTCTTAACCTGCAATCTTCTTCCCAACGTCTCCGCCCCCACACCCTCTCCAGCCTATCACCCTCACCTTAACCTCCTTCCACCCATCGCGTTCCCAACGTCCCTCCCCCAAGTCCCTCCTCCCTGCCTTTTATCTTAGCCTGCTTGGCACACCTTTCTCATTCCTGAAGAAGGGCTTATGCCCGAAACGTTGATTCTCCTGCTCCTTGGATGCTGTCTGACCTGCTGCACTTTTCCAGCAACACATTTTTCAAACTCACCTCGTTACCTAGTTGGCTAAACCTCAAAATCCCAGTCACATCTGAAACTGTTCATTGTTTTAATCATTTCTAATTGTACAGGGAGACAGTGTTTAAAATTGTCGTGTTTAGTGTTATTCTGCTTTAATGTTAGTAAGTTATTTGGTTTGGAATTCTCACCGAGCGTCACAAATATGTTCACAGATGGTTTACCATTGTACTTTACCTGACCTGATCGGCATCATTTTGACACAGTCAAACATTCTTTCAACTTGAGACACTTTCAGCCTTCTGACTTAGTCTTTTCCTGTGCTACGGTGCTTCCCAAGGTCTGCAGTGAGGCACACAGCCCCCACCCCACCCATTGCATTTCCTGGAGCTGTCATGCGCTCATCAGAGTCACCATTACTGAGCTTGGCGGTTGCCTAGGTGCTGGTTACGTCTGAGTTTGACAGTCCCTCCTTTCTCTGAGAGGGAACAGCCTGAATGGCAGGCTCCTGCAGGAATAGTTTGTGGAATAGTGCAGGAGAGTTGTTACATTCCATCCAGTCCACAGCTGCCCTCCACAGCCTGACTGGCCATTCGCCATGATCAGCAAAAGGGGATGAAGGCCAAGGCTCTGTGACCAGCAACAAAAAGTAGCCCCATAAAGCAATCACCCAGGCAGACCTCCAACATGGCAGCAGCCAGCCACACCCACCTCACTGTGCAGTATTAAATTCATGACCGAAGATGCTGCAATTTAATATTTCTGTTATATTAGTTTTTTTTTCTTTATTTAACAGTTTCCTTTAAGTCACTTTGCCCACTGTAGGGATTTGTCCATTTATATTGATATATTTACACTTCAGGGTAAAAGAATAATGTTTTTTTTTCTTGAAAGAAGGCCCTATGACACTTAATTTTAATATTGAATATAGGAATCAATGCTTCACTTAAAGTTTTTTGTCTTAAGTCAGGATTTTCAGGAACACAATTCTAACCTTAGGTGAGGACAACCTATACAATTTTTGACTGTTTTCCTAAGTATATTTGTAACAGCATCCAAGAACTCAGGCTTAATTAGCACTTGTGTCTGATCTCAATCTCTCTCAAAACTCCAATATCTTGAAAGAATCATGTACTTGGACTGCAAAGTAAACCCATTCCCAGTTACAAATTTTTAAAATAATTTTTTATTAGCTATTTCTCTGACCAACCTGTTCAGGGATATTATTACACAAGCCTAGAGCAAGTGAAACTTGAACCACCTAATGGTGCAGAAACAGGGACATTGCCACGGTGTCACAAAGAGCCCTATAAATTCTCATTCTCTCACCAGGAATGGAACCCAGGCCGAAGTGCTGAAAATGCCAAAATGTAACCATTAGACCACCAGGAAAAGCTAATAATGAGTCCCATTCACTTCTACCAGCAAGCGCAGACAACACATCCTTTGAAATGTAGTACAGGTAGACAACCTTTGATCAGAAATCCCAAAATCCAAAAAGCTCAAAGTCCGAAGTTTGTTTTTGTAAAGGTTTCTTCTCAGTAACAAGGTCGTTTAACGAACAGTTAACCCAAGTCGACACTCACGTGATGCATGTCACTCATGGCCCTGCAGTGGCAGGCCTCAATTCTGTCTCAAGGCCTGTTTTACTCAGTGAGTCTGCTCCTCCAGTAAGATTTTAAAAACATTTCACCATCAAACTGTCTCTTATACTGAAATTCAAACAATTCTGAATTTGGAAAACCAGCTGGTCCCAAGCATTTTGGATAAAGGATTGTGCATTGGATTTGGATTGGTCTCAAATTTTGTTAATACTGTTGGGAAATATCTTGAGATCCTTTGCCACTTTAAAGGTAATGTATAAATACAAATTCTTTCTAGATCAGCATTGGGAGCATTTAATTTCTTTGCCTTTTTGGCAAGCATCAAAATCACAGCTGGGTTATAATGATACCAAATTAAATTGAGTGTTGTATTCTCAAAGGAAATTGTTTCGGAGAGAGATCTTTTGGAATAGAGGTAATTAAAATTGATTAAAGTATTTCATACAATGTTCCTGTAACTTGGACATAAATATATTTGACTCAGTTTCCTTGTTACTTTGTCATTTCACTGTTTATTCATCAATGGTTGGTGCTCCATTCATGCATTCTTCTCTCCTTGACACTATCAAGACTGATCAGTACTGTGCATTGTTTTAAAATGAGAAGAACTGGTGCGTTTATGTAAAAAATGATAGTAGTGATGGGGGAAGGACTGAGTTCCACTATCACAACTACTTTTGTTGTATATCATGGAGTTGTACCTAGTAACGTTAGAAGGAAACATCGTCCTGCTCTTATCTCTTGATTGTAGCTTTAATACTGATGATTGACTTTACCAGAACTTTTCCAGGTGGATAATTAAAATAACTATTTATGTATTGATTAGTTTGAAGAACGTTTCTTAAAAATTCCTATATTAGGAGAGTCAATGAATTACTAAATAAAAATAATGTTGGAGTAGACTATGTGGCCACTTGAACCTGCTCCATTCAGTATGTACTCAATATGACCATGGTTGCTGTTTAGCCTCATTGCATCTTGCTGCCCACTCCCCAAATCCCTTCACTCTGTGTTGCTGCTTCTTGCAGTTACTATGATCAGGAGAACCACTTGTCTATCTTGCACCATCTTAACACTTCCACTGAAGCTTGTGTATGAATGCTCAGTAATATCTGTCATTTATCTATGCCTACGTTGATCCCTCTTTCTGCTACCTTACACTCTGTTGTTGGAGAAATCTCCAGATTTTCAGATTTGACCAAATGCCCATAATCTTGGCTTTTTTTCCTGGATGCCACATGAGTTTCTTTGCTTTGGTAATTTCAAGCACCTTTTTGTTCACATTATGATCTGTAAATGGAATTTTTAACATACCTCTTAGCATCCACATGTTAAAGGACTTCTCTTCCACAGATCTTTGTTTATTGCTCAGGTTTCTGGATAGAAGGTTGCAATTTGTGACTCTTTCTCTTTGCTGCAAGTTTGTATTTGCTTATTGGTAAGCACAGCCTTAATCTTCGTAAAATTATGTCAGGCTATCTTTATCCTCTTTCTAACTTCTGTATCACATTTGCCATCTTCTGTTATAAATTGACCTAAATACTTGTTCTAGTGTGACAATATGGTGTATAGAAGACAAAGATGGTAGAATACTGTTTGAAAGGTATCATTTGTAAAATTTAAACAAATATAGAAGTGAATTGTATAATGATATAAATTGAGGTAGACTCTAAGATTTGGAGGCAAATGAAGGACCAAACATAAATGGTATCAGAGGCAAAGAATGCTTTGAAAGTGATGAGTATAGGAAGTAGCTCTTCTAATATTTTCCTTCTATCATTGCTTATTTTTCTTTGGTGTTAATACTCATTCCCTTTTTCAGACTTCCAGATTTTATTTGATTTATGATATTTCATGGGTCCTCTTCTGATTTTCCTGTAACAATGGATCATATATGTGAGCTCATGTTCTTACCTCCAGTATTTACTTCTGGAAGTACATCTTTATTCTCTGAATATTTGTTCTGTGTACAGATTGAATAATTTTGGTGACAATACTCAGCCCTCTGGTACTTCTGTCTTCACTTGAAACATATTTTCTTGTCCCTCTTCTAGACGGACAGTCAGTCACTATTAAGTCCTAATATAGGCTCTTGATATTTAATGCCAGTGTCACATTTCTATGACATGGCTATTAACTTCAGATGATGTATGCAACTGAATACCTTTTCATAGCCTATGAAGCATATTTAAGTATTCTTGTTTACTTCTGGATATTTATGGTTAAGTATTTCCTCTCTCATTCTTATTCGTAAATCCAGACTGTGTTTCACCAACTTCTGTTTCAAATTTGCTTCTTGCTATTGTAATTTTCCAGATCACTTTAATCCAATAATTCATGGAAGTTAGCATTTTGAAATGATTGCGTTCCAATGCTTTAGGTTTGTTAAGTAACTTCAGAAAACGGAGGAGAACCACCTATACAACGTATTCAAGAAGTACGGATACTCAAAAAAAAGTACAGTCTGCAGATTCGTCAAGGACAAACCACGACAAGTAGACCAAACACAGCCAGAAACCCTAACCATCTTACCATACATCAAAGAAGTTTCAGAAATGACAGCCAGACTACTAAGACCCCTCTGAATCTTAGTAGCACACAAACCCACCAACACTCTCAAACAAAAACTAACAAACTTAAAAGACACAGTACAACCCATGGAAAAAACCAACGTCATCTACAAAATTCCATAGAATTCGTAGAGGCCTGGCACTCCAACACAACATCATAAACAAACACATAGATCTAGATACCATCTCTCCACCCCTCAGAAAATGAACAGGAAATGACATCACCACAAACCCCAGGAATCCCATCCAGGACAAACATATAAATAGAAAGCAGGAGACAACCGCTTCGCTTCACTTGGAGGTCGCCACTGATGATGTTACCTAGCCAGGTAATGAAACATCTGGTTATCAACCTCCAGCTCAGTGAGCAAACCTACAGCCTAAACCCAGGGAAAGTGTTTGGAGAGAGAGAGAGAGAGAGCAGTCTGTCATTTGGAGATGGTGTCTAGGCTCCCTTCAATGCCAAGGACTGCTCTTGGCAGCATTTCAGTAGGCTGAGTTCATTTTTAATCATTGTAGACAGAAGTTGCGAGTAGTGTTGGAAACATCTCTTTGATGTAATGTTTCTCTTGGGATCTTGAAATATTCTTCGGATAATTGATATTTGGATTATCGAGGCTCCTCTGTATTGTGTTTAAATTTTGAGAATGCATACCTTTCAAACCGTATTCTACCACCTTTGTCTTCTATACACCAGCAAAATGTTGTTATCCCTTTCTTTCTGTCTGCTGAAGATTTCACCTTCCGGTGCATAACTCTTATTTTGTGATTTCATTTGAGCTCCATTACTTCATCACATGTCTCTTTATACTTCTTCTTATTCACTTACCTGTATGTATCCTTTATTTCCTTTTAAATTTTGTCATACTGAGGGCAGGTGGTAGTTGTTGTCTACATGGACTTTAGTATCGCCTTTGACATGTTTCTGCATGGTAGACTGGTTAGTAAAGTTAGATCACATGGGATTCAGGGAGAGCGTGCCTTTTGGATACAAAATTGGTTTGACCGAAGGAGACAGTGCGTGGTGTAGGAGGGTTGGATTTTTTTTGGACTGGAAAGCTGTGATCTGCGTTATTTTCGCAGTGATCGTTGCTGTGTCCACTATTGTTTGTCACTTATACAAATGATTTGGATGAGAACTTAGGAAGTATGATGAATAATTATGTGGATGACACAAAAATTGGTGGTACAGCAGTCAGTGAAAAAGGTTGATAGATGGTGAAGAATCTTGATAAATTGGGCCAGTGGGCAGAGGAGAGGCAAATGGAATTTAATTTGGATAAATGCGAGGCATTGCATTTTGGTAAAATGAGCAAGGGCAGAACATATACAGTTAATGGTAGGGCCCTGGCTAGTGTTGTCAAACTTGGGTTCAGGTACATCGTATTTGAAAGTTGTGTTGTCGGTAGACAGGGTGGTTAAGAAGGCGTTTAACATGCTTGCCTTCACTGCTCAGACTATTGAGTGTAGGAGTTGGGACGTCATGTTGTGGTTGTGCAGGTTGTTGGCAAGGCTACTTTGGCAGTGCTGTGTCCAGTTCTGGTCACCCTGCTGTAGGAGGGATTAATTTGAGAAGGTTCAGAAATCCTGGTTTATCAGGATCTTGCTGGGGTTGGAGGGTCTGAGTTATAAGGAGAGGCTGGATTAGCTGGGACTTTTTTTCACTGGAGCTGAGGAGGTCAAGGAGTGACCTGATAAAGGTTTATAAAATCATAAAGGGCATGGATAAGGTGAATAGCAAAGCTCATTTCCCTAGGGTAGGTGAGTTCAAAACTTGGGGGCATATTTTTAAGGTGAGAGGAGAATGATTTAAAAGGGACTTGCAGGGCAATGTTTTCACACAGAGAGTGGTTTGTATGTGGAAAGAACTGCCAGAGAAAGTGGGAGTTGCAGGTACAGTTACAACATTCAAAAGTCATTTGAACAGGTACATGAATAGGAAAGGTTTAGAGGGACGTCGGCCATATGCAGCCAAATGGAACTAGTTTAGTTTGATTGGCATGTATGAGTTGGACTGAAGGTCTGTTTCCATGCTGTATGACTCTAAGAAGAAAATGATCTGAGTTTATAATCCATGCTGAAATATATATGACTGTTTTTTGAGTTTTTTCTCTTCCTTGATTTTCTTTTCTTCACTTCATCCTTCCCATTTACCATTATCTCGAGGTATAGTGGTACATCTGATTTAAAAAATATCAAATTCTGCTGATTCAGTATTAGCAAATCATTGGATAAAACTTGCTATTCTAACTGTTAATAAATGTACTGCCTATGACTCAATTACTGTGAAGTATAATTAGGAATTGAGATTGAAAATGTGCCTGTTGTTTAGAAATATTGTTAATACACTATACATAGGGTTCCTTTTTTATGTTTCATTTTTGTTTTGCACAGGTGATTCCACCAAAAGATTGGAAACCTAGAAGAAATTATGATAACATTGACAGTTTGGTTATTCCTGCTCCAATTCAACAAATGGTCACTGGGCAGTCTGGTCTCTTTACCCAATACAACATACAGAAAAAACCATTGACAGTAAAGGAATTCAAATGCTTGGCCAACAGTGATAAGTAAGTCTAACTTGGAGTGCATATTGTTCCATGTGCTGAGACTTCAATATTAAGGAAATTCAGAGAAAATGCTGTGTGCAAGATCTACTTTTTAAACAAGCTTCATTTAGGCTGCACTCTGCTTAAAGTTTGCGTTTCAGTGCACTACCTTGAAAAAGCTCAGTTTCAACTATTCTGCAGTTGCAAGCTGTTTATTGCTGCAAAACTACCTAACCACACAGTTGATAGTACTCTGATGTGATGCATCAGCTGTAAGATAAATCTGTGAAGCATTGGAAGGTTTTTAAGTAAGATGTTTCATTCATTAGTGCAAAACCTTTTTAATTTTTACATTTAAACAAATATAGGGAGTACAAAAGGAACAATCTGCAATTGCCTGTGCTTAGATAGTGCACTTTCCATTTTGCTCAGCATGATTTTGCAATAAAGTATATTCGATTCATTGGTTTATATGTTAGACTATTTTGGTGCATAACTGTTAACCAGAAATGTATTAATACCGTGAGTTTTTTCACTTTATTACTCAATCTGGCTTGCTGAAATGCTGTTATTGCATAATGAAATTCAATTCCAATTTATATTTTGGTTGATATTTATATTTTGCTGTAGTTGGTTGTGGCTTTTCTATTCATTGTTCTTCTTTTTTTCCAATTGAGATGCATTATATCAGTTGAGAACCTTACAGGTCAACATTTCCTAGAGAGTGGTTGGTGCTGCTCGGCAGACAAGAAATTTTCTTGTGATGAAGTTTATGATCTGACTAGTATGAATATGATAAAACATGAAGTCCAGAGATGCTTAGTTACTTCAGTTCACCAGTTCACAGCTGTTGTTCAGCTCCCTGGTTCCTAGCTTTCTTTTCTTACAAGTTCTTAAAATTCTTTCATGGTACGTGGGTGTCGTCAGCTAGACTAACATTTATTGCCCAGCTCTAATTTCCCTTGAGAAAGTGTTGAGAGCTGCTGGGGTTGTGGGCTGCCTTCTTGAACTGCTACAGTCCGAGAGGTGCAGGGATACCCACAATGCTGTTAAAAATAGAGTTTTGGTATTTTGACCCCGAAACACTAAATGAACAGCTATGTTGTTCCAAGTCTGGATGGTTTGGGCCTTTTTTTTGGTACGGGTTGTTCTGTTGTAATGCACATATCATTAATGTAAATTCACCATAATGTGATTGACAAACTGGGAACACCGTTTTTAAAGTGTGAACTTTTAAATTGTATATTGGGTTTAATGCAATCTGGCCTCAGTCCATGCCGAACATAATCCCAAATGAAACTAGTCCCACCTACTTGATCCAGGCCCGCATTTCTCCAAACCTTTCCTATTCGTGTATTTATCCAAATATCTTTTAAATGTTGTAATTGTATCCACACCCACCACTTCCTCAGGAAGTTCATTCCACCCGTGAACCACCCTCTTTTTAAAAAAAAAATTGCCTCATGTCTTTTCTAAATCTCTCTCCTCTCTCGTTAAGAATATACCCCAGTCTTGAAATTCACCATCTTGGGGAAAAGGCAACTACCATCAACTCTATGTATATCCCTCTTTATTTTATAAACTTCTATCAGGTCACCTCTTAACCTCCTACGCTCCAGTGAAAAACGTGCCAGCCTATCCAGCCTTTCTTTATAACTCAAATCTTCCATACCTGGCAACATCCGGGTAAATCTCTTCTGAACTCCCTCCAGCTTGATAACATCATTCCGATAACTGGGTGACCAGAACTGGACACAGTATTCCAGAAGAGGTCTCATCAATGTCCTGTACAACTTCAGCATGACTCCCTAATTCCTGTACTCCAAAGACTGAGCATTGAAGGCAAGGGTGCCAAATACCTTTTTAACCACCCTATTTACATGTGACACAAACTTCAAAGAATTATGTACCTGAACCCCTAGATCGCTCTGTTCTACAACATTACCCAAGGCTCTACCATTAATTGTATAAGCTCTGCCCTTGGTTGTTGTACCAAAAGTCAATACCTTGTATTTATCCAAATTGAACTCCATCTGCTATTTTTCAGCCCATTGATACATTTGATCACGATCCTTCTGTAATTTCCGTAAACCTTCTTCAATGTTTACAATGCCACCAATTTTGGTGTTGTCTGCAAACTTACTAATCATGCCTACTATATTGTCATCCAAATAATTTATCTAAATGACAAACAAAAGAAGACCCAGAACCGATCTCTGTGGAACACCACTGGTCGCATGCCTCCTATCCGAAAAGCAACCCTCCACCATTACTCTCTCTGTCCTGCTGTTAAGCCAATTATGTATACAATTGGCAAGCTCACCCTGAATCACACGTGACCTAAGTTTACTAATTAGTCAACCACAGTCCAAGTATTCATAACAAACATTTGATCAAAAGAAGAGACTTATAATTTTGTGAAATGTAATCAGCCTGAGATTTGCTGAATTCAGCAAAGAACGGCTATGAAATTGGTGAAGAATGAGCAAAGGTAATACAATACACTGGCAAGTTACATGAAACAAATTATGATTGTTCCTGTTGTTATGCAAATAGGAAGATATAAAAATTAATGTGAGTCAATTAAAGTTATATTGGCCAATAATGAAATGACAGAAACATTGAACAATAATTAGTGTCCACCTTCATGTTAAATGACTAAAAAAGTCTGGAGATAATGAGGAACCAATGAGGAATTTAAATATGCATAAGTAATTTTCCATGAATATTTCTTTCATGGGACAGTGTGGTCAGAATTTCTCTGGAACTGATGACCTGCATTTTCAGGGTTTTGTACAAGGTAACTGAAGAGATAGTTGATGCATTGATTTTGATTTTTCTAGTTTCCATATAGTCCAGTACACCTCAAGCATTAGAAAGTAGTAAACATAATCCTGCTATTTAAGACAGGAGGAAAAAAGAAAACATGACACTAAAGACTAGTTTGCCAGCACTAATAGGCACAATGCTGGAATATATTATTAAGGTAGTTGCAAAGACCATAAGATATAGAAGCACAATTGGGTAATTTGGCTCATAAACTCTGCACCAAATTCAATCATGGCTGACATGTTTCTCACCATCATTATCTTGTCTCCTCCTCATAACCCTTGATCTCCTTACTAATTAAGAACCTATCTCTTTCCTTCTTAAATACACTCAATAGCTTTGCCTCCAGAGCCTTCTGCAGCAAGTTGTTCCACAGATTTACCCCTTCTGGCTGAAGAAATTTGTCCTAATCCCAATTCTTAAGGATCGTCCCTATTCTTGGGGGCTGTGTCCTCAGATCCTAGTTTCTCCTACTTGTGGAAATATCTCCTTCATGTCCATTCTATCCACCCCTGTGAGTATTCTGCAAGTTTCAATGGGATCCTCCTACATCCTTCTAAACTCCATCAAGTATAGACCTAGAATATTCAACTGCTCCGTCTATAACAAATCTTTCATTTCTGGGACCATTCTTAGTAATCTACAGATTCTAACAGTTTGTGTATTTTAAAAAAAAAATTATCACTTTACTTTTGCTGCTTTTGTCAACCATCATAAAGGGTACAGTTTCTCCCTGTACACTCTACCCAGAGCCCTTACGATCTTGAAACTCTCTTATGTATCCTCTCAGTTTCTGTTCATCAAGGAGAATAGTGTTAACTTCTCCAATTTATTCATGCAACTAAAGTTCCTCATCCTGGAATAATCCTTGCAAATCTATTCTGTACACTGTGTAATTTCTTTATATCCAGTGTGTGTCCAGAATTGGATGCAGTTGACGTTGAACCAGTGTTTGATATGGATTTGCCATAATCCCCTTGCGTTTGTATCATACTCCCCATTTTTAAAGTCCATGAATCCAGGGGCTCTGGTTTCTTCCCATAGTCCAAAGATGTGTAGGTTATGTGGATTGGCCATGCTAAATTGCCCATAGTGTCCAGGGATGTGCAGGCAAAGTGGGTTAGCCATGGGAATTGCAGGGTATAGGGATAGAATGGGAGAGGGGGGGGTAGGTCTGGGTGGGATACTCTTTGGAGGGTCAGTGTGGACTTGATGGACTGCATAGCCTGCTTCCACACGAAGGTTCTATGATTCTATTTTCTATGATTCCATGTGCCTTATTAACTGTACTCTTAACTTGCTGCACCACCTGTGATTTGGGCACATACACACTCAAGTTTCATTGATATTGGACCCAGTTTACGATTGTACCCTTTATTTTGTTTGAAAATACATCACTATAAAATTTCATTTCCCACTTGTCCTTACATTTCACCAACCAATGTTCTTTTGAAGTTTAGCACTGTCCACCTCGCTGTTCACAATGCTTGCAAGTTTCGTTCTTTACAAATTTTGAAATTATACCAGGTCAATTGTGGATGTTCATTTGAGTATGTCCACAACACAATTCGATGGACTTTTAGATAGTAAGGGAATTGAAGGATATTGGGTTACTATGGGGAAGTTGTGTAAATATGATGAATATTCAATGTCAGTGCTGGGTTGAAGGGCCAGCTGGCCTACTTCTATTATCATTTTAAGTGATAAGAAGATAAAAGAAAAACAGGTCATTCGATAGAACTTCTGTTTGTAATTTCATTCTATATCAGCAAAAACTTGCAAGGGGATTTTGGACTTCAAGTTTAGAGAATTTCCTTTGTTGAAATTTCCACATGATTTAGTAATATTTTTGACTCAAAGGTTGCAGAACTTTTAAGCATGAGCCATGTATTTTAAATAAGGCAATCATTTAATGATGATTATGAATATGGCAGAGCCTCAAACATTCTTTGGTTTATTCATGGATTAGTAGAGATACTTAGACTTATCAAAGTTAAAAATCTCACAGCACCAGGTTATAATCCAATAGGTTTAATTGGAAGCACACTAGCTTCCGGAGCAACGCTCCTTCATCAGATGGTAGTGGAGGACTCAATCCTAACCAAATCTAGACTTATCAACACAGCGTTACCTCAATTTTCAATGTGCATGGCATCTTTGAACTTAAAAGCTTTATCATAGAGCAATCGCATAACAAAAATTAAATATTCATGCTTGCCTCAAGCTTGCTGGGAAGATAACAAGTATTTGAATGAAAACCTTTTAGTGTAGAACAGCTTTCTCTTGGTAGTCAAGTGATTTGTTTTACAGGTAAATTTTAACCGGTATTGAGGCGTGAAACTTTGAGGTACCAAGTAGTCAAGAATATACCTTGTGACATTGCACCCTAGGGTGTGAAAACCAAGGTTGAAACACCTGCTGAGAAGCTATCTCTCTAGAAAATTGAACTTTTTCAAAATAAAATTTAACCTTGAACCACACCTCTGCAACTAGAAAGTAATTGTCTGAAGAAAAATCAATTGAGATAGATTGACTCTTCACATGTTTTATTCAGTGCCTGCAAATCTACCTATATCGACCTACTCAGGCTTCTAAAACAAACTGTGCTGATTTGAGCATATTCATGTTGATATGATGGTTACATGTATTTGGAAAGGCAGGTTCTGCTTAGGAATAGTCAACATGGCTTTGTATGTGGGCAATCATGTCTCACTAACTTGATTGAGATTTTTGAAGAAGTCATGAAGAGGATTTATGAGGGCAGAGCAGTGGACATGATCTATATGGACTTCAGTAAGGCATTCAACAAGGTTCCTCATGGTAGACTGGTTAGCAAGTTTAGATCATGTAGAATACATGGAGAACTAGCCATTTGGATACAGAACTGGCTCGAAGGTGGAAGACAGAAGGTGATGCTGGAGGGTTGCTTTTCAGATTGGATGCCAATGACCACAAGAATCGGTGCTGGCTTCACTGTTTTTCATCATTTATATAAATTATTTGGCTGTGAACATAGGAGGTATGGTTACTAAGTTTTCAGATGATACCAAAATCAGAAGTGTAGTGGACAGTGAAGAACCTTACCTTAAAGTACAACAGGATCTTGATCAGTTGGGGCAATGAACCAAGGAGTGGCAGATGGAATTTAGTTTAGATGAATACGAGTTCCTGCATTTTGGATCAGGAAATCAGGGCAGCATTTATGCACTTAATGGTAAGGTCATGGGGAGTGTTGCTGCACAAAGAGACCTTGGAGTGCAGGTTCATAGTTCCTTGAAAATGGAGTCGCAGGTAGACAGAATAGTGAAGAAGGCATTTGATATACTTGGAGAAAGTGAGGACGGCAGATGCTGGAGATCAGAGCTGAAAATGTGTTGCTGGAAAAGCGCAGCAGGTCAGGCAGCATCCAAGGAACAAGAGAATCGACGTTTCGGGCATGAGCCCTTCTTCAGGAATGAGGAAGGTGATATACTTGCCCTATTGGTCAGTGCATTGAGTATAGGAGTTGGGTGGTCATGTTGCAGCTGTACAGGACATCGGTTAGGACACTTTTGGAATACTGCATGCAATTCTGGTCTCATTGTTATAGGAAGGATGCTGTGAAACGTGAAAGGGTTCAGGAAAGATTTACAAGGATGTTGCCAGGTTTTGGCGTTTGAGTTACAGGAAGAGGCTTATTAGGCTGGACTGTTTTCCCTAGAGTGTCAGAGACTGAGGGGTGGCCTTATAGAGGTTTCTAAAATCATGAGGGGCATGGGTAGAGTGAATAGACAAGATCTTTACTCCGGGATGGGGGAGTCCAAAACTAGTGGGCACAGGTTTAAGGTGAGAGGTGAAAGATTTAAAAGAGACCTCAGGTGCAACATTTTCATAGAGGGTGGTGCGTGTATAGAATGAACTGCCAGAGGAAGTGGTGGAGACTGGTACAATTGCAACATTTAAAAGGCATCTGGATGGAGATATGAATAGGAAGGGTTCAGAGGGATATGGGCCAAATGCTAGTAAATGGGACTAGATTCATTTAGGATATCTGGTCGGCATGGACAATTTGGACTGAAGGGTCTGCTCCCATGCTGTACTGATCTATGACTCTATGCTTCATGGCAAGAGGTGTAAAACCTTCACCCACATCTCCCCCCTCACCTCCGTCCAAGGCCCCAAAGCATCTTTTTACATCTGGCAGAGATTTTCCTGCACATCCAAACACCTGTGTCTGTTGCTCTCAATGTGATCTCCTGTACATTGGGGAGACAGGACGCTGACTTGCAGAATGTTTCGGAGAACGTCTCTGGCACACACGCACCAAACAACCCCACCGCCCTGTGGCTGACTACTTCACTTCAACTCCGCTTCCAACTCTACCAAGGACATGCAAATCCTGGGTCGCCTCCATCGCCAAATCCTATCCACTCGATGACTGGAGGAAGAACACCTCATCTTCTGTCTTGGGATCATTCAATCACATGGCATCAATATTGACTTCACCAGTTTCCTTCTCTCTGCTCCCCACTCATCCCAGATCCAACCCTCCAACTCAGCACTGCCCTCTTGAACTGTCCTACTTGTTCATTGTCCTACCCACCTATCCACTCTACCCTCCCCTCCGACCTATCATTATCACCTCCCACCTGCATCTACCTTCCCACCCCCATCCCCACCCCCACTCTCCTATTTATCTCTCAGCACTCTCCTCCTCCACACACACACACACCCCATTCTTGATAAGAGCCTAAAATGTTGATTCTCGTGTACCTCGGATGCTGCCCGACTTGCTGTACTTTTCCAGCACCACACTCTTTTGACTCTGATCTGCAGCATCTGCAATCCACACTTTCTCCTGATCTTTTACAAAGATGAAAATCGCATAACACCAGGTTATAGTCCAACAGGTTTATTTGGAAGTATAAGGCGACTGCCCATATCCGCAGGTCTGGTTACCACAGTTTCAGTTACCCGCGGTTTACCACGGCCTGAACATGTAAAAAGGAACGTTCCAGAACTAGGGACCAGGAAGTTGCTGGGAAGGTACGTTTCCCATCTAAATGAATGGGTTTGCACCTGTCTGTGGTTTCGGGCTTCCATGGTAGATCTTGGAATGTATCCCTCACGGGTACGGTGGAGGGGGATGGGGGACTACTGTAAAAGCTTTTGGACTACTGCTCCACTATGATCTCTTACGACAAATTCTGTGTCCTTTGATCCTGCCCCACTTGGTATCTGATGAAGGAACAGTGCTCCAAAGGCTTGTACTTCAAAATAAACCTGTTGGACTATCACCTGGTGTTGTGTGATTTTTAACTTTGTCTATCCCAGTCCAACACTGGAATTTCCACATCATGATCTTTTCTAATGCATCTTCCTTCAGACAGGTTAGAACAGATGTAGTTTCAGATCTTCTTTCAAGATGAACTTTCACTTATTCCAGGATCTGCTACTTTGTGACCTTACATTGCTGTTTAACTGTGTTGTCCTTGGACTATACCTCTCATTCATTTTGTTTTCTGATGCTATAGGCCTAGTCCATTCTCTCTCAACGTTAGCCAAATTCAGTTGTCTTTTTCTTACTTGTGTAGAAATTTGAAAGCATATCATTCAATCTTTAAGTCTGGGGAAAGTGTTTGTGTAATTATTATGATGTTGGTTGACTTTTGCATTAGTCATGTCTGTCATGTTAGATTGGCACCAAGTCATATCCCATAATAAAAGTAATATTTTTGATCTGGATTTTCACCTACTGATTGATCTGCAGTGTCTGACTTCAATAATTTTTGTGTTACACTAACACTTCTGGTCATGAAGGTCCAATGATCTGAACTGACACCCATCATCAGCAGAAGGTTCTGTATGCAATTCCTGGGGTTCTTGATGAAGCATTTTTTTTCAAAATAGTTATGTTACTGGGATAACCTGCTTTCTGCGAAAATAGTCTTTCACTCTACTTTGGACAGACAGACAGCAAGTGTCTGTAGGTCTGACACCTACATAACTGTTATATGAATGATCTTTGGTGATTTGCATTTCTTGCATGATGCAACCTATAGCAGTGTCCAATAATGTTGTTTTCTTCCCAATTAATATTAATTGGGTTGCTTCTAATAATCAACCATTACAAAAATGCTCATATTTGCATGACTGAAAATAAATTGATCAGAGATCAATCTCCCAAGATAAGGTGGTTGCAGAGTTTCAACTCTGGTACAAGTGGAATCAGTACTTAATCACTTGATGCTTTTGCATTTTTTTAAGGCTGTTCCTGAAAAGCAAACTGAATTCCATTCTTCCTCCAACTTTGGAAAGAAGAGGAGTGTAAAAAGAAATGCAACTAAACTTTTATTTTGTTCACACAGTTCTTTTGTGTCCACTGCCTGGATTGATGCCCATTTTCAGGCACTGTATGAAAATATTGAAATACACATTCTGCACTTTTATAGCTTTAGCAAATTTGCTTTAATTGTGAATTAATTTCCTTTATTTTGAAACAGATACTGTACTCCTCGACACTTAGATTATGAAGATCTTGAACGTAAATACTGGAAAAATTTGACCTTTGTAGCACCAATTTATGGAGCCGATGTCAGTGGCAGCCTTTATGATGAGGTAAATGCTTTGTATGTTGGAAATTAACCGCTCTAACATGACTTGCACTTGTACATGTTACAACTGCAATATCTGTGCCAAAGGGAATTCAATATTAACCTTAGCACAACACAAATTTGGCAATATGTATCCCATAAATTGATACTCCATGTTTATTTTGGCTAGATAGTGGATTCCTACATTAGTAGTCTTCTTATTTCCTTCACTATATAGATCTTGGATCAGAAACATTGAATGAAGCTATTGATAGTTGTTGAATAGTAATGTTCAGGGGAAAGAAATTCCAGCTTCTAAGGAGTTCCAAGGTTTATCACTCCATCCCCTCCACCCTGTGGCGGAGGTTAGCACTTTGTCATTGTTTGCGAGAGAATCCTATATTTTTCTCTATTACCTAACGATAGCGCATGACAAGTAGCAATCACTAAAACGAAAGCAGAATAATCCAGTGGATAAAGTAAGCAGTGAAATGTAAATGTGATGTGCCATTGTGTTTTCTCCCCATACATGAATAGGAAACAGACACTATGTCAATGAGTTAAACTTGAGAGTGCATTTTGCAGTAAAGCTGTGATGATAATCTTGGATTTCTGTCCAAGAGAGCCAATGTTTATTGGATGACCAAAAGCTTAATAGACCTGACTGAAATCGTATTAACTTTGTATTCAGTAAAAATATTTCTAAATTTTGTTCAGTTTGAACAATATAATCAATTATATATTCACATTCTTCATACCTGTCATTCTTTAAATTCAGCTTTCTATAATTAATTCTGACATTCAAATCATTTTTTTGCCTTGCATGTTAGTTTAGAAATAAAAGTAAGATCAGCTGAGCTTGACATGTGATGTCATCATGAGTGTATCAATAAGGGTTATACACTGAAAGGGTTCAGTTTGGACCACTGTTACAATCAACTAGTTGGTCTCAATTAAAAGACATAGTTGCCACCTGACTTCACTCATGACCTCAACAATGAAAAGGAGGTTCGTATTCTTCAGCATCATGCTGCACTTATCAGGGAAATATAGGTTACTTGTGATTTTTAAAAATGTTCTTAAACTGGCATGATACAAAGGAACAGGGGTTTGTCATTTAACCCCTCCAACCTGTTGCTCTCCTGCCATTTGATGAGCATGTAATCGCAGCCTAACTGCAGATAAATCTTAACTAAATATTGCGGATGCTGTAAATCTGAAGTAAGAACAATGATGGTGAAACTCAGGAGGTCAAGCAGCATCTGAGGAGAGAGAGCAGCCAAGAAAGAAGAGTCTTTAGATTCTAAACGTGGTCTCTATTTTTGTCTCCACAAATGCTGGCAGACCTGATGATGAGTTTGTTCAACATTTTTTGTTTATATTTGAAATGATTCACCTTGATTTCATTACATGCAATTACATTGGTTGAATAACAATTAATCTCTATTTTCTTTGTAAAAATTGATTTATTGATGAAATAGGATGCACCTTGTCAAAGCTTTGTCACAACAATCAAGAAATCAAGATACTGACTGTACTAAAGTTGCCTGTGCTTGCGAACATAAAACACATCATTCAACATTAGATATGATTCCGTTATTGGACAGCTTTTGCTAAATAATCCTGAAGAATTTCACTGACAAGCAATTTAGTCAGGCTCGTCAGGCACATTCAGCAAAATGGGGTTTATTTCTCAGAGCAATGTCTTGAATAATCAAAGCCAACTTGCCTTGCTTAAAATTTAAACTAACTGACAATTAACATTGTCCATGGCAACACCTCTACCAAGCAGTCTGCTTGTCAACTAATCAGTATACTTCTCTCATACTGTGTTTCCTTTACATCAGCATCCTTTTAAATTGTCTTGATGAATGCATGGAAGACGTGGGGAACTCCTGGGTAAGGCAAGGAAATAAACAATTGCAGGAGATTTTCTAGTTTTGCATGGATAAGTTAGAATAAAACCAAGCAAAGGTAATCCCAATCATCCAAGTAAAGGTGAAGAGGATTGGAAGACAATGGCATTAACTGTGCCCAAAGGCAACAGACAAGTCAAGACGCATAAGGATGGCTAGTAGACCATGGTCTTCCATAATATTCCATTTTTGCCTTCAGGTAGGGCTGGTTATATATTGTGATGTGGGTGAAAACCAGATTTTAGAGATTCAAATGTGGGTGCTGATTGGGAGATGACAGCCCTTTAAATGACTTTGGAGAGAAAAGAGGTAGGAGATTTATGCAGTTTGTAAGAACAGAGGCGTCATGGCTAAGTTGTAGATGTAATAAAGCTGTGACTAAGATCTATGACATCTTGAGATATTCCAGAATGTTTATTTGTAATCATTTGGCACATTTGCCAGCTGTTGGCTATAAAACAGGAAACAATCAAAACTCAAAGCTAGTCTAGTGCATAACCTTTATTTGCCAAATTTCATACATTTATCCCATACAAAAAATGGATGTCAACACTTTAAAAGTTTAAAAACTAAGTAAAATGTTCACATCTTATGACAAATGCAAATACAGCAGACCTGAAAATGCTGCAGGTCAGACAGCATCTGTAGAACAAAGCAAAGAACAAGTTTTAGATCGTGATGAACCAAAGTGTTTGTTTCTCCCCTCACCTTCTATCTGACTTGTTGAATATTTCTAGTGCTCTCTACTTCTATTAAATCTTGTGATTTATTTATGTGGCAAATATGTCAATTTACTGTTCATTGTTATGACTGAGAATTGTTTCAAACATGTATTATTTCATGAGTTAAATGTTGCATGAAATTCTCCAACTTTTGCTTCTGGGTGGCAATCAGAAGAAATCAATCTCTGCATTTTGCTTACTAAGACACATTATTCTGTCTTAACAGCAGCACTTCCTCACAATCTGACATCTTACTTTCAAGTTTCTATTTGCTCAAGATTTCGAATCCTCGACTCATTTACTTGCTTGTTTGTAGAGCGACGTGCCTTGGCAGTTTTTATTGTTGATTCATCTGCGAGTATAAAATTTCAATATAAGATTATACAACAACAGGAAACAATGTAAATATAAAATCAAACTGATCCCTAGGCAGGCGTAGCACCAAATGCAATCAGAGTGTAAGGTGAAAACCTTTCATTCAAAAGTGATGAGCCTTGTCAAAATGGGCTTTGTACATGTCAGATGTATAGATAAATTGGCATTGCAATAAAACAAATGTTTTACAGTGGGAGATTTTGGTGGAAAATATATTCTTAAGTATTGAATGGTTTAATACAAGAATGGCAAATGAACAGCTATGAAACAGATGCAAGATTAAATTTGAGATTTTGATGGGAAGGAAGCAACACTATTGCAGCAAGTTTAATATGCAGGAGCTTTGGTAGATAATTGTGTGTAGATAAAAACAGATTCCAAGTGACTGGCAGCATGACACTTCCTGCTTATAGCCCTTTGTTTTGGATATCTGATTGCTCTACATCTTATTTGCAGTGTTGACATTCCTCTTCTTTTACAAACAGGGTATTTGAAAGCAGTAAACCCCCATCAATTTCAGAGATGCTGTGCAAGGAAACGATGGATAGTGATGGCACAAGAAGCAAAAGATGATTCTAGAGGAGGAGTTAATATGTTTCTGCAGAACTGTAAAGTAGTCTGCAGACAGATGGGAGTGGAGCAGAGAATTAAAGTGATAGGTTATTGGAAGCTTGGGGTTTTTCTCTCAAACTGACCAGGCATGACCCACATGCTAGTCAGCTAGCATGTATTTAATCTGCCTGTCGCATAAGAGACTGTATTCATTGCTCGTAACACAGAAACGGACTCTTCGGTCCAATCAGTCCATGCCGAGCATATTCCGAAACTAAACTAGTCGCACCTGCCTGCTTTTAGTTCACATACCTCCAAATCTCTCCAGTTCATGTATTTATCAAAGTATCTTTCAAGTGTTATAATTGTACCCACATCTTCTACTTCCTCAGGAAGTTCATTGCACACGCGAACCACCCTCTTGTGTAAAAACAAAATGATCCTCATGTCTTTCTAAAATGTCTCTCCTTTCTCCTTAAAACTGTGCCCCTCTAGTCTTGAAATCGCATGGTGGCACAGTGGTTAGCACTGCTGCCTCACAGCGCCAGAGACCCGGGTTCAATTTCCGCCTCAGGCGACTGTGCAAACTCCACATAGACATTCTCCCCGTGTCTGCGTGGGTTTCCTCCGGGTGCTCCGGTTTCCTCCTACAGTCCAAAAATGTGCAGGTTAGGTGAATTGGCCATGCTAAATTGCCCATAGTGTTAGGTGAAGAGATAAATGTAGGGGAATGGTTCTGGATGGGTTGCGTTTCGGCAGGTCAGTGTGGACTTGTTGGGCTGAAGGGCCTGTTTCCACACTGTAACTAATCTAATCTAATCTAAATCCTGCATCCTTGGGAAAAGACAACTACCATTAACACTATGCATATCCCTCATTATTTTATAAATTTCTATAAGGTTGCTTCTCAACCTCCTACGCTCCAGTGAAAAACAGTCCCAGCCTATCCATCATTTCTTTATAACTTAAACCTTCTATACTGGGCAGTATGCTGGTAAATCTCTTCTGAGCCCAGTCCAACTTACTAATATCCTTCCTATAACTGGGCAACCAACACTGGACACAGTATTCCAGAAGAGGCCTCTTCAATGTCCTGTACAACCTCAACATGACATCCCAAATACTATACTCAAAGGATTGAGCAATGAAGGCAAGTGTGCAAAATGCCTTTTTAACTGTCCTGTCTATATGTAATGCAAACTTTGAATAATTATGTACCTGAATGCCTAGATCCCTATGTTTTACAACATTACCTAAGGCCCTACCGTTAATTGTATAAATCCTACTTCTGTTTGTTTATCAAAATGCGTTACCATGCATTTATCCAGATTGAACTCCATTCGTCATTTTGCAGCCCATTGACCCATTTGATCAAGATCCCTCTGTAATCTTCGTAAACCTTCTTTACTGTCTACAATGCCAACACTTTTAGTGTTGTCCGCAAACTTACTAACCACGCCTTCTATATTCTCGTCCAAATCATTTATATAAATGACAAACAAAGAAGACCCAGAACTGATACCTGTGGGACACTGCTGGTGACAAGCCTCCAGTTCGCGAAACAACCTTCCACCACTCTCTGTCTACTGCCGTTAAGCTAATTATGTATCCAATTGGCAAGCTCATCCTGTGACATCATTTTACTAATTAGCCTACAATGCAGAATCAATGCAATATAGTAAAATAAAAGGAATACAGATTAATCGAACAAAATAGTTATTTTTAACTTTATTTTTTAAGCTGAGGGTCTTGCCAAATATATTAGGTTTACTTTGCCATTCTGATCGCTAATTGAGATCCTGCAGTGTCAGAGCTGCGAGCTCAACAAATTGGCTGGCAGCTCCACAGAGTAGGACTTCTTTTGCACAAGCGAGTGACTGATGTCACACCATGAGCCTGCTTGACCGGCCTGTGGCATATTTTGGGGATGAGCAGTCCTAGATGATTCAGACAGCACTCAGGTCAACTCTAAGCTGGCTTTCGATTGCAATGGAGCACATGGAACTGAGAGTTGACTAGAGACAGTCAAAAATCTGCATTGTGAAAGGGACAGTAATAATTTGCTTCGCTCAACCCTTTCAGTGTAATTAGACTCCACATTGTAAGGTGCTATCTAGTGATCTCTGGTCTCTTAACTTTTCACAAACCTTCTTTCCTTGAATATGGATACCACCCTACCCAGCTCTGAAGCAGTCATTTTCTTCTGCTTGGCATACAGAAGGGTACTCTTTTCCGTCTCCTTTGATCTGACTGACTCTCAAATGTGAATTGGGAGTAAGGCCAGCCCTCTGTTGCTTTGTGTGCTCCTGACTTTGAGTAAGTTTCAATTTGGGTTCCTGTCTCCATAATCAATGGATCACATGGGATTTGCTTTTGATCAGAATTTCCCCAAGTTCACACCCTCCTCATGTTTCATAGCATTCTTATTTTAAGTTCAATTAAAAGAGATGAGTTAAAACATAAACCTGTCATGAAGTATAGCAGATTTCAAGAAGGTTTTTGACAAAGTATTACATAGAACATTACAGCGCAGAACAGGCCCTTCGGCCCTTCACCGACCTGTGGAACCAAACTGAAGCTTACCTATCCAACACTATTCCATTTTTATCCATATGTTTATCCAATGACCATTTAAATGCCTTTAAATTTGGCAAGTGTAATACTGTTGCAGTCAGGGCGTTCCATCCCCCAACTATTTTTATTTAAGAAACTACTTTGACATCTGTCCTATTATCTATCACCCCTCAATTTAAAGCTATGTCCCCTTGTGCTAGCCATCACAATCTGAGGAAAAAGGCTCTCACTGTCCACCCTATCTAACTCTCTAATTATCTTATGTTTCAATCAAGTCACCTCTCAAACTACTTCTCCCTAATGAAAATAGCCTCAAGTCCTTCAGCCTTTCCTCTTAAGACCTTCCCTCCATACCAGGCAATATCCGAGTAAATCGCCTCTGAACCCTTTATAAAGCTTCCACATCCTTCTTATAATGCAATGACCAGAACTGTATGCAATACTCCAAGTGTGGCCGCACCAGAGTTTTGTACAGCTGCAATTTAACCTCGTGCTTTCAAAACTCAATCGCTCTACCAATAAAAGCTAACTCACCATATGCCTTCTTAACAACCCTATCAACCTGGGTGGCAACTTTCAGGAATCTGTATACATGGATACCGAGATCTCTCTGCTCATCTATATTGCCAAGAAGCTTATCATTAGCACAGTACTCTCTATTTCTGTTGCTTCTTCCGAAATGAATCACCTCTCACTTTTCCGCAATAAACTCCATTTGCCACCTCTCAGCTCAGCTCTGCAGCTTATCTTTGTCCCTCTGTAACCTACAACATCCTTTGGCACTATCCACAACTCCACTGACTTTGGTGTCACCTGCAAATTTACTAACCCGTCCTTCTACACCCTTATCAAGGTCAGTTATAAAAATGACAAACAGCACTGGACCCAAAACAGACCCTTGCGGTACACCACTAATAACTGAACTCTAGGATGAACATTTCCCATCAATCACCATCCTCTGTCTTCTTTCAGCTAGCCAATTTCTGATCCAAACCACTAAACCTCCCTCAATCCCATGCCTCCGTATTTTGTGCAATAGCCGACCGTGGACAACCTTATCAAACACTTTACTGAAATCCATCGATATCACATCAATCACTTTCCCCTCATCCACCTGTTTGGACACCTCAAAGAAGTCAGTAAGGTTTGTGAGGCACGACCTACCCTTCACAAAACCGTGTTGACTATCCTTAATCCCTAATTACATAACAGACCAAAAAAACTGTCTCAAGGAACAAGAGAGTCAGGTTTAGCTGCGATAAAAGATTGGCTTAGAGTCATAGGTTTATAAAATCATGAGGAGCTTAGATAAAGTAAATAGCAAGGGTATTTCCCCTATGGGGTGGTGGAGTTCAAAATGGGGACATATTTTTATGGTGAGAAGAGAAAAGTTTTAAAAAGGACATGAGTGGTTCATGTGTGGAATGAACTGCCAGAGCAAGTGGTGGGTGCAGGTACAGTTATAACATTTAAAGACATTTGCATAAGTACATGAAAAGGAAAGTAGGGATATGGGCTAACTGCGGGCGAGTGGGAACATGGTTGGGGTGGACTAGTTGGACTGTAGGGTCTGTTGCCATACTGTATGACTCTACATCTCTTTGACTCGAGAAGGGATAGGGAGAGATAAATGAAAATATAATGATAAAGTTCTAAAATGTTCTGGCGGATTATGTGCATGGACTTTTGAGGGTGACAGGACACAGTAAGAGAATAATACGTAAGGGAACAAAGTTAAGGTTTTGCTCAAGAAATGCAGGGGAGAGGCGAGCAAGAATTGTTTTACCCAATTACTGGAACCTGCTGCCTGCAAAGATATTGAAAGCAGAGACAATTGATAATCAAAGAAATTGAATGGACATTTTGATGGTAATAATGTTGTAGCTTGAAAGAGTTAGAAGGAGGGCAAATGGGATTGTTGTGCAGTCAGTTCTTCTTTAACACGATGGTTGCGTTCTTGTGCAAACCCACATTATAGAAAAATCATGGTTTAGAAACAGCGCTTAAAGTGTTGGCTCTGTAATCTCATTAGATTTAAAAGTTTGCACTGTAGAAACAGCATCCCCAGTTTGTCAGTTGCATTACAGTGAATTTGCATTGATGAAACAAATGTTATAACAGAATGACTTGTACAGAGAATCAGCATGAACTTGTGCTTCCTTCTACATTGTATTGACTATATAATTGAACCAAAAAGGTGTCTTTGTTTCAACAAAAACATCAAATAGTTTTACTGACATGACAACAGTTGCTCAGCAGAATTCACCCTGGTGCGATTACTGATTAATAACCTCCTGACAGCTGCATCGTGTAAAGAGGGGATTGTTGAAATCTGCCCAGGATTATCCTGAGCCTGGAAACCAACACAATAAACTAGGTATGCAGATATTCAGATTGGTCATGAATGAACCTGCCGGCTGCGGGCTTCAGCCAAAATTTTGGGTCTATGAGCTCTGTGACAGCAGTGGCCATTATGGAATTCTGACTGAGTATCAAATGCTGTAGTGTAGTAAAGTAGTAATTCCAAGAGGCAGCTGCTGACTTTATAATGTTTCCATTGGTTTAAGGGGCTGGGGTAGGGGCTCTTCTTTGCTGGCCAAATCATGAGTTCAATGTTACCCTGCATTCAGGGTGCTGATGGTTAAAAACACACAGGTCTTGGGAAGCAATGGTGAAACAGTCAATCAATATATTTTAATATTTCTCTTTGAGACCAAAGACACATCATATAGCGTGGTAGATAGACTGAAAGTAAAGTATGGCATATAAAGTTGAATAAGAAAGAAACAATAAATAATCAAAATTGATATGAATGAGTAAAAATAATTTGCCTGTTAATAATTTATTATAGTGTTACAGCTGCTTATTTTTATGTGGGTTATTATGACAGTGATGAAGCTCCACTGTGTAATTTGACTAACTATTTTAGTACTGTTTCAATATTAGTATGTGTTCTGAAAACATCATTAACATTCTGTTCAAGGAAAATGTATGTTCTCAGGACCTGCTTATAGTTTAAATCTGATTATATTTTAAATGGTGATTTTTATTAATAATTTTTTGGCTATGGATGACATTACCAGAGCTACATTTGTTGCCCATTTTTTGTTTCTGAGAGAAGATAGTGTTGTACTTGATGAGGCAATGACCTCGTGGTTAATGTTGGAGGCCCAGGTAATGTTCTCCCCTTGATAGACTGATTAGTAAAGTTAGATCACATGGGATTCAGAGAGAGTTTGCTAGGTGCTAGGTGGATACAAATTGGCTTGACAGGAGACAGAGGGTGGTGGTGGAGGATTGTTTTTCCGACTGGAGTTCTATGACCAGCGATGTTGCGCAGGGATCAGTGCTGGATCCACTGTTTGTCATTTACGTAAATGATTTGGATGAGAATTTAGGAGGCATGCTTAGTTGTGAATGACACCAAAATTAGTGGTATAGTGGATTGTGAAGACGGTCATCTAAGATTATGAATAGATCTTGATCAGTTAGGTCAGTCGACTGAGGAGTGGTAGAAAGAGTTCGATTTGGATAAATGTGTTGCATTTTGTAAAATGCCCAAAGGCAGAACTTACACAGTTAATGGTAGGGCGCTGGGTAATGTTGTCAAACAGAGAGACTTAGGGGTTCAGATACATAGTGTGATGATGCTGGTCCTTTACCAAGGTTATGTTGTCCTTGTTTTTTTCCAGAGAGGTTGTAAAAGACACACTCTGAAAAGTTTAAGTTTGAAGGGTTTTAGGGCCAGTTTGATTATAGCTAACAGATACTGCCTCAGGCAAAAGGCTCTTAAGTTTTAAAAATATATGCTTGTACAATGAAAAGGAGTGGCCAGGTCTCCCATCTCAGCTTTACTCTGGTTTGATTTGATTTTCGGTAGTTCTGGCTTATTCACTGAAAGTAGTCAGTGTTGTGAAGCTGCTGGACCCAGAGAAGCAGGTCCAGGCCGATCCTCCTCTCTCTCTGACTTCTCTCCTGTAAGACCCTGTGTTTGATTTTACCTTTTGTGCCAAGGGAATTTTATGTGGATTGTTGCAACTATTGGAACAGCATTATTAAGGTGGGATGATCTGTTGGGTTTTTGGAGACGTTATTCGATATTCTGTTCTCTTGTGTTTGTGTTTCATTCAGTAATCATAGAGTTATGGAGTCATAGAGATGTACTTGTGAATAAATTCTGTTGTGTTTAAAACTAACTGTTAGCTGCATCCCTCCTGGAATATCTGTGTTACGTGTGCTTAAAACAACAAGCAAAGTTCGAGTCTGGGCTACCTTCTTGAAATGTTTTGAGGGGTCTGGCCTCAGAACCAGATTGGAGGCTCTTTGTGGGATGTGTTTTAGATTAGATTAGATTACTTACAGTGTGGAAACAGGCCCTTCGGCCCAACAAGTCCACACCGACCTGCCGAAGCGCAACCCACCCATACCCCTACATTTACCCCTTACCTAACACTAGGGGAAATTTGGCATGGCCAATAAGGAAACTCACGCAGACACGGGGAGAATGTGCAAATTCCACACAGTCAGTAGCCTAAGGTGGGAATTGAACCCGGGTGTCTGGCCTGTGAGGCAGCAGTGCTAACCACTGTGCCACCGTGCCGCCCACGGTGTTCTATAGTTCCAAATTGGAATCCGGGTTGTTGGACTTGAAGGCAGCGAGTGGTAGGTGTTACTGTCTTTTGTTCTCAGTGTTGAATTTGGTTGGTTTAAACAGTGGTTGGGATAGCAATAGCTGTTTCTTCACCAAGAGTTTTCTGGGGGTGGAAGACATTGCGGGTTTTGCAAAATGTGATTAAGGCTAGGTTGCTGGAACTAGCAGACAAACTGCGGTTGGAGCTGTCTCTTTCTGTGAGGAAAGGAGAGATAATTACAGCTATAGTTCAGCATTTACATTTGCTGGAAATGCCATCAGAATCTTTAGAGATGGCTAAAATTCAGTTGAACATAAAGCAGCTTGAGTTTGAGGCAAAAGACAAGGAAAAGGCAACAGAAATGAAACAGTTTGAATTATTATTAAAAGCAGAAGAGAGGGAAAGGGAGAAAGAGAGGGAGTTTGAACTTTAGAAATTGGCACTTAAAAGTTCAAAAATTCGCTTTCTGAAGTAGTGAGAACTCTTGTGGAAGAGCATAGAGTCATAGAGATGTACAGCACGGAAACAGACCTTTCGGTCCAACTTGTCCGTGCCAACCAGTTATCCCACTCCAATTTACTCCCATCTGCCAGCACCTGGCCCATATCCCTTCAAACCCTTCCTATTCATGTACCCATGCAGATGCCTTTTAAATGTTGCAGTTGTACTGGCCTCCCACAACTTCCTCTGGCAGCCCATTCCACATATGCACCACCCTCTGCGTGAAAATGTTGCCCATTAGGTCTCTTGTATATCTTTCCCCTCTCACCCTAAACCTATGCCGTCTAGTTCTGGACACGTCCACCACAGGGAAAAGACCTTGTCTATTTACCTTATCCATGCCCCTCGTGATTTTATAAACCTCTATAAGGTCACCCGTCAGCCTCTAGGGAAATAGCCCGAGCCTATTCAACCTCTCCCTATAGTTCAAATCTTTCAATCCTGGCAACATTCTCGTAAATCTTTTCTGAACCCTTTCCAGTTTTACAACATCCTTCTGATAGGAAGGAGACCAGAATTGCACATAATATTCTAAATGTGGCCTAACCAACATCTTATACAGCTGCAACGTGACCTCCAAACTCCTATACTCAATGCTCTGACCAATAAAGGAAAGCATACCAAATGCCTTCTTCACTATCCTATCTATCTGTGACTCTACTTTCAAGGAGCTATGAACCTGTACTTCAGCAGAAAATAAAAATGGCAAGATTAGCAGCTCAAATGGCTGATGGTTATGAGTTGATCCAAAGTCAAAGTAAGTCAATGTCAATCCGTGGGGCATGGAATTGGGGAAAAGAGAAATCCTTGTGTAGAAAGGGAAAGATAAATCTTGGTGAAGATAATAAGAATAACTTTCCACAGTGTAAAAAGGAAACCCTTGAAAGGGAAAGAGAAGTTAAAAAGCTCCAATGTTTTTATTGCAGTAAAGTAGGCCACATGAAATAAGTGTTGATGGGTTAGGAAAAACACTGAATCCAGATGTAGGTAAACAGGGTAAGCCAGTGAATGTCGTTGGAGTGGTAACAGAAAACACAGTGGAGACTAGAAAGCTGCGCCAAAAGGTACAAGCTGATCGGAGGTTGGTTAAGGAGGAAGTGCCAGATCTTCTTAAAGCTTATACCTGCAAAGGTAAAGTTCACTCGCAAAAGCCAGGAGCAGCAGGTAAATAGGTTGCAATATTAAGAGATGCAGGATCCTCTCAATCTGTAATTTTGAAAGATGAGGAGGCATGTACTTCTGAAGGACTATTGCCAGATAAGGTACAAGTAATGGAAATTCACTTTGAAATAAGAAGTATTCAATTATGTAAAAGTGAGGTTAGAGTGTCCAGTGAAAAGTGGTGAAGTCGTGGTAGGAGTACTGGTCAAACTCTCAGCTCCAGGAATACAATTTGTCCTTGCTAATGAGACAGCTGGTTCACAGGAAGGAGTGCTGGCCACTATGGTTGAAAAACCAGTGGAAACTCAGGCAACTGAACTGTTGCAAGAGACATATCCTGGGATTTTTCCTGACTGTGTGGTAATGAGGTCATAAAGTAACCAGTTGAAACAGGAGAGATCAAAGAGTGCAGATACGAAAATTGAAGTGGAACTAGCAGAGCACCTGTTTGATCAGGTGGTGGAGACAAACCAGGAGCAGATAAATGACACAGGAGACACCTTTAGCTCAGATAAGTTCACCTACAACAGAAAGATGAAAATTTAGAGAAATTATATCAAATGGCATACACAGAAAAAGAATCAGAATGTATCCCTGAATGTTATTATCTTAATAATTATGTTTTAATGAGGAAATGGAGACCATCATGTATGAAAACAGACGAGAAATAGGCAGAAGTTCCTCAAGTCATATTGCCAGTGGGTATAGAAAGGAGGTGTTGCAAGTGGCACACGAGCTACCACTAGGGGATCATTTAGGAGTGAGAAAATCTCAAGCATAAACATTACATAAACATTTAAAACATTACATAAACACTACATAAACATTACATCTCAATACATAAACATTTTTATTGGCTGGACTGCCCAAGGATATAGTTGAATTTTGCCAGAAGCGTCAAACATGACAGGTAATTGGAAAACCAGAGGCAGTAATAAAACCTGCACCTTCAATACCTATTCCTGCATTTTGAGGAACCTGTTAGAAGAGTCTTAACTGATTGCATAGTATTCCTACCAAAACAAAAAGTGGGAATCAGTATTTGTTAACAGTAACAGATGTGTCCACTAGATTTTCAGAGGGTATTCCATTACACATTATCACACCTAAAAGGTTTGTAGATGAGTTTACTCAAAATTTTCACTAGATATGGACTACCTGCAGAGATACAATCTGATCAAGGGTTAGACTTCACATCACAAGGAAGTTATGGACAGCTTCGGAATAAAGCAATTCAAATCTACTGCTTACCATCCAGAGTCATAAGGAGCACTAGAAAGGTAGCATCAGACATTAAAGACCATGTTGAAGACTTATAGTCACGACTGTCCAGATAATTGGGTTACGGGAATTCCATTTGTACTTTTGCGATCAGAGATGCACCAAATGAATCAACCAAATTAGTTTTTGGGCATGAAGTGAAAGGGCTGCTAAAATTGATTAAGGAGGAATTGGTATGTCAGAATTAAGAGACCACATATTTGAACTATGTGTCAAATTTTCAGGACCACTTTAAAGCTGGGGAGTTGGCTAGACAGCATTTAAAAGTATCACAACATACAATGAAATGGGAAGCAGACAAGAAATCAAAAACTTGCAATTTTGCTATTGGAGATAACATTTAAGTGCTACTTCCAGTGATATGTGAACCTTTAAAAACAAGGTTTAGTGGACCTTATCAGGCTGAAAGGAAATTGAATGAGGCAAACTATTTGATAAGGACTCCAGACAGAATGAAATCTCAGAGTATGTGATTTGAATATGCTCAAAAGATATTCTGACAGGGAAGGAAAGCTAAAGAAAACTATTATTGATTACAACACGGAAGGAAGAGGATTCTGAATTGGACATTCCTCAAATTAAATGAGGGTGGCTCAGTGGTTGGCATTGCTGCCTCACAGCGCCAGGGACCCGGGTTTGAGTCTGCCTCGGGTGACTGTCTGCAAGGAGTTTGCACATTCTCCCCGTGTCTGCATGGGTTTCCTCCAGTTGCTCCAGTTTCCTCCCACAATCCAAAGGATGTGCAGGTCAGGTGAATTGGCCATGCTAACTTGCCCACAGTGTTAGGTGCATCAGTCAGGGGTAAGTATAAGGTAGGGGAATGGTCTGGGTGGGCTACTCTTCGGAGGGTTGGTGTGGTCTTGTTGGGCTGAAGGGCCTGTTTCCATACTGTAGGTAATCTAATTTAATCTAAATTGGACAATGAGGAAGTTGTCAAAAATTGGGACAAATTATTGAATTACCTTCCAAAGGAAAATCGAAATGACTCATACTAGGCGGTACAGGGGCTCAGTGGTTAGCACTGCTGCCTCACAGCACCAGGGACCCAGGTTCGATTCCAACCTTGGGTGAGGAATTTGCACGTTCTCTCCATTTATGCATGTGTTTTCCTCCCAAAATCCAAAGATGTGCAGGTTAGGTGAATTGGCCATGCTACATTGCCCACGGCTTTCAGGAATGTATAAGCTAGATGCATTAGTCAGGGGTAAATGTAGAGTAATAGTATAGGGGAGAATGGGTCTGGGTGGGTTAGTCTTTGGAGGGCTGGTGTGGACTTGTTGGGCGGAATGGCCTGTTTCCACACTGTAGGGATTATATGCATCTATGACCTGAAAGAGTTATTGCTATCAAATGGGGATATATGTGGAAATAAGCTGGGAAGGAGTAACCTAATTATGTATGATGTAGATTTAGGAGATGCTGTTTTGATTAAGCATTCCAATTGGTGTAACTTCTAAAGTTGGCACAGCTTCAAAAGCATGCTCCAAGATGACATAATCAAAGAAAGTTACAGTGACTGTAGCTCAACCATAGCAATGGGAATTTGCACGTTCTCTCCATTTATGCATGTGTTTTCCTCCCAAAATCCAAAGATGTGCAGGTTAGGTGAATTGGCCATGCTACATTGCCCACGGTTTTCAGGAATGTATAAGCTAGGTGCATTAGTCAGGGGTAAATGTAGAGTAATAGTGTAGGGGAGAATGGGTCTGGGTGGGTTAGTCTTTGGAGGGCTGGTGTGGACTTGTTGGGCGGGATGGCCTGTTTCCACACTGTAGGGATTAAGAGTTATTGCTATCAAATGGGGATATATGTGGAAATAAGCTGGGAAGGAGTAACCTAATTATATATGATGTAGATTTAGGAGATGCTGTTTTGATTAAGCATTCCAATTGGTGTAACCTCTAAAGTTGGCACAGCTTCAAAAGCATGCTCCAAGATGACATAATCAAAGAAAGTTACAGTGACTGTAGCTCAACCATAGCAATGGTGCCAAAACCAGATGGTACCCAACTGTTATGTGTGAACTCTCACAAAGTTAGTGAAGTTATGAAGACTGATGCAAATCTGATTCCACATTTGGAAGACTGTGTTGAAAAGGTGTGACAAGCGACTTATATTATTAAGTTGGACTTGCTCAGAGGATACTGACAGATATCTTTGAAAGAGCAAAGGCAATTTTGGCTTTTGTAATGCTGAATGGATTGTATCAGTTTAAAGTCATGCCATTTGGTATGAAAAATGTGCCAGGCACGTTTCGGAGGCTAACCACTCAGGCCATTGCTAGATTACTCAACTGTGTCGTATATATAGATGACCACATGGTGATTTTCAGTTATACATGGAAGGAACATTTATCAGACACATTCAATCGACTTCAGAAGACAGGCTTGGTGATAAACCTGGCTAAAAGTGAATTTCCCAAAGACCAAGTCAATTTCCTTGTTATTGGACATGGACAAATGGCCATACAGGATGCAAAAACAAAGGTAATTGGGAAGTTTTCCAAACCATTGACAAAAAGATCACTACTACAGTTCCTGGGATTAAATGGATTTTATCTAAAATTTGTGCCAAATTTTAGTTGTGTGACTGCTCCATTCACTGAATTGCTAAAGAAAGGCGAGAGGTTTCAGTGGACAGCAGATCATCAGAATCGCTAAAGAAAGGCGAGAGGTTTCAGTGGACAGCAGATCATCAGAAGGCATTTGACAGCCTGAAAGCTGTGTAAATCACTGCCCCAGTATTAGCCACACCTAATTATGCAAAGCTATTCACGGTAGCTACCGATGCAAATGATATGGGTGTCAATGCTGTGCCCTTGCAGGAAGACAACAAGAAAATAGAAGGACCTATCAGATGTTTTTCCAGGAAATTGAACCTTTATCAGCAGAACTATTCGACAGTTGAGAAGGAGACTTGAAGTTTGGTGTTGGCGTTACAACGTTTCAATGTTTATGTTATCAGTAACATATCTGAGACAATCATATACACTGACCATAACCCATTGAAGTTGTTGGAGCGTTTTAAGGCCAAAACTGCCAGACTGTTTAGATGGATCTTGTTGTTACACCTATTTAATTTGAAAATTGTGCATGTGACAGGACAAAAAAAGGTGATTGCCAATGCATTGTTGAGATTTGAATGAGAAATGGAGGTGTTCGGTGACAGGAGTAAAGCAGATTTAAACAAAGTGTAGTAGTGCGTGCTTGCATGATTATTGTCGATTGTAATGTATATGCATGCTGTAGAGTACTAACAATTTAAGCGGTTTTAAAATGAAGCCATCTTTGGATATTGAGTTCATTTTTTTTTTAAGGGAGGACGTGTGATGATGCTGCTTCTTTAACAAGGTTATGTTGTCCCTGTGTTTTTTCAGACAGGTTGTAAAAGACGTGGAATCCAAAAAATCTAAGTTTGAAGGGTTTCGGACCAATTTGACTAAAGCTAACAGATACTGCCTCAGGCAAAAGGCTTTTAAGTTTAAAAAATGAAAGAGGAGTGGTACAATGAATGGGGAGTGGTCAGGTCACTCAGCTCTGTGGCACGGGGCGGCATGCTGGTGCAGTGGTTAGCACTGCTGCCTCACAGCACCAGGGTCCTAAGTTCAATTCCAGCCTCAGGTGACTGTCTTTTGTGGAGTTTGCACATTCTCCCTGTGTCTGCGTGGGTTTCCTCCGGGTGCTCCAGTTTCCTCCCACAGTGCAATGATGTGCAGATCAGGTGAATTGGCCATGCTAAATTGTCCATAGTGCTAGGTGCATTAGTCAGAGGGAAGTGGGTCTGGGTGGGTTGCTCCTTGGAGGGTCGGTGTGAACTGGTTGGGCCGAAGGGCCTGTTTCCACACTGTAGGGAATCTAATCCAATCTTTACTCTGGTTTGATTTGGTTTTCGGCAGTCTGGCTATACACTGAAAGTAGTCAGTGTTGTGAAGCTGCTGGACCCAGAGAAGCAGGTCCAGGCCGATCCTCCTCTCTCTCTGACTTCTCTCCTGTAAGACCCTGTGTTTGGTTTTACCTTTTGGGCCAAGGGGATTTGATGTGGATTGTTGCAACTATTGGAACAGCATTATTAAGGTGAGATGATCTGTTGGGTTTTTGGAGAGGTTATTCGGTATTCTGTTCTCTTTTGTTTGTGTTTCATTCAGTAGTCTTGTACATAAATTCTGTTTTGTTTAAAACTAAATGTTTTGACCAACTGCTTCCCTCCTGGAATATCTGCGATACACCTGCTTAAAGCAACAAGCAAAGTTAGAGTCTGGGCTACTTTCTTGAAATGTTTTGAGGGGGTATGGCCTGGTCCATAACAATAGTTCTTTTCAAGTTGCGTCATAGGTAGGCAGGGTGATGAAGAAGACGTTTAGCATGCTTGCGTTCATTGCTCAGTTCATTGAATATAAAAGTTGAGAGTGTGGTGCTGGAAAAGCCCAGCAGGTCAGCCAGCATCCAAGGATCAGGAGAATTGACGTTTCGAGCAAGAACCCTTCGGAAATGAGCAATGTTACCTGACCTGCTGGGCATTTCCAGCACCACACATTTACTCTGATCTCCAGCATCTGCAGTCTTCATTTTCTTCTCATTGAATATAGAAGTTGGGACATCATGTTGAGGTTGTTCAGCATGTTCATGAGGCCATTTTTGGAGTACGGTGTATGGTTCTGGTCTCCCTGCTACAGAAAAGAGATTATTAAATTGGGGAGGATTCGGAAAGGTTTTACCAGGATGTTGCTGGGACTGGAGGATTTTACTTATCAGGAGAGGCTGAATAGCGTGGGACCTTTCTCCATGGAGTGTAGGAGATTGAAGGGTAACCTTATAGAGGTTTATAACATCATGGGGACAAGTATAAGGCAAACAGCACAGATCTTCCCCTTAGAGTGGGGGATTCAAAACTTGGGATCATATTTTTAAGATGAGAGGAGAAAGACTTAAAAGGGACTCAAGGGGCAACATTCTTAACACAGTGTGATTCTTATGTGAAATGAACTGCCAGAGGCAGTTTCAACATTTAAAAGACATTTGCATAGATCCATGAATAGAAAGGATATGAGCCAAACGTGGCAAGTGAGACACGTTTCGTTTGGGAAACTTAGAGTCATAGAGATATACAGCATGGAAACAGAACCTTCAGTTCAGTTCGTCCATGCTGATCAGACTTTCTACATAAATCTAGTCCCATTTGCTAGCATTTGGCCCATATCCCTCTAAACCCTTCCTATTCCTGTACCCATCCAGATGTCTTTTAAATGTTGTAAATATACCAGTCTTTGCCACTTCCTCTGGCAGTTCATTGCGTACATGCACCACCCTTTGCATGAAACCGTTGCCCCTTAGGTCCCTTTTATATCTTTGCCATCTCTCCTTAAACCTTCTAGTTTTGGATTCCCTTATCCCGGGGAAAAGACCTAGCCTATTTACCCTATCCTTGCACCTCATGATTTTATAAACCTTTATAAGGTCACCTCTCAGCCACTGACACTTCAGGGAAAATAGCCTCAGCCTATTCATCCTCTCCCTAAAGCTCAAACCCTCCAACCCTGGCAACGTACTTATAAATCTTTTCTAAATCCTTTCAAATTTTACAACATTCTTCCGATAGAAAGGAGAGCAGAATTGCATGCAATATTCCAAAACTGTCCTCATCAATGTCCTGTACAGCCACAACATGACTTGGTAAGTGCCCATTGACGTCCCCAATTTTTCACAAAGCATGGAAAATTTCACTGATTTTCTAAAAATAGCAAAACATTCAAGCTGGATTTTAGTGACCCCCATCCTGACTAGCATCAAACCAGCATAGCATAAGTTTTTTAAATTATTTAGATTCTGACAGTGGCTTCGACTTTTTTGACCCCAACTGCATGAAACTATCATACTATCCATATGATTACTTCACAATTTAATTATTTTCCAGGATGTCAATGAGTGGAATATCAGTCGTTTGAATACTATTTTGGATGTGGTAGCAGAAGAAAGCGGCATAGCTATTGAAGGTGTAAATACACCATATTTGTACTTCGGCATGTGGAAAACAACATTTGCATGGCATACTGAAGATATGGATCTGTACAGCATTAACTATCTGCATTTTGGAGAGCCAAAATCTTGGTATGTATAACAGCATTTGTTTTATTTCTTGTTACATGTATTGAAGTCCTGGCAAAGATCATGTTTTTGTTTTGTTTTCCTCCTTTTAAAGATGTACTAAACATTCTTTACATTTAGTACAGTGATATATCATTATATTGAGGAGAAATAATGTTCCCTTAATTCTCCAATGTCCTGCTTACTAGTTATAAGAATTTGAGCTATTAGAGCAAGAGAAGACTTGTACTGCTCTTTAAACCTGATCTATTCTATATGAACAAAGCTAATTTTGGGCTTCATCTCTACTCTTCTGCCTGCTCCCGATACCCCTGGACTCCCTGAGAGATGGAAAATTGTCTCTCTCAGCCTTCAGTATCGTCAGCTTTGACGTGTCTGCGACCCTCTGGGTTAGAAAATTTTAAATGTTTGCAACATGTCCAGTGAAGAAATTTCTCCTTATTTCAGTCCAAAATGACCATCTTATCCTGAAACTGTTCCCCCAGCAGAAACACAGTTCTACTGTGTCAAGTCTTTACATAATCTTGAAAATGATACAATCACCTCTCAAGCTTCAAAACTCTAGAGTATACACATTCAATTCACTCAGCCTCATATCATGGGACAGTTCTTTCATTCTGTGGGCAAATTTAGTGAATCTTTCCTATGTCAACTCCAATGCAACTTTCTTAAATATGGTGTATCGTATTCCAGATATGGTATTGCCAAAACCTTGTACAATTTATTTTCCTAATTGTTTGCTTAACTTGCATGTTAGCTTTTTCATATTTTTTGTGCAAGTACTTGCAGATCCCTCTGAACACCAACACTTACAAGCTTTATTCATATTTTTAGAAAAATCTGCTTTTCTATTCTTATGACCAAAATGAATAACCTGAAACTTTTCCATCAATTGTTCCTCATCTGTCCCCTTGTTTGCCCACTCACTTAACCTTTCCGTTTGCAGGTTCATTTGTATCCTTATAATAGTTTGCATTCGCATGTAACATCAACAAACTTGTATACATTATTTTCTCTGCCTTAGTCTTTGTTATTTATATAGATTGTATATTGCTTAGGCCTCAGCATTTATCCTTGTGGCATTTCACTTGTTACAGCCTGTTGTTATGGACCAGACCAAATCCTCTCAAAATATTTTAAGAGGATAGCACAGACCCTAATTTTCCTTATTTTAAAGGCAAATGCCAGGCATTGCTTTCCAGATGCAATTCAATTGGTCAAACTACCAGTTTTGAAGCAAAACACACTTTATTCATACACCATAGTTAAAATACAACAAAAGAAAGAAGAACTTGGAATAACAACTCTACTGGAAAGCTTACCAGAATAATAGATTATTTAACTACTAAACAGTAATTGTTCCAATATAGTAACATCCCATAAACACATATTCGGCAAAGGCAAATTTAGTATACAAGATTCTCATATACAGTTCTCCAGTCCAAGAGGGGAAAAAAATCGAGAAAACTGAGAGACTATCAGGGAGAGATATTTTGCAGCTTCTAAACCCAGCTTCAAGACCCCAGCAACTGCTACTACACATCCTGGTTCTGTGATCCCACCCATTTGGGCTGTTTCTATTATTCCAATTTTAAAATAAAACCCTTAGGCCTCTCAAGCTATTTATTTTATGGGCTCCGAGTAGTCCAATTGGCACCTCTGTCTCAACCTTTCTTCATAAAAAAAGCTGGGACAGAATACACCTCTTAAAGCCACTGAATTGTCATACTGTCAACTTGAAAATGCCTCATTTATCCCAACTCTCTGCTACTCATTTACCTGTCCTTTCTCTGTGCTAACATATCATCTTTGCTAATGTATCACTTCTGCATGTGCCCTTATTTTGTGTCTTAACCTGCCTGAGTGCCACCTTATCAATTGTCTTTTAGGAATCCCAAGTATACGGCATCTGCTGGATTCTCTTTATCCTGCCAGTTACAGTTTCAAAGTCTTGAACAAATTTATCAACTAGAGTTGCTCTTTCATTGCAACAGATTTGACTTATTCTAATCACTTTTCTCAGAACATTGTAAAGACTGCCTTATTAAAAGGTTCCAGCACTTTGCAGATGACTGATGTCAAGCCAACTGGCCTGTATTTCCCTGCTTTCCCTTCCTTTCTTGAATATAGGTGTAACATTTAATAACTTGCAATCTGCTCAGACTGTCCCAGAGGGAATTTTGGAGAATCATAGTTAATACATGCGCTATACCTCAGCAGCTATATTTTTTGTCGTTTAGAATCTGGAATGTAGACCACACCTTGAGATACGTTTATGCATATTATACTGACATCTGAGTGCTGTTTGTCTTCTGATTTTTGATTTGATCACTTTGCTGCTGGTAGGATTCAACTGACCGTAATGGACAGAGGAGACCCAATAACGTATTTGCACCATTTCAGGAATGGTATTGTGCTCTTACTGAAAGCTAAATGGTTAGTTTTTGGGGTATTTATGTGTACATGTGTGTGAGAGTGAGCATGCACATACAAAATTAATATTAGATTGTGCACTTTAAATACTTGCCTTAAAATATTCTCAGAAGCCAATTGATGACTGTTCATAACTCTGACATTCTTTGCTTTGAAATAACAAATGAAGAACAGTATTCTGCACCCAATTTGAAGCAGATCACAGAATTTTCCATGTAATAGTATATTAGAATGTAAAGTAATAACTTTTGTGACACTGGTTTTGATTTTTGTTGAAATGGACAAGTGTCTGGAACTTAGTTCAAGCGATTTATTCTATTTTGTTTGAAATTGTATCCAAGAAATGAACTAGATAGTCAGATTTATTGGATAGTTTGTTCAGTAATTTCACAGCCCACGTTTTAAGGGAGCTTCAAATGAAACATGGGCTGTGAAATTACTGAAAATGATCCCATCAACATGATCTATTTTTTATAATTTAATTTGATACAACTGAAGGTTGCAGAATTCTGTAATGGTATGTTTGTTTCATTTGCAGTGCCAGTTTGTTTACAAAAGAAATGAGTGAGTTACTTTGTGACCTATTGAAGGGTTGTGAAGATGTGTACCAGAAGAGTGCTCATGATGTTTGACAGTTGCCACAGATAATGAGAAGTGAGGAAAGTAGCAGGTGCAGTGTGCAAGTAGGAAGAAAGAGTTTTAGTAAAGATTGAAAAAAAGAAAGTACTTGAGATTTCTTTAGTAACTTTGCAACTGTAGGATGTTTGAATGCTTAACAGTCAATTATCGATTTTTTTGAAATGTGGTCACAGTAGCAGTGCAGGAAATGCAACAATTGAATTTGTGCACAAGGCCTCACAACTGCAGTTAAACAAAAGATCAGTTATACAGTCATAGTCATACAGCATGGAAGCAGACTCTTTGGTCCGACTAGTACATGCCAACCATATTCCCAAACTGAAGTAGTCCCATTTAACTTGTGGTTGGCCCATGTCCCTCAAACCTTTTCTATTCATGTACTTCTCCAAATCTCTTCTAAATGTTCTAATTGTACCAGCATCTATCACTTCCCCAGGCAGTTCATTCCACACATTAATCACTTTCTGTGTAAAAATGTGGCTCCCAATGTTGTTTTTAAAACTTTCTATTCTCACCTTAAAAATATGCTCCAAGTTTTGAACTCTCTGCAGGGAAAGACCTTTGCTATACACCTTACGTATGCCCCTCATGATTTTGTAAACCACTATAAGGTCAACATTCAACTTCCTACGCTCTAGTAAAAAGAAAATCTAGCCTATTTTTATAACTCAAAAGTTCCATTCCTGGTAAATCTTTTCTGAACTAGCTCCAATTTAATAATATTCTTCCTGTAGCCGGGTAACCAGAACTGCATACATTACCCCAGAAGAGGCCCCACCGTCTTGTGCAACCTCAACAGGATGTCTTAAGTCCTGTACTTAATAATCTGACCAATGAAGGCAAGTGTGCTAAATCGTTTGTAACCACCCTGTCTACCTGTGATGCAACTTCTAAAGAAGTATGTACTTGAATCCCTAGGTTCTGTTCTCCAACACTACCCATTAATTGTATGAGTCCTGTCCTTGTCTCTTGTACTAAAATGCAATACCTTGCATTTATCCAAATTAAACTCCATCTGCCAGTCCTCAACCCATGGCCCAAGTGATCAAGATCTCTTTGTAAACTTAGATAACTTTCTTCACCATAGTGTACCACCAATTTTGGTGTCATCCACAAACTAAATAATCATACCTCATAAGTTCTTATCCAAGTGGCTTGTATAAATGACAAACAAAAGTGGACCCAGTGTCCATCTTTGTGGAACGTCACTGGTCACAGGTCTTCACCACTATCCTCTGTCTCCTAACATCAAACCAATTTTGTAACCAATTGACAAGCTCTCCCTGAGTCTCATGTGACCTAACTTTACTAATTAGTCTGCCATTCGGAACCTTGTTAAAGGCCTCACTAAAGTTCATAGAAACAATGTCTACTGCTCTGACCTCATTAATCTTTTTGGTTACTTCCTCAAAAAACTCAATCAAGTTTATGAGACATGATTTCTCTTGTACAAAACCATGTGGACTATCCCTAATCAGTCTTTGACCCTCCAAATGCATGTAAATTGTATTTTTCAGAATCACCTCCGACAACAGTTTTAGTTATTGGCTGAGGTATCAGTGTTTTCCAGAGTTCTGGGGAAAATTTGCCTTGATGTTAGCTGTGTCATAGAATTTTGCATTCTTTAATGACTAATCTTTCTGTTTTGTTTTACTAAATCTCTAATAGTTTTGTTTATGTGTTTTATAGAGATCTGTCTCTTGATTAAACATTCTTAAATTATAAAACATAGGCCCCAAGTTATCCGAAAGCAGTGTTTTTAGAATTGTAAGACTGGATGATTAAGTTGCAACAATGGCCTTTAGTAGAGTGATGTTCTTTTCCTGTCGAATGTGGGAGATGAGGGATAATTTCAATATTACTGATGATAATGTTTGCAAGAAGTGTGTTTGGTTGCGAATCCTATGAGATCTTATGGTTAGGTTGGAGCAGCAGTTAGAGCAAATTAGAAAGTTACAGGAGCCAGGGTAGTGATGGATGACAGTTTCAGGAAGGTATAAAAACTGCAGGTACAGTCAGATAGATGGGTTACTTCTAAAAGAAGGAGAGGTAGCAGATATGTTAGGAGTCTACTGTGGCTATCCCCATCTCAAACAAATATGTTGTTTTGGAAAATGTAGGGGGTGATGGGCTCTCAGGGGAATGTAGCACGAACAGCCAGGTTTCTGGTACTGAGATTAGCGCTAATATAACAAGGGGAACGTCAGGTTCCAAGTCATTGATTGATTGATTGTGATAGGGGACTCTCTAGTCAGGGGCACAGGCAGATGTTTCTGTGGTCGATAACGAGGGCATCAGAATGGTGTATTGTCTGTCTGGTGCCATGGTCAATTTGTCTCCTAGAGGGTGTAGGATTTTCTCAAAGGAGGGAATGACCTCCTGCTGGTCATTCTATACATTGGAACCAATGATATAGGAAGAGCAAAGTTCTGAGGAGAGAATATAGGAAATTAGAAAACCAGTTCTCAAGGTGAGTAATATCCGGATTACTCCCAGTGTTATGCCAGTCAGATAAGGAATAGCAGGATAGAGCGGATGAATATGTGGCTGAGTGGCTCGTGTAGGAGAGAAGGATTCACAGTTTTGGATCATATAGAATCTCTTCTGGAGTAGCAATAACCTGTTTGGGAGAGGTCATAGCACAGAAACAGATAAGTGTATAATTTTAAGTATAGCCTTGCTGTAAATCTACAATAGTGAGGACAGTGGGTTCTTTCTTGATTATATGTTTTATTGATTAAATTTTAAACGTATAAGCCATAAGTATTAAGTTAGCCTGGAACAGTGTTTTGTAGAGCAATAGGATGGTGCTATTTTCTGGGTCTGTAGATGGAAGGAGCAAAAATGGCCTTTAGTAGAGTGATATGCTCTTTTTGTTGGATGTGGGAGTTTCAAGAGAGTTTACTTGTTACTGAGGATTATATCTGCAATAAATATCATTGGTTGCAAATCCTGTCTTGTCGAATGGATCGGTTGGAGCGACAGTTCCAGGCAATCAGGAATTTACAAGAGCAAGAGGGTGTGATGGTTGGCAGTGATAGGAAGGGAGAAAAGCAACAGATACAGTCAAGTAAATAGGTTAACAGCAGGAAAGGTAGGAGAGATAGTCAGGTAGTGCAGGAGTTTAGATTAGAGTGGTGCTGGAAAAGCACAGCAGTTCAGGCAGTATCCGAGGAGCAGGAAAATCGACGTTTCGGGCAAAAGCCCTTCATCAGGAATACAGGCAGAGTGCAGTGTTCCAAGGCGGAAGATAAGGCATTCTTCCTCCAGGCGTCGGGTGGTGAGGGAGCGGTGGTGAAGGAGGCCCAGGACCTCCATGTCCTCGGCTGAGTGGGAATTGAAATGTTGGGCCACAGGGCGCTGTGGTTGATTGGTGCGGGTGTCCCAGAGATGTTCCCTAAAGCGCTCTGCTAGGAGGCGTCCAGTCTCGCCAATGTAGAGGAGACCGCATCAGGAGCAACGGATACAATAAATGATATTGGTGGATGTGCAGGTAAAACTTTGATAGATGTGGAAGGCTCTTTTGGGGCCTTGAATGGAGGTGAGGGAGAGGTGTGGGCGCAGGTTTTGCAATTCCTGCGGTGGCAGGGGAAGGTGCCAAGACGGAAGAGTGGGTTGTAGGGGGGGTGTGGACCTGACCAGGTAGTCACGGAGGGAACGGTCTTTGCGGAAGGCAGAAAGTGGTGGGGAAGGAAATATATCCCTGGTGGTGGAGTCTGTTTTGAGGTCACGGAAATGTCGGCAGATGATTTGGTTTATGCGAAGGTTGGTAGGGTGGAAGGTGAGCACCAGGGGCGTTCTGTCCTTGTTACGGTTGGAGGAGTGAGGTCTGAGGGCGGAGATGCGGGATGTAGACGAGATGCGTTGGAGGGCATCTTTAACCACATGGGAAGGGAAATTCTCGATGCTACTTTCTCCCCACCCCCACCCTCCTCTCATTTATCTCTCCATCCTTCAGGCACTCTGCCTATATTCCTGATGAAGGGCTTTTGCCCGAAACTTCGATTTTACTGCTCCTCGGATGCTGCCTGAACTGCTGTGCTTTTCCAGCACCACTCTAATCTAAACTCTGGTTTCCAGCATCTGCGGTCATTGTTTTTACCAAGGAAGTGCAGGAGTCATCTATGGCTATTCCCATTTCATACAAGTATGCTGATCTGCAAAATGGAGGGGGTGATGGATTCTCAGGGGAATGTAGCACAAACAGCCAAATTTCTGGTATCAAGACAGGCTCTAATGTAATGAGGGTTATGTTGGGTTCCAAGAAATTGATTGTGTTAGGGGACAGTCTAGTCAGAGACACAGACAGACATTTCTGCAGCCAGCAGCAAAAAATCAGAATGGTGTGTTGCCTCTCTGGTGCCAGGATCAAGGATCAGAGACAGTGCAGTATGTTCTGAAAGGGGAGAGAGACCAGCAGGAGGTCATTGTACACAGTGGAACCAGTGACACTAGAAGGGAAAAGGATGAAATTCTGAAGGGAGAATATAGAAAGTTTGGCAGTAACTTAAAAAGGAGGTCCTCGAGGGTAGTAATATCTGGATTACTCCCAATGCTATGAGCTTGTGAGTGTAGGAATAGGAGGATAGAACAGATGTGTGCATGGCTGAGGAGCTGGTGTATGGGAGAATGATTCACATTTTTGGGTCATTGGAATCTCTTCTGGGGTAGACGTGACTTGTACAAGAAGGATGAATTGCACCTGAATTGGAAGGGGACTAATATACTGGCGGGGAGATTTGTTACAGCTGCTCGGGACGATTTAAACTATTAAGGTTGGGGTTGGAACCCAGGGAGCTAGTGAGGAAAGAGATCAATCTGAGACTGGTACAGTTGAGAAAAGAAGCGAGTCAAACAGTCAGGGCAGGCAGGGACAAAGCAGAGAACAAGATAGGACTGATACATTGAATTGCATTTATTTCAATGCAAGAGACCCATCAGGGAAGGCAGATGAACTCAGGGCATGGCTAGGAACATGGGACTGGGATATCATAGCAATTACAGAAACATGGCTCAGGGATGGGCAGGACTTGCAGCTTGATGATCCAGGATACAAATACTGCAGGAAGGATAGAAAGGGAGGTAAGAGAGGAGGGGGAGTGGTATTTTTGATAAAGGATAGTATTACAGCTGTACTTACGGAGGATATTCCCGAAAATGCATCCAGGGAAGTTATTTGGGTGGAACTGAGAAGTAAGAAAGGGATGACTACCTTATTGGGATTGCATTATAGACCCCCTAATAGTCAGCAGGAAATTGGGCATCAAATTTGTAAGGAGATTTCAGTTATTTGTAAGACTAGTAGGGGATTTTAACTTGTCTAACGTAGACTGGGACTGCCATAGTGTTAAGTGTTTAGATGGAGAAGAACTTGTGAAACATGTACAAGAAAATATTCTGATTCAGTTTGTGGATGTACCTACTAGAGAAGGTGCAAACCTTGTCCTACTCTTGGGAAATAAGTCAGAGCAGGTGACTGAGGGAGCACTTTGGGGCCAGCACCATAATTCTATTCGTTTTAAAATAGTGATGGAAAAGGATAGACCAGATCTAAAAGTTGAAATGCTAAATTGGAGGAAGGCTAATTTTGATGGTATTACGCAAGCACTTTCAGAAACTGATTGAGGGCAAATCGTTGCAGGTAAAGGGACAGCTGGAAAATGGGAAGCCTTCAGAAATGAGATAACAACATCCAGAGACTCTATATTCCTGTTAGGGTGAAAGGAAAGGCTGGTAAGTGTAGGGAATGCTGGACAACTAGAGAAATTGAGGGTTTGGTTAAGAAAAAGAAGGAAGCATATGTCAGGATAGATTGAGTGAATCCTTAGAAGAATATAAAGACAGTAAGAGTATACTTAAGAGGGAAACCAGGAGGGCAAAAAGGGGACATGAGATAGCTTTGGCAAAAAAAGGTTAAGGAGAATCCAAAGGGTTTTTACAAATACATTAAGGACATAAGGGGAACTAGAGAGAGAAAATCGGGCCCCACAAAGATCATATCAGGCAGCATCCGAGGAGCAGGAGAATTGACGTTTTAGGGCAAAAGCCCTTCATCAGGAATAATGAAGGGTTTTTGCCCAAAATGTCAATTCTCCTGCTTCTTGGATGCTGCTTGATCTGTTGTGCTTTTCCAGCACCACACTTTCTACTCTAATCTCCAGCATCTGCAGTCTTCACTTTCACCCCCTCGAAGATCAGCAAGGCCACCTTTGTGTGGAACCACAGGAGATGGAGGAGATACTAAACTAGTATTTTGCATCAGTGTTTACTGTGGAGAAGGACATGGATGATATAGAATGTAGGGAAATAGGTGGTGACATCTTGAAAAATTTCCATATCACAGAGAAGGAAGTGCTGGATGTCTTGAAGCGCATGAAGGTGGATAAATCCCCAGGACCTGATCAGGTGTACCCAAGAACTCTATGTGATAGGAAAGTTATGGAAGTGATTGCTGGGCCTCTTGCTGAGATATTTGTATAATCGATAGTCATAGGCGAGGTACTGGAAGACTGGAGGTTAGCTAACACGGTACCGTTATTTAAGAATGGTGGTACGGATAAGCCAGGGAACTATAGACCAGTGAGCCTGACATTGATGGTAGGCAAGCTGTTGGAGGGAATCCTGAGGGACAGGATTTACATATATTTGGAAAGGCAAAGACTGATTAGAGATAGTCAACATGGTTTTGTGCGTGGGAAATCATGTCTGACGAACTTACTTGTGTATTCTGAAGAAGTAACAAAAAAGATTGATGAGGGCCGAGCAGTGGACATGATCTATATGGACTTCAGTAAGGCGTTTGACAAGGTTCCCCATGGGAGGCTGGTTAGCAAGATTAGATCTCATGGAATACAGGAAGAACTAGCCATTTGGATACAGAACTGGTTTGAAAGTAGAAGACAGAGGGTGGTGGCGTAGGGTTGTTTTTCAGACTGGATACTTATCAGTGGAGTGCCACAAGGATCAGTGCTGGGTCGACTACCTTTCGTCATTTATATAAATGATTTGGATGTGAACGTACAAGGTATAATTAGTAAGTTTGCAGATGACACCAAAATTGGAGGCGTCGTGGACAGCGAAGAAGGTTACTTCAGATTACAACGGGATCTTGATCAGATGGGCCAGTAGGTTGAGGTTGGCAGGTGGAGTTTATTTTAGATAAATGTGAGGTGCTGCATTTTGGGAAAGCAAATCTTAGCAGGATTTATACACTTAATAGTCAGGTCCTGGGGAGTGTTGCTGAACAAAGAGACCTCGGAGTGCAGGTTCATAGTTCCTTGAATATAGAGTCACAGGTAGTTAGAATAGTGCAAATGACATTTAGTATGCTTTCTTTCATTGGTCAGAGTATTGAGTACAGGAGTTGGGAGGTCATGTTGCAGCTGTATAGGCTGTTGGTTTGGCCACTTTTGGAATATAATGTGCAGTTCTGGTCTCCTGAGCTGAAAAATGTGTTGCTGGAAAAGCGCAGCAGGTCAGGTAGCATCCAAGGAGCAGAAGCCCTTCTTCCCGAAATGTTGATTATCCTGATCCTTGGATGCTGCCTGACCTGCTGCGCTTTTCCAGCAACACATTTTTCAGCTCTGATCTCCAGCATCTGCAGTCCTCACTTTCTCCTAGTTCTGGTCTCTTTCCTGTCTGAGGGATGTTGTGAAACCTGTAAGGGGTTCAGAAAAGATTTACAAAGATGTTGCCAGGGTTGGAGGATTTGAGCTATAGGGAGAGGTTGAATAGGCTGGGGCTGTTTTCCCTGGAGCGTCGAAGGCTGAGGGGTGACTTTATAGAGGTTTATAACATCACGAGGGGCATGGATAGACAAAGTATTTTCCCTGTAGTGGGAGAGTCCAAAGCTAGAGGGCATAGGTTTAGGGTGAGAGGGGAAAGATATAAAAGAGACCTAAGGGCAACATCTTCTTGCAGAGGGTGGTGAGTGTATGGAATGAGATGCCAGAGGAAATGTTGGAGGTTGATGCAATTGCAACATTTAGAAGTCATCTGGATGGGTATATGAGGAACAAGGGTTTAGAGGGATATGGGCCAGACGCTGGCAAATGGGACGTGAAATGTACCTGATCTGGGACTAAAGGGTGGCACAGTGGGTTGGGATGTGTGGTCGGCATGGACGAGTTGGACCGTGCTGTACATCTCTATGATTCTACGACCTGTTTAAGAAGGATGGGTTGCATCTGAATTGGAAGGGGGCTAATATATTGGTGGAGCGGGGAAGGGATGGCGGGGGGTAATTATTAGAACTATGTAGGATGTTTAAACTAGTTAGTGGGTGGGGAGGTGGTTGGCAACCAGAGAGACTGAATGAGTAGGGCTGATAATTTAAATTGCTTTTATTTCAATCCAAGAGTCTGACGAGTAAGGCAGATGAATTGGGAACATAGCACTGGGATATTACAGCTGTTACAGAGATGTGACTCAGGGATGGACAGGACTGGCAGCCAAATATTTAGGGTATGAATGCTGTAGGAACGACAGAAAGAAGGGCAAGAGAGGAGGGGTAATGAGGCATTTGATTAAGGATAACATTACTGCTGCACTGAGGAAGGATGTTCTTAGGAGTATGTCCAGTGAACTTATTTGGGTGGAACTGAGAAATAAGAAGGGGATGATCACCTTGTTGGGACTGCACTTTAGACCTGCCCAAGTGATCGGTAGGAAATTGAGAAGCAAAGACTGGGACTGCCATAGTGTTAAAGGCTTAGATGGTGAGGAATTTAAGTGTAAAGGGATGACTGGAAGGTGGGAAGCCTTCAAAAATGAGAGTCCAGAGACAATAAGTTCCTGTGAAGGTGAAGGGTTAGGCTGGTAAGGTGTTGAGAAATTGAGGTTCTGGTTAATAAAAGGAAGAAGTATATGTCAGGTGTAGACAGCAGGGATCAAGTGAATCCCTTGAACAGTATAAGGGCAGGAGGAGCATACTTAAGAGGGAATTCAGGATATAGATAGCTTTGGCTTTGGGTTAAGCAGAATCCAAAGGGATTCTTCAAATACATTAAGGACAAAAGAGTATCAAGGGAGAGAATAGAGCCCCTTGAAGATCAGCAAGGCTGTCCATTGTGAAACCGCAGGAGATGGGAGAGATACTAAATGTGTGTTTTGGATCAGTGTTCACTGTGGACAAGGATATGGAAGCTAGAGAACTTGGGGGAATAAATAACCATACCTTGAAAAGTGTCCTTATTGCAGAGGAGATCCTAGACACCTTCAAATGCATAAAGGTGGATAAAACCCTGGTACCTGATAGGTGTACCCCAGAACTTTGTGGAAATCTGGAGAAGTGATTGTGGGTCCTTTGCTGAAATATTGTATCATCGATAGCCACAGGTGAGGTGCTGGAACTTTGGACATTGGCTAGTGTCATGCCATTATTTAAGAAAAGTGGTTAGAAAAATTTAGGGAACTATAGACTGGTGAGCCTGACATCAGTGGTTGTTGGAAGCGATTCTGAGGGACAGGATTTATGTGCATTTACAAAGGCAAGGACTACCTAGCGGTAGTCCACATTGGCTTTATGCATGCGAAATCATTTCTCACTAACTTGGTTTGAGTGTTTTGAAGAAATGATGAACAAGATTGATGATGGCAGAGTCATGGATGTGGACTTCAGTAAGGCGTTCGACATGGTTCCGTATGATAGGCTGGTTAACAAAGTTAGATCACATGGAATACAGAGAGAACTGGTCATTTGGTTATGTAATTGGCTCCCAAGTAAAAGACAGATGGTGGTGTTGGAAGATTAATTTTTGGATTGGAGGCCTATGACCAGTCGTATGCCCTAAGGCTTGGTGTTGGGTCTGCCGTTTTTTGTCATTTGTATGATTTGGTTATTTTTGATTTTTGCAGGTATGGTTACTAAGTTTGCAGATGACACCAAAATTGATGGTGTAGTGGATAGCGAAGAAGGTTATGTTAACGAACAATGGGACATTGATCACATGGGCCAATGAGCCAAGGAATGGCAGATTTAATTTAGATAAATGCGAGGTGCTGCATTTTGGAAAGGCAAATCAGAGTAGGATATATACACTTAATGGTAAGGTTCTGAGGAGTGTTGCTGAACAAAGAGACTTTGGAGTGCAGGTTCTTAGTTCCTTGAAAGTCGCAGGTAGACAGGATAGTGAAGAAGGGTTTGGCACGCTTGCCTTTATTGGTCAATGCATTGAGTGTAGAAGTTTGGAAGTTGCGTTGTGGCTGTTCAGGTCATTGTTTAGGCCACTCTTGGAATATTGTGTTCAATTCTGGCTTCCCTGCTATAGAAAAGATGTTATGAAACTTGAAAGGGTTCAGAAAAGATTTACGAGGATGTTGCCAGGGTTGGAGGGTTTGAGCTATTGAGAGAGGCTAAATAGACTGGTGCTATTTTCCCTGGAGCATCGGAGACTGAGGGGGTGACCTTATCGAAATTTATAAAATCATGAGGGGCATGGACAGGGTAATTAGGCAAGGTCTTTTAACCCAGCAGAGGTGAGTTCAAAACTAGAGGGCATTGGTTTAAGGTGAGAGGTTAAAGGTATAAAAGGAACTTTTTTTCATGATGATGAGTGTATGGAATGAGCTGTCAGAGGAAGTAGTGGCGACTAGTACGTTTAAAACATTTAAAAGGCATCTGGATGGGTATATGAGTGTCTGTCAGAGTGTGTGTGTATGTGTGTGAGTGTAAAGGGATATAAGTCTGTGAGAGGGTGTGGGTGTGGGAGTGTATGTGTGAGCGTATGAGAGAAGGTCTGTGTGAGTGTATAGGTCTGTAGGAATGTCTATGTGTGTGTGTGTATAGTGCAATGGGGTGACTTGTAGTGTGACATGAATCAAGGATCACAACCACCTGATGAAGGAGCAGTGCTCCGAAAGCTTGTGCTTCCAAATAAACCTGTTGCACTATAACCTTGTGTTGTGTGAACTTTAACTTTGTACACCCCAGTCCAACACTGGCATCTCCAAATCAATACTTCAGTGCATTTCCAGTGCAGTGTTTCTCTTGAAATAAATATTCTTCGCTGCTCGTGGAGCTAGGATTACAATTGTTTATCAGTTGAACTGGTTTGGCTGAGCCTTTGAGTAAAAATGGTGACCGGAAAAATATTTCACTTCTACAAGCATTCGGCAGCCCATTATTTATGTGAACAAAGTGAACCACGAGAATGACTCCTGTTATGTACAACACCAGGCTGCTCATTGCTCTTAAACAAGTCTTATAGATTTTTTTAATGACTTGCTTTTGAGCAAGAGTGTGTGGTCATGCTCAACAGCAAGTACAGTGGATAGTTATCTGTGGAACTCTTATCTATACCTGGCTCTGCAAAACAAAATAGCCAGTTGGTTGAGTGAGTTGCTATGACTGGTTCAGAATGAATATTCCAAGCAGACATAGACTGTATAAGATTGGCATATCGATAGCCTTGTGTCTTTGTGCTCGTTTGACATTGTGAACCTATTTACGATTATGCTGCTTGTGTAATTGAATTTTCTTTTAACACAAGTGTCGGGCAAATCTCTGGAGAAGTGGCTGTTGTATTTATCACTGTGTTCCTTTATCACTCGGGCACAATAATCATTATTTCACACCAGGGCCTCCAAATGGTGATGTGGTGACTCAGTTGTTAGCATTGCTGCCTTGTAGCACCAGGGTGACTGTCTCTGCGGAGTTTGGATATTCTCCCCATGTCTGCATGGGTTTTCTCATGGTGCTCTGGTTTCCTCCCACAGTCTAAAGTGTGCAAGCTAGGTGGGTTGGTTATGCCAAATTGCCCTGAAGTGTCCAGGATGTGAAGATTAGGTGGATTAGCTGTGGTAAATGTGGGGTTCTGGGCATAGGGTGTGCTCGGTCTGGGTGGGATGCTCTTTGTAGGGTTGATACGGATTTGACAGGCCAAATGATCTCTTTCTGCACTGTAATTAGACTTATTCAGTAACGTGAAATGTACCTGATCTGGGACTAAAGGGTGGCACAGTGGTTAGCACTGCTGCCTAGCAATGCCAGGAACTGGAATTCAATTCCAGCCTTGGGGGACTGTCTGTGTGGAGTTTGCATGTCCTCACCATGGTTTCTCCTTAGTGCTCTGGTTTTCTCCTACAGCCAAAAGATGTATAAGTTGGGTGGAATGGTCATGTTAAATTTGCACCATGTTGTTCAGGGATGTGCACGCTAGGTGGCTTAGCCAAGATAAATGTGGGGTTATGGGGATAGGGTGATGTCTGGGTGTGGTGCTCTTCCAAGTATTGGTGCAGACTTGATGGGCCAAATGGCTTCTTTCTACACTTGTAGGGATTCTGTGATTCTAAGCTTGCAGATTACATGAAGGTCGGTGGAGGGGCAGGTAGTGGTGAGGAGGTGGGGAAGGTACAGAAGGTTAGGAGAGTGGGCAAAGAAGTGGCAGATGGAATACGGTGTAGGAAAATGTGAGGTTTTGTGCTTTGGAAGGGAAAATAGAGGTGTAGAATTTTTTTTAATGTGGAAAGACTATGGAAATCTGAAGCACAAATGCACTTAAGGTTAACACATAGTGTCAGTTGGCAGTTAGTCAGGTAAATGCAATGTTAGCATTCATTTTGAAAGGGCGAGAATACAAGAGCGGGGATGTATTGCTGAGGCTGTGTAAGATACTATTCAGTTCACATTTGGAATATTATGAGCAGTTTTGGGATCCATATCTAAGGAATGATGTGCTGGCCTTTAAGAGGTTCCAGAAAAGGTATACAAAAATTATCCCAGAGATGATAGAACAGTTGAGGACTTTGTGTCTGTATTTGATGGAGTTTAGAATGATGAGGGAGGATCTCATTGAAATCTACAGAATACTGAAAGGCCGAGAGAGAGTGGTGCTGGAGAGGATGTTTCCACCTGTGGGAGAGACTAGGATCTGAGGGCTTGGCCTCAGAGTGAAGGGATGATTGTTTAGAACTGAAGTGAGGAGAAATTTCTTCAATAAGTGTGTTGTTAATCCATGGAACTCATTGCCACAAAAGGTTGTGGTGGCCATGTCATTGAGTGTGTTTAAAACAGATTAGTAAGAGGAGAGGAGGGAGGAGACAATTGGATTGAGAAACATATCGGCCATAATCAAATGGCAGAGCAGACGTTATGGGCTGTATGGCCTAATTTTCTCTAATATTTTATGGTCTTATAGTCTTGACAAAATGTTACACAAAGAACAAACTTGTTGAACTATTCTATCCAGTAATATAAACAAATGTATAAATGAATTCAAAGTCCCATAAATCACTATGAAAATTTCAAAGCACTTGAAATCATTTGTAAACTATAAAATCAAACAGATAAAATCAATCAAAGGTGTTTAAAAGATTATAAGTTGTATTTTGAGTTACTCTTAAACTATAAAATGCCTTTAATTGTTTATTTTGTTTTAAGTGCTTTCGAAATTCATTTTAGGAATTTTCCACATTTATTTCCATTGCAGTAAAAGCTCTATAAACTCATTAATCCAATAAAAAAAAGGTTTGCAAGAAAAACACGATGCTTAAGAATTTTAAAAGCACTCACCACAACACTGCACGGCTGTTCAGTCCACTGCTGACATCAAAGGGGGCATGGCCTCAAAATGTCTCCAACTTACTAGTACCGCTCTTGGCTTGAGTTCCTGAAGTTCCAGTGAGAAAAGATAATGCCTATTTAAAATCATGGTCTGTGACTGCTTTATCATGTGGTGAAAATATTACCTGCAAGTTGAGATACTGGTCTGGGAGTACATCAGGTTTTGGATATGTGAACAGACATTGTTCCTGAGGCTATTTGCTCTCTTATCTCTGTCACTTATGTACTGTATCACTCTTTCATTTACATCTGTACTGTTATGACACAGCGATGAATACTTCTAATTAAACCAAACACACAGAAAAACTCACCTCCCCTTATAATCTGTTAAAGTATGAGTGACAGAGAACTACCCAAATTCCTCTATTTAACTAAAAATATTGGTTAATTCTTTAACTCTTAAAGTAAACATTAAACAGCAACTATTTACAACTCTAAGCCTCCTTTCTCTTAAAGACTTGTTATCAACCTCCTACTCCATAACAATATACCGATCAATAAAGCCCCTATTAAATTTACAGCAACTTAACTTTCAAAACCAGACAGTGGCTGTAGTCTCCGGTGTCGATCATGCTCGGTTTGTAGATCTCCCTGTGTCGTCTTCGGTCTTCTGTTGCAAAGATGTTTCATATGAGAAAGGTACTTTCGGCAGATAGTGTGGTGAATGGCAGTCTTTTAATGGCAGTTGGTGCTCTTCATGGCCAACTGTCCAAAATGCCTGTTCTTTTGTATACCCAAACATAGGATCGTCTCATTGAATTTTACTGTTTTGACAACATCAAACCAAATTCGATTGAGTTTTAGTTTCTTGGGGCATAATTTAAACTGGTTAAATTTGAACTGCTGTGAAAACAACCGAAGTATCTAGGTTCTAGCCAAATGTTCTATCTTTCAATTTTCCAACGCACTCTGACTGCTAGTCAGTCACATGACAGGTGCTTGCCAGCTTTCAGCTTTCATGCTGCCTTAAAGATACAGTACATGCCTTCGACTTCATAACACCTCCCCCCTCAGAAAAAAAAAGAACCTTTATATTGAAAAGATGGCTTTTTTTTTCTAATTCTTAACCCGATTTGCCATGAGCTACATAGGACATTAATCTAAGTTAATTTTAACTGCTGCGTACATATATGTATAATATTGGTATCTGTTCAATCTTATCTATACTTTATCCATTAAATCTGTGATAACGCATCTGCTATCACGTTCTTAGAAACCGCAACATGTACGATTTGTAAATTAAATGTACTGTAACATAAGAATCCAATGAAGTAATATCTTATTCTTGTCTTTAAATCATTCCAAGAATGTAAGAGGATTGTTATCCGTATGCACAACTGTCTCCGACATATTGTTCGCCACATAAATGTTAAAATGTTGTAAGGTCAATACCAAAATCAATAATATACCCAGCAGGGTATTTTCTCTGCTGGGTGTTGAGTTTCTTTGAAAAGTAACCAATTGGCTGTTCAATTCCATCATCATCTTCCTGGAGCAGTACAGCTCCAATGCCTATGTCACTGGCTTCGATTGCAATTTTGTAGGATTTCAAAAAGTTTGGTGTAGCTAAAACTGGTGTGGTGGTTAATACTGCTTTTAAATTGTCAAATACCTTTTGACATTGTTCTGTCCACCAAAATTTGATGTTGTTCTTCAGTAAATTTGTTCATAGTGCTACTACGCTGGCGAAGTTTGGAATAAACTTCCCATAGAATCTGCTTAGTCCCATAAATCAAAGCATCTCTTTCTTTGAGGTTGTTTGTGGAAATTCCTTGAGGTCAACCTTTTCTCAACAATGAGGTCAACTTTCCACGATTGATGTTATGTCCCAAGAACATCACCTCTGCCTTCGTGAATTGTGTTTTCTTTAAAATTATTACCACTTTTGCTTCTCTTACTTGTTCAAAGAGCTCTGCCAACGCTACCATGTGATCTCTCTAGGACTCACTAAAGATCAATACATCATCCAGATAGATTGCGCAGTTTGTTAACCCAGCCACAACTCTGGATTAGGTTTGCACACTGAGCTGGAAGGTTCGTTTTCAGCCACAACTCTGTTCATGAGTCTTTGGAATGTGGCTGATGCATTCTTCATTCCAAAGGACATCACTTTGAATTGATATAGCCCATTTAGGATTACAAACACAGAAATTTCTTTTGCCAACTCTAATAACATTACCTGCCAGTAACCACGCATTAAGTCTATCTTTGTGATGTAACTGGCTTGCCCAACTTTTTCTACAAAGTCCTCCAATCTTGGCATTGGGTATGAGTCCAATTATATTATGGCTTTGACCTTCTGATAGTCCACACAAAATCGTTAAGTCCTGTCAGGTTTGGGAACTAACACGATTGGCGAACTCTACTCACTCTGACTCGGTTCGATGATATCTTCGTTGAGCATTGAATCCACTTCCATCTGGACCTGTGTGACTTTGAAAGCATTAAGCCTGTAGGGGTGTTGTTTTATTGGAAGAGCATTCCCTACGTCTACCTCATACACAATAGCATTAGTCCTCCCCATCTTATTCCTGCATATGTCCTCATATTGCTGCAACAAACCTTTCATCTGCATTGTTTGCTGCTGAGACAGATTGTTTAGTAAACCATCCCACTCCTCAAGGACTTTCTCATTGTTTACCGTATTTTGAGGCATATCAAACTCCATACATCTGGATTTGTTTCTGCACTCTGTAGGGTGGTAACTAACACCTGTTTCTCCAGTTCCTTCTCTCTATTGTAATAAGGTTTCAACATATTCACGTGACATATGTGATAGTTTTTTCCTATACGGCACCTTTCCCAGATAGTTTACCTGACTCAACTTTTTCTCAATTTGGTTTGGTAGGGACCACTAAACCTGGCTTTGAAGGGATCTCTTACCACTGGTAGCAATACCAATATGTTATCCCCATGGGAAAATGTCTGAATTTGAGTTTTTATCTGGCACCTGCTTTATTCTATGCTGTGTTCACTTCAGCTGCTGTTTAGCTAACTCATCTACCTGATTTAATCTCTCCCTCACCTCTGATACATAATCCAAGTATGAGATCTTTGGCTTTGGTTCTGTCAACTTCTCTTTAATTACTTTCAAAGGGTCTCTGACTTCATGTCTGAAGATTAACTCAAAGGGAGTAAACTGAATAGATTCATTTGGGCATTTCTAATGGCAAACAACACAAATGGGATACCTTTATCCCAATCATTTGGATAATCCTGACAGTATGCTCTTAATATATGCTCGTCAGGATCTGATGCCACCTTTCCAAAGCTCCCTGCGATTCAGGATGATACGCACTGGATTTAAGTGCTGTCTGCCTAGTCTATCCATGACTTCCTGAAACAACTTAACAGTAAAATTAGTCCCTTGGTCTGACTGTTTCTCTCTGGGTAGCTCATACTGAGTGAAGAAAGCTACTAACTCCTCTATCACCCTTTTTGCCTTAATACTCTGTAATGGAATTGCCTCTGGAAATCTGAATAGACACATCCATTATGGTTAGCAAGTACTAGTTCCTACTTTTAGTTCTCCGAAGGGGACCTACATAATCAATCAAAAAGCACCTGAAAAGCTCTTCAAACGCAGGAATTGGCAACAAAGGTGCTGGTTTTATTACTGCCTGTGGCTTACCTACCATTTGGCAGGTACAACATGTATGGCAAAAGTTAACCACATCCTTGTGCATTCCAGGTCAATAGAAATGTTTTTGTACCTTAGCCCGAGTCTTCTGTACACGTACGTGACCTCCTACTGGTAATTCATGAGCTATCCATAACACTTCCTGTCTGTATGCTACTAGCAAAACAATCTGGTGCACTTCTGCCCATTTCTTTTCTGCACTTGCCTGCCGTGGTCTCCATTTTTGTCTTAGTATTCTATCTTTAAGATAATAACCCTCAGGAACACTCTCGGATTCCTTTTCTGAGTATGCATCAACATACTGCCTGTTCAGGTTTTTCTGCACCATTTCGTCAAACAGGGTGACTGCCAACTCAACCTCAACTCCTTTGTCTTTCTCTGTAGTTTTTACTTCGTGCTGTGACTTATGATAGTGGGATCTTGTTACTTCCCCAGTCTTGATTTGGCACTCCAACCTGATCTTACATAGGGGAACACTAAACTTCTGTCCATTTATCCCACAAATTACCACTCTATTGGGCAACAGGTCAGAAAGAGTACAAATACTTTCATCTCTTATTATTAGAGACTGGTTAGATCCTGTATCTCTCAAAATTATAACTTTGTTCCCTCCTTCCCCTGTTCATTTTGAGTAAACTTTACCTACAGAGGTGAATTATTTACAGAGATCTGGTACTAATTCCATACGCACCCCCTGCCGAGGCTGTGCACTCTCCTGCAGCTCCTTGACTTTTCTTGGGGTTTCCTTTACTACCTTCACTAATGTCACTGGCTTAGCCCCATTTACCACATCCTTTCTCACAGTGCCTTTCTTTCACAATCAGCACTGTGACTTTACATGTCCCACTTGAGGCCTTTCACCTCCTTTCCACCCTCTTGGGCTTCTTTTTTAACATGTGCTAAACTATTACTAGTGTTCTCTACTCTTTGTTTTATAGTGTAGGATCTCCCTTTCTCCCAATTTCTACCCCTCAGGATGAAATTTTTGCCGGAAGCTAATATTTGCATACGCTCCAATGTATATTCATCTGCCATCTCTGCTGCTCTTCTCACTTCTTGAACTTTCTTTTCATTCACATGAATTTTTATCATCTCTGGAAGTGAGTTTTTAAACTCCTCTAACACAAGAAACTCTCTCAGCCTCATAGGTCTTATCTATTTTTAAGGCCCTCACCCATCTTTCAAAATTACTATATTTAATTCTTTCGAAGTCAACATAAGTCTGATTTGGTTGCTCCTTCATGTTTCTGAATCATTGTCTATATGCTTCTGATACCAATTCATAAGCACTCAAAATAGCTTTTTTTCATCTTCATAATCTCTTGACCCCTCATTTGACAGCGCTGCAAATACCTCACTAACTCTGCCTACCAGCTTAGTCTGAACTAGCATTACCCACAAGTCCTCTGACCATTCCATCTGCCTAGACAATTTTTCAAATCAAATAAAGAAGGCTTCAATGTCTTTATCATCAAAATGTGGCAGTGTTTTAAGATATTTGTATATATCACTACCTTCTCTCGTCATCTCCATCCTGTTAACTTGACTTTGCTGACTAAGTCACAGCTTATGAAGTTCAAACTCTCTCTCCATTTCTCTTTCTTTTCTCTCCTTTTATCTCTTCCTTGTCTCTCTTTGCTCAGCTAAGAATCTTCTCTCTTTCATTTTCCTCTCTCTCTCCCTTCCTCGCTCCCTTTGTTTATCTTCTAAAACTATTTTCCTCAATTGTAAATTAAGTTTTTCTAACTCTACTGCACTTGTCTGTTTCTCTGACACGCCAAAGTGTTTGAGTTTCAGCTTTACTTTTGTCCTTGGTTAAACTCAATTCTAACCTCTTTGCTAATTCTAGAAGAATGGTCTTTTCTTTCTAAACTTGCTTTGCAAATTTGGAAATCATCTTCAAACCCCAGAACCTCCTTTGGCAATTTTAAGAGACATCTTGCTCATTTTTAATTTAACCAACCACAAATAACCGAAATTAAACAAGTTGTCCCCTCTACTTTTATTTAATGACCTAGGACACTAATTGGCAAGTGCTTAAATCTGCTGGGATCTTTAATAGACAATAGGTGCAGGAGTTGGCCATTCTGCTCTTCGAGCCAGCACCACTATTCATTATGATCATGGCTGATCATCCTCAATCAGTATCCTGTTCCTGCCTTATCCCCATAACCCTCGATTCCACTATCCTTAAGAGCTCTATCCAAGTCTTTCTTGAAAGTATCCAGAGCCTTGACCTCCACAGCCTTCTGGGGCAGAGCATTCCATACACCCACCACTCTCTGGGTGAAGACGTTTCTCCTCAACTCTGTTCTAAGTGGCCTACCCCTTATTTTTAAACTGTGTCCTCTGGTTCGGGAATCACTCATCAGCAGAAACATACTTCCTGCCTCCAAAGTGTCCAATCCTTTAATAATCTTATATGTCTCAGATTCCCTCTCAGCCTTCTAAACTCAAGCGCATACAAGCCCAGTCACTCCAATCTTTCAGCGTTTAGTCCCGCCATTCCGGGAATTGACCTCGTGAACATACGCTGCACTCCCTCAATAGCCAAAATGTCTTTGCTCAAATTTGGAGACCAAAACTGTGCACAATATTCCAGGTGCGATCTCACCAGAGCCCTGTACAGCTGCAGAAGGACCTCTTTGCTTCTATACTCAGTCCCTCTTGTTATGAAGGCCAGCATGGTATTAGCTTTCTTCACTGCCTGCTGTACCCGCATGCTTGCTTTCATTGACCGATGTACAAGAACACCTAGATCTCGTTGTACTGCCCCTTTACCTAACTTGACTCCATTTAGGTAGTAATCTGCCTTCCTGTTCTTGCCACCAAAGTGGATAACCACACATTTATCCACATTAAACTGCATCTGCCATGCATCCGTCCACTCACCTAGCCTGTCCAGGTCACCCTGTATTCTCCTAATATCCTCTTCTCATTTCACCCTGCCACCCAGCTTTATGCCATCAGCAAATTTGCTAACATTACTTTTAATACCTTCATCTATATCATTAATGTACATTGTAAAAAGCTGCGGTCCCAGCACTGATCCCTGCGGCACACCACTGGTCACCGCCTGCCATTCCGAAAGGTAGCCATTTATCACTACTCTTTGTTTCCTGTCAGCCAACTAATTTTCAATCCATGTCAGTATTTTGTCCCTAATACCATGTACCCTAATTTTGCTCACTAATCTCCTATGCGGGACTTTATCAAAGGCTTTCTGAAAGTCCATGTATACTACATCCACTGGATCTCCCTTGTCCATCTTCAGAGTTACAACCTCAAAAAATTCCAAAAGATTAGTCAAGCATGATTTCCCCTTCATAAATACATGCTGACTCTGACCTATCCTGTTCCTGCTATCCAGGTGTGTCATAATTTCGTCCTTTATAATGGACTCCAGCATTTTTCCCACCACTGAGGTCAGACTAACTGGTCTATAATTCTGTTTTTTCTCTCGCTCCTTTCTTAAAACGTGGTACAACATTAGCCACCCTCCAATCCACAGGAACTGCGGATACCCCAAATCTGTTCAAATCTGTCCAAATCTCAGACTGAATCTGTTTAAACCTGTCCAAATCACTGACCCCAAACTGTTACGACACGATGGTAAACCCTTCTGCCAATTTAAACCAAACACACAGAAAAGCTCATCTCGCCTGGTAATCTTTTAAAGTATGAGTGGTAAAGAACTACCCAAATTCCCCTATTTAACAAAAAATATCGATTTATTCTTTAACTCTAAAAGTGAACATTAAACAACAATTATTTAGAACTCCACGCCTACTTTCTCTCAAAGATTTGTTATCTCCCTCTCACTCCATAACAATATACTGATCCAATAAAGCCCCTATTAAATTTACAGCAACTTAACTTTCAAAACCAGACAGCGGCTGTCATCTCCAGTGTCAATCATGCTCTATTTGTAGATCTCCCTGTGTCGTCTTCGGTCTTCTGCTGCAAAAATGTTTCATGTGAGAAAGGTACCTTTGATTGAAAGTGTGGTGACTAGCAGTCTTTTAACGGCCGTTAGTGCTCTTTCTGGCCAACTGTCCAAAACACCTTTTTTTTTATACCCCAAACATTTGGATCATCTCATTGATTCGATGTTGGCAAAACTGTAAAATTCAAATTTGATTGAATTTTAGCACCTTGGGGCATACTTTAAACTGGTTAAATTTGAACTGCTGTAAAAACAACTGAGGTATCGAGGTTATAGCCAAATGTTACATCTTTCAATTTTCCAGCACACTCTGTGACTGCTAGTCAGTCACATCATGGGTGCTTACCAGCTTTCAGCTTTCACTCACTCTTAAAGGTACAGTACACGCCTTAAACTTCATAACAGTACATAGATCATTAAATAAACCTATCTAGTTTAATGCATAATCACCTGCTTATTCAAGGCTGACACTTTCTCTCTTGTTGTCAAATTATGTTTTCAGTTACACTGTCATGATTTAATGAACCTCAATATATCACAATGCTAAGCTCTATTACTTTACCTCTGATTGAAAACATCAGCCCTTTTTTTTTCCAGTTATGTTGTGAACTCAATATGATTGAAGCGATTTCTTGATTCCTAAGAAAGGAGGATTTGCATTTCACTCTCACTTTTTGAGATTATTGGCAACAAATCACTTCACGTTACCAAATGAAGAGCTGTCTCCATTATTTTGTCAGAAATGTACACAGGAAACTCCGACAAATGCTAGTGTGATAATAAATAGTTAATCTTATTTTGTGATGATGAAAATTATTGGCTAGCACATTGGAGATAACTCCCTTGATGTTCTTTAGTGTAGTGCCGTGGGATCTTTTACGACCACTCCAGCAGGTCAATGGAGCTTTGATTTAATATCTCATCTGAAAGACATTAACTGTACTTGGGGATGCAACAACTTAGTAGTATTATCGCTCCATTGTTAATCTAGAAACGCAGCAAATGTTCATACCATTTTCTGTGACCCAGGATTGAATCCTGTTATGGCAGATGGTGGAATTTGAATTCAATGAACACATGGAATTGACTGTAATGATGACCATGATTATCATCTGGTTCCTGATGTCCTTCAGGAAAGGAAATCTACCATTGTCACCAGGTCTGGCCTGCATATGACACCAGATCCACAGCATTGTGATTGATTCTGGACTGCCTCTGAAATGGCCCAGCAAGCCAGTATCAATCACTGTGAACTCTCAACAAAGAAATGACACCGGATGGACCACCTGGCATCTACCTAGGCACCGGAAGCAACAATGGTAAAAACACCCTTGTCGACTCTGCAAAATCTTCCTTTTTAACATCCATATGGAGGCTCGTGCCAAAATTGGGTGGGTGGCCTGGTGGATCAGGGGTTAGCACTGCTGCCTCCTAGCACCGGGCACTCTGGTTCAATTCCGGTCTCGGACGACTTTCTTTGTGGTGTTTGCACATTCTCTGTCTTGTCTGCATGTGTTTCCTCTGGGTGCACTGGTTTCGTCCCACAGTCTAAAGATATGCATGTTAGATGAATTGGCCATGCTAAAATACCCATAGAGTTCAGGGATGTGTATGTTAGGGGAAATGTAGAGTAATAGGAATGGGGAATGGGTCTGGGTTGGATACTCTTTGGAGAGTCATTGTGGACTGTTTCCACACTGAAGGGATTCTATGCTACTATGAAATGTCTAACAGACTAGTCAACCAAAAACAACCTGACTTCTTCATGTACTTGAAGTCCTATCTTAGACGCAATGCCCCAAACACTACCATCACATTCGCTGGTTACATCCTGTAGATGGCGGCATTGTGGTATACAGTTTGGAAGGGTGTTGTTCTGGAACTCCTCAACATTGACTCCGGATCCCACAAAGTCTCGTGACATCATATTAAACATGGGCAAGGAAATCTGCTGCTGATCACTGTGACTGATGAATCAATATTCCTCCATGCTGAATGACAACTGGAAGAAGCATTGATGGTGGCAAGAGTACAGAATGTATTCTGGGTGGGAATTTTCATGACAAAGAGTGGCTCAGCAGGAGCACTATTGATCGAGGTAGTTGAATTCTAAAGAACATTGCTGCAGACACAGTTTAGCAGCTGGTTATGAGGGAACCAACAAGAGCCAAAAAGATGCTTGATCTCATCTTCACCAGTCGGTATACTGCAGATGCATCTGTCCATGGCTGTACAGCAGTAAGACTGACCAATGCACATTCCTTGTGAAGGAGAAAGTGAGTCTGCAGATGCTGGAGATCAAAGTTGAAACTTTATTGCTGGAACAGCACAGCAGGTCAGGCAGCATCCAGGGAACAGGAGATTCGACGTTTCGGGCACAGGCCCTTCTTCAGGACTTTCCTGAAGAAGGGCCTGTGCCCGAAACGTCGAATCTCCTGTTCCCTGGATGCTGCCTGACCTGCTGTGCTGTTCCAGCAATAAAGTTTCAACATTCCTTGTGAAGACAAACTCTTGCCTTCATTCACATTGAGAATACCTCCCATTGTGTTGTATGGCACTACCATCATGCTAGACATGCTTCATACAGACCTAGCAACTGAAAATTGGGCATCATTAGCATTAGAATTGAACTCAAATACACTTTACAATCTCATGGCCCAGCATATCTCCCAGTCTGCTATTATGAACAACCCTGGCTCAATGGAGAGTATAGGAAGGAAATGCCAGAAGCAACAATAGGCATACCTAAGAAACGAGGTGTCAATCTGATGAAACTGTCAAACAAGAGTGCTTGAATGCCAAACAGCACAAGCAGCAAGTGCATAGGCAGAACTAAGCGATTTCACAACTAACATCAAATATGAGCTGTGCAATCCTGACACATCCAGTCAGTTGTGAATGGTGGTAGACAATTAAACAATTCACTGGAGGAGGAGGAGGCTCAATAAATATCCCCATCATCAATGCTGGGGGAGCATCAGTGCAAAAGTTAAGTCTGAAGCATTTGCAGCATTGCAAAGGCAAGAGTTGAGCCAATTTTATTCAATACAAAGAAATATCATGAAATGGTTGGAGGTAGAGAATATTATAAAGGCAATTGGCTGTGGCAACTTTCCAGCAATAGTAATGAACACTTGTGCTCCAGAACATGCTGGACTCCTAGTCAAAGTGTTCTAGTGCAGCCTCAAAACTGGCATGAAAAATTGCACTAGTATGACTTTTACACCAAAAGCAGGACAAATCTAACCGAGCCTACTCTTGATCATTAGTTAAGTAATGGAAGTTGTCATCAACAGTACTGTCAAACATCATCTATTTGTCAATAATCTACTCAATTATGCCCAGTTTGGGTTCTGACAGGGCCACTTATGTGAGGTGAAAATGAAATGACAGCACTTCACTTCAAGGCTGCACTTGACCTGTTGTGGTGTCAAGGAGCTCTAATAAAACTAGAGCCAATGGGAATTAAGGGGAAAACATTTCATTGGTTTGAGTTCCAGGAAGCACAAAGGAAGATGGTTGTGGTTTTTGGAGATCAGTTATCTGTGCTCAAGAACATCTTTACAGGAGTTCCTCAGGATATTGTCCTAGGTCCAACCATCTTCAGCTGCTTCATCATTGACCTGAAGGTCAGAAGTGGAGATATTCACAAATGATTGCGCAGTGTTCAAAACCGTTCGTGACTCCTCAGATCCTGAAGCAGTTTATGTTCAAATGCAACAAGACCTAGGCAAATCTATCACTCAATTCTCTGCTACCAACATTGTCAGAGTTACTGTTAACCAGAAACTGAACTTGAAAAGCCATAAGTACTGTGGCTACAAGAGCAGGTTTTTAATACTACAGCAATTAACTCACCTCCTGACTCCGCAAAGCCTGTCTACCATCTACATTGCACAATGCCTCATTTGCCTTGATGAGTACAACTCCGATAGCATTTAAACTTGACACCAAGCAGGCAAAGTGGTCTGCTTAATTGGCACCATATCCACAAGCATCCAATCCCTAAATCCTCTGTTCTCAGTCTCAGCAGTGTGTGCTATCTATAATATGCACTGCAGAAATTCACCAAATATCCTTAAATAGAACCTTCCAAACCCACAACCACTCCCATCTAGGAGGACAAGGGCATCAGGTACAAGGTTTCCCTTCACCTGCAAGCTTCCCTCCAAACCACTTGTTATCCTGACTTAGAAATATATCAACATTCCTCAGTGTTGCTGGGTCAAAACCTGGAATTCCCTGCCTAACAATATTGTGGGTCTACCTACATGCATGCACTGCAGTGGTTCAAGACAGGAGCTCACCACCACCTTCTCAACGTCAACTTGGGGATGTGAAATAAGTGCTGGACAGCCAGTGATACCCATGTTCCATAACTGCAGTGCTGAAGATTTTCTTCAATGAATTGGAATGTCAGCTGTCATTTTTGTGTTTGTGGTGGGTGAGCTGAGCAAATCTATGTTAATTTAGCTGTTCAAATTCACAATCGGAAGATAGCAAGTATTTGAGTAATCATAGCTGTTTCTTTGCATGTTTGAAAGTCTTAGAACTAGCTCTTGTTGTCTTGTACAGCTAGCGGACATTAATAGACTATGATAGAATATACAAAAAAAAATGCAAAATCTTTCTTGAGATGTTAGTCTCACTGATGGGCCTACTGTTTGTTGACCAGCTCTAATTGCCTTTGAACTGAATGACTTGGAAAACCATGTCAGAAGGCAGTGTAGAGTTAACATTATTGCTATGGATCTGAGTCACATGTAGACCAGATAAGGATGGTAGATTTTTTTCCGTAGAGAGCATTAATGAATCAGATGGGTTTATATTTGACGACAGTGTTGTGACCACTGTTATTGAGACTAGCTTTCAATTCTTGATTTATTAAGGAAATTTAAATGTCATCTTCTGCCTTCTAGGATTTGGAATAAAAACAGAAAATTTTGGAGAAACTCAGCACGTCTGTTAGGTGGGAGAGAAGCAGAATCAACATTTGAAGTCAAGTAACTCTTCTTTGGAACTAGAGGGGACTGGAAATGGCAGCTTTTTAATGCTATTCATAAAGATTGACTCACCTGACACAGGAGCAGTGCTCCAAAGACTTGTGCTTTCAAATAAAACTGTTGGACCATAACCTGGTGTTGTTTGAGTTTTGGCATTTATACAGGTGGAGGACAAGGAAATGTAACAGATAATAAAGGTGCCAAGTGCAAACAAGAGAGGTAGTTCTAATGGTGGTAAAGGAGGAATTGAGATTTGAAATAAGTGTTTATGCAAACCTTTCATAAGGTACATAGTTCAGCTCTGCTGGGAACAAGGCCAACAAGACATATTGTTGGGGGGAGTGCAGTTGGTGGTAGACAAAATGTGCCTATAAGAGGGAGTTATTCTGTTGTGGTTCTCTTGATGGAAGATGTTATAAACCTGGTGACAAGGTATCTGTTCCATGGAAAGCAGAGGAAATAGCTTTGGGTTTCTTTTAATAGACAAAAGAAGGATGAGTGGGTGGAGTCAGCCTCACATAGGCCCAGGATTTTAGTTTTTGCTTTCAGTGGTTGAAGTTGGGGTTTTTGGAGTTGAAGCTTTTTTATTTTATTCATTTGTGGGATGTTGACATTGCTGGCTGGCCAAGATTTATTGACCATCCTTAGTTGCGCTAGAGAAGGTGGACGCCAGCTGCCTTTTTGAACCACTGCAGTTCACCAAGCTGCTAGATTTATTGTATTGGTTTTCCTTCTCTGGGACTGAAGAAGATAGCAAGCAAGGGAAATCTGTTTTGCTAAATTTGCCTTTGACAAAAGTGTTTATGAGGTGCTGCTGTATTTGAACAGTTGATGGGTGATCATTAAAATATGTATTATTTTTCTAAGTGTTTCAAAAGAGCTAAAGTTATGCTAATTCTTTTATTTTGTATTTTAACTGTGGTGTAAGAATAAAATGTGTGGGGGGAGGGCAGACACAGAATGGAGGATAATGTTCATCCCCTGAAATTGTTGAACTCCTTGTCATGTCTTGAAGGCTGTCATGTACCTCAGTGGGAAAGTGACTTTGGTTGGAAATGTTGACATGGGAATGAGGTGGTTTATTGAAATGGGAGGTAACTGGAAGGTTGGGGTAATTTTTATGGACAGAGCAGAAATGTTACATGAAATGGTCACCCAGTCTGCATTTTGGTCTATTCATTGTGAAGAAGGCCAAAATGGATTAGATTGAAAGAAGTATGAATAAATCTCTGCCTTACCAAAGGGTATTTTGGAGCTTCAGCGGTGAGGAGGGAGGAAGTGAAATCACAAGTGTTATACCTTTTGTGATTAGATGGGAAGGTGCCATGAGGAAACTTGAGGGGTGATGGAGGAGTCGACCAAGGTGTCATGGAGGGAGTGATCTTTATGGAATGCTGATAGTGGAAGAGAGGAGAAGATGTGTTTGCTAGTAGCATCATTGATCTGTGTGGGCTGAAAGTGGAGGATAACCCTTTCAAAATGGAGATCAGTGGGATGGAAAGTTAGGACAAGAGCAACACTGTCGTTGTTCTGGGAAGGAGGGCAGAAGTTTGGTAGATGGATAGGACCCACTGCGAGCTTTTTCAGCCACAATAGGGAGAGAGGGAAGTATCCTTGGTTGAGGAAATTGGAAGATACATTGGAGGCAGCCCAGTCAAAGATGGTATAATCAAATCAGATGCAACTGAGATGGAATAACTGAGACAATGGAATTCAGTCTTTGCAAGAAGCAGGATACAAGGAGGTCAAAGTCACTGTAAAATTGGCGGGCTTGTAGAGGATATTGGTGGACAGCCTATCCACAGAAATAGAAATTGTGAAGTAGGTGAAGAGTCAGAATGGCTCAGTTGTTGAAGAGAGAAGGAATGGTAGTGGGTTTTGAACATATGTACCCAAGTCAGAGCTTCTGGATTTACCAGTTCCGTGACACAATCTACCATATCAGTGTCTCATCCATTTAGTGATATGGCTGTCTGGACATCATTCAGTTGAATTCATGACTGATATTCTCTGCCAATCTGGCAATGCCTTGATTTTAACATTCTCATGCTTGTTTGAAGCCCTCCATCGTGTTGCTTCTCCCTATCCTCCAACCTTACAATGCTCCAAGCTTCCTATGTTTCTACAATCTTATTTTGTTTGCTCATCCCTATTCTCCTTCACCGCACCATCGTGACCGTCCTTTTAACTGCATTGTCCTTAAACTCAGAAATTCCCTCACTGAGTTACTGTGTTCTGTAAGTTGCTTCTTTAAAACTGATCTTTTTGACTAGTCATACCTTGCTGTGGTTTGGGGTTGAATCATAATGCTGCAGTGAAAGAGATGTTTTACTATACTGAAGGCTTTATATAAGTGCAGGTGTTGTTGGTTAAATACTTTAGAGCTTCTTCAGAGGAGTACGTTGCAGCTGACATCAGTGTTGACCTCCAGACATAAAATTGGTAATAGATTGTATTAGATCTAACGTCTAATACTCAGTTTTGAAAGGTTCAAGATGTAAATAAATGCAAATGTGCACCTTCTAACTCAGCCACCAACACTGGATGTCTTTAAAACAAAAATATTTTAATCACTGTGTTCAGACGTACACATCCTGAGAAATTTCTGGGACAGGTGTGATTGGAACCGGGACCTTCTGTTCCAGAGGAAGGGACACTACCATTGCACCACAAAAGACCTTATAACGTTTAATCAACCTGTTATGACACATCTCCATGACAGGTGGGCCTTGACCTCTTGGTCTGGGTAGGGAGGCAATCATTGTCCTATAAGACACTCTTAAATATTTCTCTCTGCTCAAGTGAAACTTCAGTGAGTGCCCATGACCCACATGCAACCATATAATTTTAATACACATGTGACAGCCAGCATTTTGAGGTGGGAGGAGAAAGATTTAAAAAAGACATGAAGGGCAAATTCTTTACACAGAGGGTGGTTTGTGTGTGGAATGAACTTCCAGAGGAAGTGGTGGATGCAGGTACAATTATAACATTTAAAAGATATTTGGATGTTTAGGAAAGGTTTGGAGGGGTGTGGGCTAAGAGCAGGCAGGTGGGACTAGTTTAGTTTGGGATTATGTTTGGCTTGGACTGTTAGATCTATTTGAGTGCTGTACAACATTTAAAAGGCATCTGGATGGGCATATGAATAGGAAGGGTTTCGAGGGATATGGGCCAAGTGCTGACAAATGGGACTTGATTAGGATGTCTGGTCAGCATGGACAAGTTGGACCGAAGGGTCTGTTTCCACACTGTACTCCTCTATGACTCCATGTGCTTTTATATTCAGAAATAAGAATAATACGCCTAGATATAATGCAAATTTAGCTACTTGTCCATGCTGTTTGTAACTGGTGATATTTACTGATTATATTGCACAAAATACGTGTGTAAAACCAAGTACCACACTTGTTACAGAACATTAGTCATAGCTTTGACTACAACAAATTGCACAGGTATTTGAAGATCTTTGAAATATTGTTTCCCTGCCCTCTTCTGGATGGTAATGATATTACATTGTAAATAAATGTTTTGTCAAATCCACTGAAGTATCTTTTAAATTCGTTGCTAAGTGCATTATATTTTTATATGAAAAACAATTTTATAACATTTCCTTTGCAGTTTGATTTGCAGCTATAGTTTTAAGAAACACAAGTTATTATATAGCAGAAATACTACAAATAGTTTGAAGATATCAGTAAGGGAACGGAACAACTTTGTTCCACTTTGTGAGTACCAACTAAACTCTCCCATCAAGTACGATGTGAAAAATGCCAGTCCTAAATTTGCCTCTGCTGTCATACTACCTGTTATCACATTCAATGAACGAAAGAGGCTATCAGGAGCACTAGGCACCATTTCCTTTTGTTGCTGCTTGAATTGAAGAAGCATGACCAAAAAGTGAGAGATGTGCAATATAAAAAAAACCGAAAATGCCAGAAACACTAGCATCTGTAGAAGAAACAGCTGAGTAAATATGTTGAACTAATGTGACCAGATAGTGCTAGAGAAACTTTGCAATTGAGAAGAGAGAAATTGAATTAACATTTTGAGTTCAATGTGGTTTTTCTTCATAACTATCAAGTGTCATTGAATTTGGATGTATGTTTGCTCGCTCAGCTGGAAGGTTGGTATTCAGAAGTTTTGTCACCATACTCGGTATCATCAGTGAACCTCCGGATGAAGCACTGGTGGTATGGCCAGCTTTCTATTTGTGTTCAGGCGTCCTTGGGTTGGTGATGTCATTTCCTGTGATGATGTCATTTCCTGTGGTGATGTCATTTCCTGTTCTTTTTCTCAAGAGGTGGTAAATGGGATGCAAGTCAATGTATTTATTGATAGAGTTCTAGGTGGCATTACGACCACTGGCCATACGACCAGTGCTTCATCCGGATGTTACCTGGTTTGGTGACAAAACGTCTAAAAATGAATCTTTCAGCTAAGCAAGCAAACCTACATCCAGAACCTCAATCTGAGCTACAAATCTTCTCAAAACTTGCTAGTCATTGTATTTGTTTTAATATCAGCAGTAATTTGTATTCTCTGTAAAGATGGTGCCTGGTTTATTGAGTGTTTGTTGCCTTTTCTGGCTAATTTACTTAAAGGACAATTTACAGTATTGCATCTTTTGAAAGCTGTATTTCAAAAGCAATTTATAATCGGAAAATGCAGGTAATACCCAGCAGGCTATACAGTCCCTGTTTCAGATGAACCTTTCATTACAACTGGGACGTGTTATAAACATTGAAAACATTTTAAGCAAGTCTGGGGAGAGGTGAAAATCAAAACAAAAAATCTATAGCTGAAGCTGAGAGAGATTAGAATATGCAGAAAGGGGTAGTAATAGGACAAATAAAAATAACCTGGAGGAAGTGTAAGTGACATTAATAGGATCAATTAACAACAGCTACCTCTGAAAAAATGGGGAAAAATTCCAAACTCTATATTGTGTCAAGCTTGCACGACTGCTCTGTGTCTTGCTGGCATATGCTGTGTTCTGTCACTTTTCTAACTTTTGGTGTTTTTTAACTTTTTCTTTTCTTCCCCTTTGGAACCCAACTGTTTGCAACATATATAAGTAATTTGTATATGGGAATCATATAATGTTTCCAAATTTGCAGAAGACGTAAAGCTAAGTGGGAATCTGTGTATTGTGAAGGAGATAATTACTTGTCTTTTCAATGCTTCAGAACTGTGATTTTTGTATGTTTACAAGTAATCTTCTTCAACAAGCAGGCACTTTATTTTCACTGGAGTGTCGGAGATGAGTGATGACCTTACAGAGGTTTATAAAATCATGAGGGGCATAGATAAGTGTGAATAGGAAAGGTTTTTTCCTTAGGGTGGGATAATTCAAATCTAGGGGGCAAAAGTTGAAGGAAAATATTTAAAAGGACGTGAGGGGCAACTTTTTCACACATAGTTGGTTCTTGTATGGAATGAACTGCCAGAGAAAGTGGTAGATTCAGGTACTATTAGAACATTTGGATAATTACATGAATAGGAAAGTTTGGAGGGATATGAGCCAAATGCAGACAGGTGGGATTAGTTTAGTTTGGGAAAATTGGTCAGATAGACAAGTTGGACCAAAGGATCTGTGTCCATGCTGTATGATTTGTATTCTTTGCTGCCCCAAGCCATAAATTTGATGCATTGCCTTTGATCTCTATTGCCTATTAACAATAATTTATTTTGGAGTTATGGAGTATAGAACATGGAAACAGACCCTTTGGTCCATCCAGTCCACGCTGAACATAATCCCAAACTAAGCTGACTGCTCCTGGCCCATACCCACATCCACTACTTCCTCAGGAAATTCATTCCACACATGAACCACCCTCTGTGTAAAAACTTTGACCCTTTTGTCTTTTTAAATTCTCTCTCTTCTCACCTTAAAAATGTGGCTTTGGTCTTAAAATCCCTCATTCTAGAGAAAAGACAACTCCCATTATCTCTATCTATGCTCTTCATTATTTTATAAACTTCTATCATGTCGCCTCTCAACCTTCTATGCTCCAGTGATAGAAATCCCAACCTTTCCAGCCTTTCTTTATAACTCAAACATTCAATACCCGGCAACATCCTGGTCAATTTCTTCTGAACCCTCTTCAGCTTGATAACATCCTTCCAATAACTGGACAACCAGAACTAGACATAATATTCCAGAAGAGGGAGGCCTCACCAATGCGCTGTAGAACCCCAACATGACTTCCCAACTCCTATACTCAAAGGACTGAGCAACGAAGGATGTGACACACACTTCAGCGATCCCGGTAGTATAGTGTTTAGTATCCCCGCCTGTCATGTGGGAGACCGTGGTTCAATTCCCCGCCGGGGAGGATATGCTTTTTAGGGCGGCATGGTGGCTCAGTGGTTAGCACTACTACCTCGCAGCAGCAGGGTCCCAGGTTCGATTCCAGCCTCGGGTGATTGTCTGTGTGGGTTTGCACATTCTCTCCGTGTCTGCTTGGGTTTCCTCTGGGTGCTCCGGTTTCCTTCCACAGTCCAAAGATGTGCAGGTCAGGTAGATTGACCATGCTAAATTGTCCATAGTGCTAGGTGCATTAGTCAGAGGGAAATGGGTCTGGGTGGGTTACTCTTCAGAGGGTCAGTGTGGATTTGTTGGGCCGAAGGACCTGTTTCCACACTGTAGGTAATCTAATGAAATTATGTACCTGAACCCCTAGATCCGTCTGTTCTACAATACTACCCAAGGCTCTACTATTACTTCTATAAGCCCTGCTCTTAACTATTGTAGCAAAATGCAATACTTCACATTTATCCAGATTGAACTACATTTGCCATTTTTCAGCCTGTTAACCCATTTGAGCATTGTAATCTTAGAAAACCTTCTTCACTGTCTATTTTGCCACCAATTGTGGTGTTGTCCGTAAACTTACTAACCATGCCTTCTGTATTCTCATCCAAACTATTTATATAAATGATAAATTTCAATGTTGAAAGAACTAACCACAGCCTTTGGGGTGAGAATTCCATAAGAATTCCAAATTTTCTGCATTTACCTTTTGTGTGAAAAATGCTTCTTGCGTTCACTCATGAAAAGCCTAGTTCAGTTTTAAGTTGCACCCTTATTTTGTATTCCGCAACCAGAAGCAGTAGTCTGTCTGCTTTTGTGCCATCTAATCCCTTCTGTCATTTAAACGCACAATCAAGAATGACTGACTATCCCATAGAGAAAGATACCTGTGTTTATTCGAGCTGAGGTGCCTTGCATGTCTCCATTTATTGGTCCAGTCTCTGCATTTATCAGCGATTTAAGATGTAATTGTGTTTAACCAGATTTATATCTCAGGAAATTTCAAGCTTACCAAACTTTGAAATACTACTGTTGTAATTAAGGATGGGGGAATGCACTGATTCCTTTCTAATGTCACTCCTCCATTGGCCATAAGATATTTTTAAGAATGAATGGCCCATAATAGATTTTTCTTTGTATCTGGTTTAGTAATCTAAACAGTTCAACCAAGTTTTGTGTAATTAACAAAGAATAATTAGTTTATTACAAATAATACTTAAATAGACAAGCAATGATTATTAACAAGAAAAAGATTTGGGTTATGCAAATAACCTGTATTCTAACATCTCAAACTTAACACGAGGCAAACAAGGCTAACATCCCACAGAGCATAAAGCAAGTGTGGTCAAGGTGGGGATTTCTCTGACCGCCCAACTCCAATATTAATGGTAATGTGAGTCTATAAATCTCATTAAAACATCAAGGGGCATTCCAGTTTTTCACTTTTAATAATCTACCCTTGAGGCCTCTCAGAAACAGCTCAACATCCTTGAACAGCCTCAACAACGGCTGGTTCACCATTCTTTCCTGGGACTACTTTCTGGCACAAGTCCAGTTTTTAATAAACAATGAGCTTCAATCAGCACTGCGTTTTTGCTTGTTTCCTGAACTATATTCAATGCACAAAGTTTATAGTTTTCTTCATAATCATTCTCACTTGTACTGAACTATTCATGATGTATTGCTTTCTTTGAGCCCTCTAAAGAAATTTTCAGAGCCCTGTTTGTAACACACAGTTGCCTACTGGCTCCTGGAACTTCCAAAGATTTCCAGTTACACAGGGCCACTCAACTGTTCTTGACTGTTCACTGAATCACAACGACACAGACATATTGTAGTTTGGTTGCCTCTTCAGCAGAACAGCTTTACAGCTCTTTCCTGCATGGAGCTTGCTTCTGATTCTATTTTCTGCAACTGACTGTGACCTGGAACTGTTCTTCACTGAACCTGAAATATTTTGAGTGACCAATTGAAAACCTTGAAGCATGCATCATCCTTGTTCCTTTTTAACATTGAATGTAGCTAATACTTTGGAGCATTCAAATGTAGCAATCAGCAATGGGACTTGAATGTAACAACCCCTTAGAACTGTCTATTTCCTGGATGTTACAATATTCACTTGCAGCACAAATTGATACTACAAAAATGGAATTCATCATACTATGAACTACATTTCTTGGTTGAAACCAATGCACAACTTGAGAGAAAAAATAGTAATAATACTTATCAACCAATCACTTGCCTTTTGTCCTGTGATACTTTGAAGGAATAATAAGAAAACACATTTTAGTATAAATAGCTCAAAACCAAAAAAATCTTGTTGGCCATATATATTAACTTTTACAGATGGCAGGGCAAGTTGAAAGATGGCATTTGGTTTACTTAAGTTTATACATTGTGCAATAGAGTACAGAAGCAATATGATGATCATATGTCTTTACAAATCACTGGTTAGGCCTTGATTGATACATTGTGAAAACCACCTTCCGTCACACTTCAGGTAAGATGTTACCACTTCAAAAAGTGTATGCAGGAGATTCATTCAGATATTACCAGGAATGAAGGTCATGAGGGGAGGTTGGGAAAGTTTTTGAATAAAGTTTCAGAGATGATCAAGTGGAGGATTGCAATATGCTGAGGTTTGGATAAAGGCGATGGAACAAAATTATTTCTTCTAGTGAGTTGATCAATAACTTGGAGATACATTCAAGATTATTGGAAAAATATGTAGAGAAAAGGTGAGATGAAATTATTTCATTTGGAGCTTGGTTTGGCTCTGGAATGCTTTACCTAAAAATGCTGAAATTTTCTTCATTAAATAGATTTAAAGGGGAGTTGAACAGGTAATTTAGCTGAATAAAATGTCGGAATATGGGATTTAGAAAAACTCCTGTTTCAAATAAATAGCACAGGTATAATAGGTGGACTGACGGTTTCTCTGTGATGTAATTATCTGTGTTTCTGTTATTGAATCGTGACATGGTATTTGACGAGTTACTGGGTTGCGACTAATGGCTATATTTCTTGGGAGCACCCTAAGGTCAAGAGTCTTTGGGAATTCTGTGCCCCAGAGGTTTGTGGACCCTCCAACGTTAATATCTTAGGCTGACAAATTCTTTGTCTCTTAGGGAATTGAGGGAAGGTTGTACTTAAATTGAAGATCAGCTATGATTGTATTGAATATTGGAACAGACTGTGTGGTCTACTGTGGCTCCTCGTTCTTATTTTTTTTAACATGATTGAAAAAGTTACAAGTTTTCATTTGCCTCTCTTCCAAACCTGTGCCTTGTTGCCGTGGAAGGAAATAGATCGTAAGGCACCGAAACTAGAAATAATGGCTCTGTTAGATCATTGTATGCATTTCTTGGTAGCAGTCTATAAAAAATAGGCAACAATAGCCTGCAAGCAAAATTAATAGCCACTGTTGTAGGATGTTGGAAAAAAGAAATGAAACAATGTATTTATAAAATTCATAAATCACTGTTATACCTTTACCAATTTTTTCCAGTAAATAGCAATTGATTTGGGAACATTTTACTGAATTAATACCTATGTAAGAATAAGTAATGAATTTCAGCAAGTTGGTGCTAGATTAAACTTTGCTCTGAGTAGTACATAGCTTTATGTAACTGTATCTGTTAATAATTCAATTTATTTAGTCTATTTAAGCATTATAACTGCTACACATGAAGAACGGATGGCACAGTTGTTTTTTTTTAAACACTAGGTATTGATTTTGACTTGATAATGATGAAAAATATTGCTGCATCTTTTTTCTGGATGCTTTTATTATGCCTAATTTTATGCCCACATTAAAATAACGGGGCAGCAACTTAGGATCCAAAAAGGGCAAAATTGATCTGTCCATTCTTTCGTTTTCAGGTATGCGGTACCTCCTGAACAAGGGAAGAGGCTAGAACGTCTTGCACAAGGTACTGAATTTGACATGTTGTGTACCTCCGATTTCTAGCAAGAATGTATTACTTTTGTCTTAGTTGAAATAATGTGTTGTTAGCTCTTTACTGACATGGAACTATAAGGATGAGCAAAGGCAGATGTGGATGGGAGCATTGGATGGCATTTCTCTCTTTTTGATGATTTTGATCATTGCAACCAATACAAATCTCATGCATTAAAGTGCCAGTTATAACTAGTTGGGATTTTATGACAAGCTTATAAATTTGTTTGAATTTGCATTGTAGAAATAGATGAACGTGGTTTTGTAAAATATATTATCCAAGGAATAAAATGTCTGGTAATTAGTGGCACTTGCTGCTTTTTGCATGCTACAGAAGAGTGAGACTTCGATGATCTGTGACCCGTGTGACCTCCATTTCCCATTGTTAGATTATAATATGCTTTCTTGGTCCAGAGGAAGTCCAGAAGGATGTGCTTCCTCTAATGACACCTACTTTGATGCATGAAAATTTGAATGAATTCATAATTGTTCCAAAATTAGCATTTGGCACTATGCCACAGTGGAAAATCTACCAAAGAATATCTTTACATCTGCTAACCTGGCATTTAAAAGGCGCTTCAAATTCTGAATAATTGAGAGTGGAAAATTGATATATTGATAGTTAAATAAATATGGCTTTATTCAGAATCTGGAGTTGGTTAAACTTTGTAAAACTGAAAATCAGATAAATTTGATATTTATTGGGAGAACTGCTGGTTGTTGGAATTATAATCAAATCTAAATTGTAGAATAGAATTTTCACTTCCCACTTCAATTTAAAGCCTGAATTTTAGCTTATTGAAGCAAGAAGGACAGACTTCAAAGTACTTGTGCTTTTGCGTCAGTGTCAATTCTGAGATACAACTAAGACATGTATGGGGTAGGGGAGTCATAAATAATTGGATGTGTTTTAGCTTGCAGTGTTGTAGCTCCTGCTTAATTCAGTGATCACACAAGGAAATTGTCTCATCAATGTGAGCTGGAGGCTCAAGTGAAGCAGGATGGTCAGTGTACCTGGAACAGCGATGAATGTTGGACTGAGGACCAGTGTGGGTGGTCAGCAGCTTGCAAGCCTAGCCAGATCACTAATCTACTGCAGGCCCTTTATAGGAAGACTGTAATGCTTATCCTTCTAGCTTTATTTCTTACTTTTCTAACTTAAACTATGAATAACTGTAAGGTAATGTCACTTTCTCCTTTGTTTCTCTATTTCGTATGTAAGATTTGAGCCTAGGTACTTTGTTCCTAATGTTGGGCCTTTTCACTATATTCCTGTACTTGACTACATGTGATAATAAAGCAAATTCTAAATTCAACGCGATTGTCCGCCGTCAGAAATATGTAAACATGGTTTCAAATCATTCCCCACGTCGTGAGTGTATTTGAATTTTTTTTGTTACAGCCAGTGGAGTATTCTCCTTCCCTGAAGGGGTTATGAAGTCTTGCGCTCCTATCTCTTACACGTTGTTATAAATACGTAGTTTCCAAAAATCTTTCAATGAAATCTGTTTGTGTGTACATATACACGTACGCAGCACAGCTCATATTTTCCTGTGAGCCAGAAAATCATGAGTTCTAACTGCATTCTAGAGATTATAATGCTTCATCCATGTAAAAAACAACACAACAGAAAATGGTCGAGAGACGAAGTAAGTGTGGCAACATCTGTGGAGAGGGAAATGAAGTTAACGTTTCAAATCCGATATGACTGTTCAGAGCTGAATAGGGCTGGAAGATGATGTTTTTTATGTTGTTGACAAAGGAGGAGGAGGAGAGAGTGCAAAAGATGGTGAGGGTGTCCAGAGCAAAAGCCAAAGTAGGTGTTAATGGCAGTAGTAGAGATGAGATATGGTTGCAAAATTGGTGTTCATGGTAAGTCTGAACAGTTGAAAATAAGTTTTAATACCTAATTGAAAGATGGCACCTCCAACAGTGCAGCACCCAGTTAGTACTGCAAAAATTTATTCTAGCTTATTGAAATAAAAAAGATAGGCTTCAAAACACTTTTCACGACCTCAAGGTATCATGCACTGTGCAGCCAATTAAGTATGTCATGAAGTGCGGTCATGATTGTATTGTAGGAAACACAGCAGTCGTTAGCAATCAAGTATTGATCAGATATTTTGTTTCATGTTTTAATTGAGGCATGAATATTAGCCCGGATACCAGGAGAATTGTTCTTGCATTTGAATCAGGAGAATTGTGGTGGACTGTCAGCCTTGATTTCTGCATTCAGGTATTGAAGTGGGACTTGAATTCAGAACCTAGTGACTATGGAAACAGTATGACTAACAGCCATTTTTTTTTAGCCATGGTTGACATGTTATATTTCCCATGATTGTTTTGATACATAATTTTAAGTAATATTCCCTCAGTGCATTTGGGAAATACATGAATATTTGACTGTTTTAATAGAGCTACTATTTAAAATCCATAGTTTCACAAGTGAGCCAAACCAGAGCAAAGAGACTTCAATCAGATTTTGTTAAAAATATTATAGTTGAATGTTTGCTGTATTACCTTTTCTGCATACACTGGCCACATCTCTTTGTGATTGGACGTATTTTGGGCTAGTTTTATAAAATGAAATGAACCTACATGTAGCTAAAAGAAGGCACATTCTGTTGAAGTTTTTTGTCTTGCACTCGTCAGGATATTTGCAAGAATACATTTATACTGCATGCAAGGAGAGTGCTTATTGGTTGGCAAGTGGATTATGATTGGTAGAAACGTTACCATGGAGAATGTGCACATTAATGTTGATTGACTGTTAACTTCCAGCACATGAGTTATACCAACTGTCAGTTCTAAATAGGATGCCTGTGTAATTCTTTTGATGCATAGAATTAATCAGCACATATTGTCCAATTGCAGAGTCATGTTGAATGATGGACACTGTGTTGTGAGCTTTGCCAAGTGTGTGGGCTATACATATTAAAGACTGGTGGATCAAGCAGTATATCCCTTAGGCTGTTCAAGCCAGGCCCTGTCTAGAGCTTATGCTTGTAAAACTCCGTACTACCAAACAACTATGACATATTTTATTACCAAATTAATTTAAAAATATTTATCATCTACAGGTTTCTTTCCGAGTAGTTCCCAAGGATGTGATGCTTTCCTACGTCACAAGATGACTCTTATCTCTCCATCCATACTCAAAAAGTATGGCATCCCTTTTGATAAGGTATTAAGTATATTTTTTTAAAAAGTCATATAAAATGATTATTTTTCATGGAACATTTTTACTTGCATATTTTTGTAGTTATCCTATGTGAAATGTATTTAAAATTAAAATGCATTAACTTTTAAGATTTTGTCACCTGTATTAGCTAAAATTAGTTAAAGAATAATGTTATCAGATATGTTAATAGGTTACTTAATACAGCTATTTAATGTCCAAGTTGAGAGATTGTGGTAAAAGATGAAGTATTAAAAATTTCTGTTTAAAAGGTTATCTTGACTGTGCTATCTTTCATCTGCTATATATTGGAAGACATAAAATGAATTTCTCACATAGTAAATGATATTTAAATTATAGTTTTGATTGCAGGTATAGAACAGTGTAGTACTTTCTTTGCCTTCATGTCATACAATAAGCAATTTTGTTTGCTTTGTCAAGAAGGTGCAATTTGAAAATTATCCTATGAAAATGGAGGATAGCAAATTTAAAAACAAAACTAAATAATTAACCTTTTTAAATATGCTATTCTTCATTTGTTGAGATTAATATACAGAAAATTCTTTAACTTTGTAGGTGAACTTAAAATTTTTTAGTTGTTTTGACAATATTTTTGAGATTGAAAGGCAGCTTCAAAATATTTTGATCTCAGATTGTAGTTCTGAGTTTGATAACTGTACTGAAGCTTCTTATAAGGAGGTCGTGGAGTTTCCCAGTCTTAAACAAATTTAAAACAACAAAGTAGTGTGTATCTGGCAGTTTTTTAAAAATGCTTTTCTTTCAAATTTTGTGTTCAGCAACTTTGTTTACTTATCTATTTTTTTCCTGTGACTTAACTCCCAAACTAACAAATAAAATTCATTCATCGGAATAAATGGGTTATAGTTCTGATCCCAAATACTTACATCAATAAATAATATTGAAAGTTGTAGTTTTAAATTAGTCTTTCAAGTTATTGAAGTGCTATTAATCTGCATATTTGGTCGCAATGAATTCATAAAGTGTTCCTTGTATTTCTTGCGACTGTCACTTCGTACAGTGATTACATTGTTTCAGGCTTTCATAATTATTCATTTAGTGTCAATCTTGTTTTAGTGTTTTAGTCAGAATTGGTGAATCGATGTCTCTCTTCCCTCCATTCCTATCAGAGATGCAACAACAGCTTAATTTTAATTTAATTAATAGATACGTAATAGTGTATAACTTGATGTCAGAAGTAAGTCAGCCAGATTCCTTAATTTAACAAGTAACAAGTTAATTTTATTTCTAAAACTTTCTTTAGTTAATGTGCAGAATATAGTACAGGGTTTAAAATGTGTAAGTATGGCCATCTACGCAAATATGAAACTAACTTTCCCCCGAAAGATGGAAAAAGTGAGATAAACTCTGTAGCATATACAATCTAAAAACCTGACCCAGGAAAATTTAAACTCAAACCAAATTGCTAATTGTCTGCATATTGGCTTATAACTGAAGGGTCTGTTTCCTCAGTGGATGCTGGTCCAAAAGGTTTTAAGTAGTGTGTCTTGTCGCAGATTAATTTCTCGTGTTTTCTTGAAGATTTGGAGAGTTTATTGAAATTTCTTGCTTTAAGAACTCACGACATGGGGCAATGTGGTCTTATGATGGGTTTTCAACTCTCAAACTTTGAGGGAGTTTGAGAGGAAGAGAGAGAGAGCAAGGCTGTTGTCCCTGTGACAATTTCTCTTTGATCCTTAGTTTTCAAATTCCAGTCGCTTTACTATACTTAACTATTCCCTCTTTCGGAAAGCTTCATTGTCTTGATGTCTTAATTGAAACCACTAGTGTTTTTCATTTGCAGCTGTAGCCTTTGTCTTTTATTTTGCAAAGTGTTCTTTTCAAAAGATTCACATGTTCATCTGATAATACCATATTTTAATAAAACAGCACTTTTAGACAATGACATCATAAATTAGCGTTTCAAGTAAAACATCTTTGTAACATTAAGGTTTTAACACTGGAAATTTATTAAATAATTTATTTTTGTCTTTGTTAAATTTACACTCAAACCTGGCAGGGAAAGACTATCAAATGAACTGGGAATGAAATACCCATTCAAATTGCACAAGAAATGTGTGTTCCGAACAATATGGCCACATAAATTTAGAGTGGCTTGGGTGTCAGATCATTGCACAGAAAATGTGCACTGTTTTTCCTCTTGTGCCTCATTTGTACTGCACACTTTGGCATCTGTGAAATTGGCAGATTTTCTGTCGGTAGCAATATCACCTGAAAAGTTTAATAAATGCAAGACTTGTCTGCTATCCAACACTTGGTTCATTAATGATAAGGAAAGGTTGAATTCTTTACTGATCAGAATCCCTGCTCAGTAGGCATAGAGCTATACTTTCTTGTATTTTAATGGTATGAGGAAGTATTTCAGTTAAGTGATTTTTCAATTTTGAATAGAAATACAAAGATGTTACAGAGAGATTTACCCACCTGTGAGAGCATCAAGGAGTTAGAATTAAGAACTAAATAGACAAAGCCTTTTCACTCAAAGGGTAATGGATTTGTGGAATTCGCTATTAGAGAAGATAATTCAAGTGGACAATATAAGTTGAGGTAAAAGACAATTATATACGTTTCTTGAGAGAGAAAGTTACATTGCAGTATAACTTGTGGGCGGCACGGTGGCACAGTGGTTAGCACTGCTGCCTCACAGCGCCAGAGACCCGGGTTCAGTTCCCGCCTCAGGCAACTGTCTGTGTGGAGTTTGCACATTCTCCCAGTGTCTGCATGGGTTTCCTTCGGGTGCTCCGGTTTCCTCCCACATTCCAAAAATTGTGCAGGTTCGGTGAATTGACCATGCTAAATTGCCCGTAGTGTTAGGTGAAGGGGTAAATTTAGGGGAATGGGTCTCGGGGGGGGGGGGGGGGGTGCTCTTCGGAGGGTCGGTGTGGACTTGTTGGGCTGAAGGGCCTGTTTCCACACTGTAACTAATCTAATCTAAAACTTTTAAAGCAATCACATATCACAATCAAATTGAAGAACTTATCCCAAGAGAAAGTAAAACAGGAAGAAATATATTAAAATATTCTTTCAAATATTAAAAATGAAAACGTTCCCACTTGCGTTTCTGAATAGCAAGGAACTGAGAACAGCTACAATTTAACTATAAGCTGTGGCTTCTCATAACACTGAAACAAATGTCTTGAACTCTAATAAGATATGTTTGCAGAATATGGATGTTAGCCTGTGATGCTGAAATAATCAAAGCGGAAGCTAACTGATGGCAGCTAATTTGGTGATCCCCTGTAAGAATTGTAAAGCTAAACAATATTGGGGCATAATGAGATATTGGCACTCAAAAATGCACTTGCTACTTTAAGACAGAGTGGTTAAAAAGGCATTTGGCACACTTGCCTTCATTGCTTAGTCCTTTGAATATAGGAGCTGGGAAGTCATGTTGAGGTTGTACAGGACCTTGGTGAGGCCTTTTCTGGATACTGTGTCCAGTTCTGGTTACCCAGTTATAGGAAGCATATTATCATGCTGGAGAGGGTTCAGAAGAGATTTACCAGGCTGTTGCCATGTGTGGAAGGTTTGAGTTGTAAAGAAAGACTGGATAGGCTAGCACTTTTTTTTACTGGAGCTTAGTTAGTTGACAGATGACCTGATAGAAGTTTATAAAATAATGAGAGTATAGATAGAGTTGATGGTAGATGTCTTTTCTCCAGAATGGGGGATTTCAAGACCAAGGGTTACATTTTTAAGGAGAGAGGGGAGAGATTTAAAGAAAGAGAGGGGGGCAAATGTTTTATATGAGGGTGGGTCATGTGTGGAATGAACTTCCTGCAGAAGTGGTGGATGTAGGTACAATTGCAATGTTTAAAAGATCATTGGATAAGTACATGAATAGGAGAGGTTTGGAGGGATAGAGGCCAGGAGGAGGCAGGTGGGGCTAGTTTAGTTTGGGACTATTTTCAGCATGAACTGGTTGGATTGAAGGGTCTGTTTCCATGCTTTTTGACTCTAAGTATATTTAATATCAATATAACTCTATAACCATATATCTTCAAGCATTGTTTTGGAATTTTCAGCATAGTTGCTCAAAATTGTTCACTCCATCAACTGAAGCAATTTTGAGAAAGATGAGAACTTTGCAAATCCTTATCTGCATTTTAATTTTAAAAAATCTTTGGTTGAGGCCATCATTTAGAGTGTTTTTGTCATTGCAGCTTTTGCAGAGGCGATATTTTAAAAGCATATTAGAAAAGAGATGTATAACAAATTCAAAATGTTATGGCTGTAAATTGCTGATTCAAGATTTTTATCATGTATATAACACTGAGCAGAGTAGAATTTGCCATTTGCGTTTTAACACATTAAATTGCTTTTGTGTTTCAACTGTAGACACTTTGCATTCAATTGATTATTGAAAGTTCATCCTCCCTGATCTGGTCACTTCCTTTCTGCTCGCATAACTAGAAATCAGCAGTCATTATGGCAGTAGCATTATTAAAATGTCAGGAAATTCATCCTGTTCCTAGTATCATTTCAAACAATAACCAAAGCAACTTGTGTTTATAATATGCCTTTAATAAAGTAGCACATTCTGGGCTGCTTCACACGTGTATTATAAAACAAAATATCACATTGACATTTACAAGGAGATGTTGGGTCAGATGAGTAAATATTTTTTCAAAGGTTTTAAGGTTTCTCTTAAAAGGTGAGTGTCAAAAAAGCTGTTGAGAAAGAAATCCAAAGTTTTAATGTCAGATAACCAAAATTACAGACTCCAACAGTGGGTAGTGGGCCGGTTAAAATCGTAGATTCTCGAGGTCAGGAACAGATTGACATGGATTTTGTGTGGCTGGAGGCTATGTAGAGAGGTTGTGACCATGGAGGAAGTTAAAAACAAGGATCAGAATTTTAAAGTAAAGATGTTGCTGGATCATTGAGCATAGCATTGAATCGGATTCAATGCAGGTTCAGACAGGGACTTGAGGACCTCAAAATTATAGAGGGTAGAATGTGTGACACTAGGCAGGTATTAGCATAATCACATGCAAGCAACTAATGTATATTAAACTTCTGATTGCTTGCTTTGTTTACTTCTACACTCTTTCTTCATTTATCATTCAGTGAAGAATGTTACAACATGAATGCTAATATACTGCTGGTTAAATGATTTCCAGTGGTGGTTGAAATAGCTGAAAATAATGTTCCTCAGTTTCTTATTTGTTTACTGTATGCACAATAGCAAGGATTGATAAAATAAATTCCTGTAGTTTAAAAGAAAGAAATTTATTGAAATTCAAGTTTTGTTTCTTGTGTGTAATATAGCTGTCCGTCCTCTTATTCTTTTAGTTTGTAGTACATATGTATTGTAAGTCAAAACTTTTGCTGTGACACAGTCCTGAAAGAAATCCAGAAATTAGGTCAATTTTTATTATTAAATAATTATGCTTAGATATGAATTGAAAAGTCAAATTGAAAAGTCCTCCAACTCAAGCTACTCTGCTTTTTTTTCATGCAGATTACACAAGAAGGAGGGCAGTTCATGATCACTTTTCCCTATGGGTACCATGCTGGCTTCAATCATGGGTTCAACTGTGCTGAGTCAACAAACTTTGCCACCATTCGATGGCTTGATTATGGAAAAATAGCTAAACAAGTAAGTGGCATCAAGGAATGGAAGTGGAAAATATTGATTAATTTTTGTGTCCTTATGGGGCGTTTGAAGAAAAGCTGAGATCACAAAGTATTAACTACTTAGTGATATCATGTCTGCTGAATCACTGTGATCACAGAAATAGGAAGATTTATACATGAAGGACTTGTGATGCTGATCTTTTAAGTCTGTTTTCAACTTTGTATTAAGTTCCTCTGTAAATTACAGATGTGCTCAGTGGTGCTAACTTTCTCTGTGTTGTCATTTTTCCTATGTTTATAAACAAAAATCATGTTTAATTTATCAGAGGTCCAAATGAGAATCCATCATCTTGATAAGATCAGGTGAACTTTGTAAGCTTCCTTACAGTTATTTTTCTATACCATTCCTGTACCTCATGTTTTTGTCCTTGATGCATAAGCACATATTTTAAATGATATTCAACCTTAGTACTAACATCTTCAACCTTGAAGATGTTAGTACTGCCCACCATTGCATTACGACCAAACCCTGCGTGACAATCCCTGATTGATTACTGTTCCAGACAGATACCCTAAACCATTAAACTGCCAAGAGAGAAGCTATGGACTGGCTCCCCTCCTCATCCTTTGGTTGCAACAAGGTTAACTTAGGAATAAAAAGGGGGCACTGCTTTTTAGGCCCCCATAAAGTCAGCAGTCAATAAACAAGCAGATATATAGACAATTTTCTGAGGTGTGTAAAAATAATAGGGGATTTCAGCTTATCCGATATTAATTGGGGTAGACATAGTGTAAAGTGTTGAAAGGGGCAGATTCACGAGGGCTTTTTATATCCACATTTAGAATTTCCAGCAAGAAATGGTGCAGTGCTGGACCTAATTCTGGGGAATTAAGCTGGATATGTGTTCAGTGAGGGTTGCATTTTAGCGATCTTGAGCACAGCGCAGTATATTTTAAGTTTGTTACGGAAAAGGAAAAGGTTGGTCTGCAGAAAGTGTTTTGGATTGGGGGAAGGCAGATTTTGTTTTAAAAATAAGGCAGGGTCTGACCAAAATAGATTGGGAACAGCCACTTGTGGAGAAATCTATAGCAGAACAGTGGGAAGCATTCAGAAAGAACTGGGGAGAGTACAGGCCCAATATGCTACCTTTAAGTTGAAATGTAAGAGCAACAAACCCAGAGAACCCTGGATGTCTAGGAATACTCCGGACTGGATAAGAAAGAAGAGAGGTTTTTAACACCTCGCCCTGGTGGATACAGAAAGTGCAGTGGGGTCTTAAAAAAAACATTAGGAGAGCAAATGAGGGGCACGAGAAAACACTGGTGGGTAAGATTTAAGGTGAATCCCAAGATATTCTCAATGTATAGACAGGAAGAGGATAACCAGGCAAAGAATGGGCTTATTAGGGACCAAGGGGGCAAAGTGTATGTGGCACTAGGGGACATTGGTAGGGTGTGAAATAGTTATTTCACATCTGTCTTCACTCAGGAGAAGGAGAATGTAGGTATGGAATCTAAGAAGAGGGAAGTGAGGTTCTTGAGCAGAATGACATGGGGGTAAGGTGGTTTTGGTGGGCACAAAAGTGAACACATCCCCAGAGCTGGATATGTTGTCTCCCAGGCTACTCAAAATTACAAGGGCTCTAATCTAAATTTTTAATTCCTCTCTGGCCACAGGGGAGGTGCTAGAGGACTGAAGGTCAGCCAGTGTGATCCCATTTTTCAGGAAGGGTGGTAGAAATTACATACCAGTGAACCTCACATCAGTGGTAGGGAAACTATTTGGGAAAATTCTGAAGGAGACAGTGAATCTCTGCTTGGAGAGGTAAGGTTTGATCAAAGATAATCAGCATGGCTTTGTCAGAGGAAGGCCAGACCTCAAGTTTTTTTGTGGAGGTAACTGGGTTTGTTGAAGGGAAGATGCAGTTTATGTGCACTTCAGCAAAGCCTTTGACAGAGTCCTAGTGGGGGAACTGCTGAGGAAGGTAAGCGCACATTGAATCCAGAATAACTTGGCAAGTTGAATCCAAAATTATTTTCCTGTAGGAGACAGAATTGTAGGTGGTAGATTGCTGTTTGTATGACTGGAGCCCGGTGTGCAGTGGCGTTCACCATGGATCAGTGCTGGGTGACTTATTCTTCATGAAATATATCAACAGTTTAGGAGAAAATGTTGGGAGAATGATATGTTTGCATTTGACACAAAAGTTGGCTGCATGTTTGTGGGGAGGAGCAAGGTCTTAAGTTATATGAGGATATTGACAAATTGGACAGAACAATGGCAGTTGGAACTTAATCCTCGGAAGTGTGAAATGATGTGCTTTGGAAGAAGGAATAAGACAAGGAAATACTCATTGATTCCAGGTTTACGAGGAAGCTGAGAGGACCAGAGGGTCCTTGAGCTGCCTGTCCACACAACCCGCAGGTGGTAGGACTGGTTAATACAGTGGTTAAGAAGGCAAACAGGACACTTGCCTTTAACAATCACTACATAGATTATAAAAGCAGGGTTCTTTTGTTTAAAGCAGAGAAGGCAAAGAGGGAATCTAATTGAGATGTATAAGATCATGAGGGGAATGCACAGGATACACAGGAAGCAGCTGTTTTCCTTAGTTGAAGGATCAGTAATGAGGGAGCATATTTTCAGGTGAAAGATAAGACATTCAGAGGATCTTAAGGAAAACTTTCTTTCACCCAGACAGTAGTGGGAATCTGGAATACACTGTCTGGGAGAATAGGTGAGGCAGGAGAAACTTCACAACTTTTAAAAAGTACTTGGATGAATACTTGAAGTGCCATAACATTTGAGGTATGAGTCAAATTTTGGAAAGCAAGATTTGTGAAGATTTAGAATAGTTTTATCAGTGCAAACTCGTTTGGCTGAATAGCCTCTTCTGTACTGGTAGGACTGGGCCTGATGCCCGAGGGGAAGTGTTTGCTTGAACGGTTGGGCAGGGTTTAAACTAATTAGATTAGATTACTTACAATGTGGAAACAGGCCCTTCGGCCCAACAAGTCCACACCGACCCGCCGAAGCGCAACCCACCCATACTCCTATATTTATCCCTTACCTAACACTATGGGCAATTTAGCATGGCCAATTCACCTGACCTGCACATCTTTGGACTGTGGGAGGAAACCGGAGCACCCGGAGGAAACCCACGCAGACACGGGGAGAACGTGCCAACTCCACACAGTCAGTCGCCTGAGGCGGGAATTGAACCCGGGTCTCTGGCGCTGTGAGGCAGCAGTGCTAACCACTGTGCCACCGTGCCGCCCACATTGGTGGTCATTGGACGCATTGGTGGTCATCTTCCAGGATTCTATAGACTCTGGAACAGTCTCTGCAGATTGGAGGATAGCTAATGTCACTCTAATATGTTGGGGGGGGGGGGGTGAGAACCTATGTAAGGAGTCAGAGAAGGAGGGAGCAATGGCAAAAACAGAAGGTAGAAAAGGGAATAAGAAAAGTGATAGGCAGAGAAATCAAGAACAAAATTGAGACAGTGCTATTGAGAAAAATATTGAGAGCAACACAAACAATATTAAAAGACAAGCTTAAAGGCTTTGTGCTTTAATGCGTGGAATATTTGCAATAAAGTGGATGAACTAATCGTGAAAATAGATGTAAAAGGGTACGATATAATTGGGATTACGGAAACATGGCTGCAGGGTGACCAGGGATGTGATTCAGTATTTAGGAAGGACAGGCAAAAAGGAAAAGGTGGTGGAGTGGCATTGCTGGTTAAAAAGGAAATTAACACAATAGTGAGAAAGGATATTGGCTCTGACAATGTGGAGTCTGTATGGTTGGAGTTGAGAAATACCAAGTGGCAAAAAAGATTAGTGAGTGTCAAATATGGACCCCCAAACTGCAGTGGTGATGTTGGGAATGGCATTACACAGGAAATTAGAAATGCATGTGATAAGGGAGATTTTGATCTGCGCATAATTGAGCATATCAAGTTAGCCACAATGCCATGGAGGAGGAATTCCGGGAGTGTATACGGGATGTTTTTTTTGACCAATATGTGGAGGAATCAACAAGAAAGCAGGCCATCTTAAACTGGGTATTGTGTAATGAGAAGGTAATCACTGGCAATCTAGCTGTGCGAGACCGCTTGAGGATGAACAGCCATAACATGATAAAATATTTAATCAAGATGGAGAGTGAGGTTGATTCGGAGATTAGGGTGCTTAACCTTTATAAAGGAAACTTTGAAGATAGGCTTGAGTAGGCATTGATAGAGTTACTTAAAGGGTTGACAGTGGATAGGCAATGGCAGACATTCAAGGAACGCATAGGGGAACTGCAAGAACTGTTTATTCCTATGGCACAAAAAGCAAAATGGGTAAGAAGGCCAATCCACGGCTTACAAAGGAAATTAGAGATAGTATCCAATTCGAGGAAGAAGCCAAGAAAAATAATGGATCTGAGGATTGGGAACAGTTTAGAAGTCAGCGCAAAAGGACCAAGTGATTGATTAAGAAGGGAAAAATATAGTACAAAAGCAAGCTTGGAGGGAACATAAAGACAAACACTCAGGGTTTCTACAGGTACCTGAAGAGAAGGAGATTGGTGCAGACAAATATAGGTCCCCTCCAAACAGAAATGGGGGGAATGTATAATAGGGGACAAAGAAATGGCTGAGCACCTGAATACATACTTTGTTTTTGTTTTCACAAAAGAGGATACAAATTAGATGCCAGAAATATTAGAGAATACAAGATTTAGTGAGAGGGAAGAACTGAGGGCGATCAATATTTGTAGAGAAATGGTGCAGGGAAAATTGATGGGATTGAAGGTGGATAAATCCTCGGGCCTGATAACCTACATTCCAGAGTACTGAAGGAAGTGGCTCTAGAAATAGTGGACGCATTGGTGGTCATCTTCCAGGATTCTATAGACTCTGGAACAGTCTCTGCAGATTGGAGGATAGCTAATGTCACTCCAATATTCAAAAAAGGGGGTAGAGAGAAAACAGGGAATTATAGACCAGTAAGCCTAACATCAGTAGTGGGGGGAACCTTCTCAAATCCATTATCAAAGACTAAAATGGAGCATTTAGAAAGCAGTGGCAGGATCAGACAGAGTCAGCATGGATTTATGAAGGGGAAATCATGCTTGACAAATCTTTTGGAATTCTATGAAGATGTAACTAGTAGAGTTGACAAGGGGGAGCCAGTTGACTTTCAGAAAGCGTTTGATAAGGTTCCATATAAGAGAATATTGTAGAAGATTAAAGTGCATGGGTTTGGGGAAGTGTATTGAGATGGACAGAAACCTGGTTGGTAGAGAGAAAACAAAGAGTAGGGATTAATGGGTCCTTTTCAAATTGGCAGGCAGTAACTTGTGGGGTGCCACAGGGATTGGTGATGGGACCCCAGCTATTCACAATATATATTAATGATTTGGATGAGGGAACAAAATGTAACATCTCAAAGTTTGCAGATGATACCAGGTTGGGTGGGAGGGTAAACTATGACAAGGATGCAAAGATCCTTCAACATGACCTGGATAGGTTGGGTGAGTGGGCAAATCAATGGCAGATGCAGTGTAATTTGGATAAATGTGAGGTTATTCACTTTAGAAGCAAAAACAAGAAGGCAGCTAACCACCTGAATGGCTGTAAATTGGGAGAGGGAAGTGTGCAGCAGGACCTGGGTGTCCTTGTGCACCATTTGCTGAAGGTAAACATGCAGGTTCAGCAGGTAGAAAAGAAGGCAAATGGTATGTTGGCCTTCATTGCAAGAGGTTTTGAGTACAGTGGCAGGGATGTGATGTTGCAGTTATACAGGGCCTTGATGAGGCCACACCTGGAATATTGTGTGAAGTTTTGGTCTCCTTTTCTGAGGAAGGATATTCTTGCTCTTGAGGGAGTGCAGCGAGGGTTGACTCGGCTGCTTCTGGGGATAGTGAGACTGACGTATGAGGTGCGATTGACTAGGTTAGGATTGTTTTTGCTGGAGTTCAAATGAATGAGGGGAATCTCATAGAGTTCATTTAACAGAACTAGACAGAATGGATATAGGGAGGATGTTCCCGATAGTGGGTGTGCCCAGAACCAGGGGTAATAGTCTGAGGATTCAGGGTAAACTATTTAGGATGAAGATGAGATGTTTCTTCACCTAAAGAGTGGTGAGCCTGTGGATTTCATTACCACGGAAATGGATGATGCCAAAACATTGAATATATTCAAGAGGTGGCGAGACATAGCACCTGGGGCGAATGGGCTCAATGGTTATGGGAAGAAAGCAGGATTAGTCTTGAGTTGAACGATCTGCCATGATCATGATGAATGGCAAAGCAGGATCGAAGGGCCTAATGGCTACCTCCTGCTCCTGTCTTCTATGTTGCTATGTACTGTATGATTCTATAAGAGGGAAGTGAATCATATTATTATTTCACAAACTATATTGAATGGTACCAATGTATATACTGAGGATGGAAGCAGAGATTTGATTCTTTTTCTTCTTTTAAAAACTCATCGAACACCAAAATCTCTTCATTCCTCGACCTCTCTGAACACCTTTGTGTAATTTCTTTTAGTGACAATTCTATTAAAATACAAGAATAGATTTGAATTTTTCATGTTTCAGTCCATGTCCGGCCTCTTTGGATAGTCATCATATGTATTTGATAAATGACTGTAGTTTGTATTTCATTAGTGTTGTAACTGGTTACGTAAGATGCAATTTTGCATGCACAATCATTACCTGGAATTTACACAGGGGCAATGTTACACAGGGGAATATAGGATGGCGTTTTTACAGGGAGCAGGGTGGGAGGAGGTGTAATCTAGGTAGCTGTGGGAGTTGGTCGGTTTATAGTAAATGTCTCTTGCAATGCCCCTGTGCAGTACCATTGTTTTACTAGCCATGTTTGAGTATAATTTCCAATTTTCCTGTGCTCTCCCAAAGTGCAGAATTTCTCATGTTGTTATAGTTTCTACCTACTTCTGTAGCCATGTTCATATGCTGGCTACTAATTTGGGAGCAGAAATTTTCAGTCTTCACACTGAGGCTTTATAGAAACATAACATAAAAAATAGGATCAGGTGTAGGCCATTCAGCCCTTCAAGGAGGAAGTGAGGACTGCAGATGTTGGAGATCAGAGCTTAAAAATGTGTTGCTGGAAAAGCACAACAGGTCAGGCAGCATCAAAGGCACAGGAGATTCGACGTTTTGGCATAAGCCCTTCTTCAGGAATGAGGAGAGTATGCCAAGCAGGCTAAGAGAAAACATAAGCCCTTCTTCAGGAATGAGGAGAGTATGCCAAGCAGGCTAAGAGAAAAGATAGGGAGGAGGGACTTGGGGGAGGGGCGTTGGGAATACGATAGGTGGAAGGAGGTTAAGGTGAGGGTGATAGGCCGGAGAGGGGGTGGGGGCGGAGAGGTCGGTAAGAAGATTGCAGGTCAAGAAGGCAGTGCTGAGTCTGAGGGTTGGGACTGAGAAAAGGTGGGGGAGGGGAAATGGGGAA
>NC_057711.1:101459572-101537115 GCF_004010195.1 Chiloscyllium plagiosum | reverse complement strand
TGGGATTCTGTCCTGGTGGCGATTGGAGGGGCGGGGTTCAAGGGCAGAGGAGCGGGAAGTGGAGGAGATGCGGTGGAGAGCATCGTCAACCACGTCTGAGGGGAAATTGCGGTCTTTGAAGGAGGAGGCCGTCTGGGTTGTTCGGTATTGGAATTGGTCCTCCTGTGAGCAGATGCGGTAAAGGCGAAGGAATTGAGAATATGGGATGGCGTTTTTACAGGGGGAAGGGTGGGAGGAGGTGTAATCTAGGTAGCTGTGGGAGTCAGTCGGTTTGTAGTAAACACCGACATTTACTATAAACCGACCAACTCCCACAGCTACCTAGATTACACCTCCTCCCACCCTGCTCCCTGTAAAAACGCCATCCTATATTCCCAATTCCTTCGCTTGAAGCAATAGAATTATGCAACAGAGTGAGTTAGTGGATGTAGGTTTGCTCGCTGATCTGAAAGGTTTGTTTTCAGATGTTTCATCACTGTACTAGCTATCATCATCGGTGAGCCTCTGGATGAAGCACTGGTCGCATGGCCCACTTTCTATTGTGTTTTAGTTTCCTTGGATTGGTGATGTCATTTCCTGTGGTGATGCCATTTTCTGTTCTCTTTCTTGTGGGGGGTAGTGGCGGAAGGGGCGGTGGTAAATGGGACCCAAGTCAATGTGTTTGTTGATAGGGTTCTGGTTGGAATGCTATGTTTCTAGGAATTCTCGTGCGTGTCTCTGTTTGGCTTGTCCTAGGATGGATGACTTGTTCCAGTCAAAGTGGTGGCCTTCCTCATCTATATGTAAAGATACAAGTGAGAGTGAGTCATGTCTTTTTGTGGCTTGTTGATGTTTATGTATTCGGGTGGCTAGTTTTCTGTAGTGTAGGTTACAGTTCTTGCAAGGTATTTTGTAAATGTCATTAGCTCTGCTTGTTGTCTGTATAGGGTCTTTCAAGTTCATTAGCTGCTGTTTTAGTGTGGTGGTGTGTTTGTGGGCTACCATGATACCAAGAGGTCTGAGTAGTCTGGTAGTCATTTCTGAGATTTCTTTGATGTAGGGCAGAGTGGCTAGGGTTTCTGGACATGCTTTGTCTGCTTGTTTGGGTTTGTTGCTGAGAAATCGGCGGACTGTGTTCATTGGGTGCCCATTCTTTTTGAATATACTGTATCAATGATTTTCCTCTGCTCTGCGTAGTTCCTCTGTGCTGCAGCGTGTGGTGGCTCGTTGAAATAATGTTCTAATGCAGCTTCATTTGTGGGTGTTGGGATAATTGCTTCTGGAGTTCAATATTTGGTACGCATGTGTTGTTTTTCTGTAAAAGCTGATTTGAAGTTCCCCATTGGCTGTTCGCTCTACTGCGATATATAAGAATAGCAGTTTTTTGTTGTTATCCTCCTCTTTCGTGAATTTTATGCCAGTAAGGATATTATTGATGGTTTTGAAGGTTTCCTCTAATTTGTTTCGTTTCGTGATGACAAAGATATCATCCATGTAGCGGACCCAAAGTTTGGTTTTGTTGGTTGGCAGAGCTGATTGTTCGAGTCTCTGCATTACTGTCTCTGCTAAGAACCCTGATATTGGAGATCCCATGGGTGTTCCATTGGTTTGTCTGTAGGTTTCGTTGTTGAAGGTGAAGTGGGTGGTAAGGCATAAGTCCACTAGCTTGACAATAGTATCTTTGCTGATGAAGTTGGTGGTGTTTGGTGTGTGTGTCTTTGGTTCTTAGTCAGTGTTTCCTTGGCCAGGTTGGTTTTGATGGATGTGAACAGGGTTGTTATGTCAAAGGAGACCATTATTTCATCCTCTTCTATCTAGATGTCTTTGGTGGTCTTCAGGAATTCTTTGGTGGAGGTGGATGGAGCGGTGTGAGTCTTCTACTAAGTCTTTTAGCCCTTGATATAGCTTCTTGGCCAGTCTGTAAGTTGGTGTCCCAGGTAGCGAGACTATAGGTTTGAGGGGGGCTCCTGGTTTGTGAATTTTGGGTAATCCATAGAAGCATGGTATGTTGGATCTGTCTAGTTTCATTTTTTTGGAAGCATATACACCGTTCATTCAAGAAAAGACAACTAAATCAGATCGAAAACGTGAGTAAATTCTGCACTTGTAATTTCTGACAATCCATTGATTTCTATTATCCAGGTGGATAAAGAAGAATTAATAGATATTGTGTACTTAGTTTTTCAAAAGGCATTCAATAATGTGCCATCAAAGGTTACCTACACAAGATTAAAGTCATGGTCTTGAGGGAAATATTCGCATGGATAGTAAGTTTACTAAGTTGAGTCAATTTCTAAATAGTTGCCAAAAAAAATTACGAATATTAAAATACACTACTACTTCTGTTAATCTATGATTAACCAAAAGATTTTTTCTGAATAATTGGATTGTATACTCAGTTCGTTATACTTCAGCCTGATGCTAGTGTTAAAAGAACTGTCTAATGAGGAAACTGTTTTCTTTCTTCCACACTTACGTAGATTGATTTCTTTTTAGTGATCTCCACATTGTCCCTGACATGGGATATAGTCGAGTGACAGCTTTCTGATTTTCATGCATTATTTGTAACTACATGAAAATTATTTATCTAATTGCAAAACTTGGGGCTATGTTCTTTAATAGTTTGTTCTTTTAAAAGTTGACAGTTATGAAAATAATGTATTTACTTCTAAGCTGTTGTACAGTTGCAGATAGTCTGCAGAAATACTGCATGAGGCTGATGACAAATACTTCATTTTAAAGATTGGTGCCTCTGTCTGTTTATAATCAATAGTACATGTTTCTAATTTGCTTAGTGCATGTGCATTCCATAATATCAGAGACTCTCACTGCTGGATTCCAACATAGTTACACCATAATTTTGAAGCACTATATCTGCCTTTCCTTTAAAGTGTATGCTCAGAATTTGCAAACATGCTGTTTTGTTTCACAGTTGACCGTTGATTACTCATTTTTAGAAATGTGGTAAATTGGGCAGCATATGGATACAAGTATATTAAATATCTAGTTTAAACTAGCGATAAATGACAAAATCAATACTCAGATAACATTGCAACCATGTTGTAAATTTTACCAAATACTTGTCATGAAATTAATTACAAATGCCGAATTTAGACTCGTTTTTCAAGTGCCTCAAATTCATTGTGATCTAGTAGTCTTTTCTTTAATGGACTGAGTAATGTTGCAGTATATGCTTTATTCCTTGATCTACTTGGAGAGATATTTTGCCTTCTGATCTTGAGGAGCAACTCCAGTAGTATTGTCACTAGAGGTTATCAACATACTTTTGAAAGTCTGCTGTTTAGAATTTGCCCAATTGGGACTAAATTATACTAATTTGACAGTATTGTCCACATTTCCATTTCTTATTTCGTGCTACATTAAGTGCTGCCCTGTTAGGGAACCTCGTGTGCTCTTTTGTTGCTTTCTGCTTCTGCAGACAGGATTTATCCTGGAATAAGTGGTGTGTCTGGAGAGAAGGTCTGAAGAGTCTGGTCTTTTAAGGCTGTAAGCTGCAGTTAATTCTGCTTTGACTCTCCAGTTAGTTACTTTTGCTTCTGTGTGTAAAGACAAATAAACATTTTTTTGTTTAAACCTTCTGCATCTTGTGAAAGTATTTTTGTACAATTTTCTTTAACTTCCAATATCCATACAAGAAATTACCACAAGGTTGAGCAAACTGCATGGTCTTGCCACAGGTTTTATTTTCCACAATAAGATTTGATATGGCATCTTCTCAAAAAACTCCTGCAATTTGAAGTATAGTACATCCACCAGTTTTCCTTTATTCACAGCATTTTGCTACTTCAAAAATTTCCCTTTCATTAAACTGTGTATACTGTACCTGTTAAGCTTGAATTTATTCAAGTGCCAGGCATTTTTGGAGTCATTCTTGAAATATTCTATGCATAAACATTATTTTTTAACTTAAGCTTGAGAATGCCATTGTCTAATTTTGGATCCTGAGAGTCCTATGGTTAATATTGTGTTTGTGCCAGCTGTTTTTTTTTAAATCTCTCTAGGCAGACTAGTTAGAGACCGTTGACTAGTTAGAGATGTGGAGTTAAGCAAATGAAATGTAATTTTTAAAAATCTTTACGTAAGTTGTAACAAGCAACATTTTAGTCTGTCGAGCTTATTTCTTATCCCTTTTCTAGGCAACCCATGTTTCTACATATTGAAGTTTTTGCTATTATCATGGATAATTTTCTGACCATTGTTATATCTGTTTTCCAAAATTCATTGTATTTGCATCTTAATTATTTTTGACAAATCTGAAATAAAATAAACAATAAATGAAAAAATTTTGCAGGAGGAAAATAATGTCATACGAATCCCCTTTTAAATTGCGGAATGTATTTCAAGTAACTATTTGCTAAAATGACCTTTTTCAAATAAAATCTCCACCCTTAATATTGATATAATGTGAAAGATAAATTTATTTTAAAATTGTAGTTGTGTTAGTGTCCTTACTGATTTTTCATTAATTGTATTTTATTTTATAATCTTCTTTGCATTGATGAACTGAGAACTGTAAGCTAAATGAGACTTTTAGGTTGCAGGAACAGCTGTGTAAACAAGCTTCTTTTTACTTTGAAGCCAGGCCCAGAAGTTAATTGCAGGTTGGTTCCAGGTCAAAGGTTTTAGCAATCGCTTCATTGCCAGGGAAGAGTATTATGTTTAAACAGATAGCCGAAGTTGGCTATTAACGAGTAACCGGGATTTGATTCCAGTATATCAAGGAAAAAAACTTTATGGTCAAGCTTATATTGAATGGTAACTGTGACCTTGTGGAAGAGATGGTTAGTCTGTCAGGGATTGGTCAGAGTTTGCATTGGATTTTGGACTTTTTTCTGTGAAAATAAATCTGGCTGTTGATGCTACAGTATGAAGATCTGAAAGCTCCCCGCCTAATATCCCTTCACAGCTCTTGGAAACTTAGAGTAGAAAACTAAGTTTTGTAAATATTATTGCCTTTATCAGAGTAAAATTGATCAACACTAAAATAAACTGGCCAGTTTTGTAATTTCTTTTAATTATGTGTTTGTATTTTGTGTGAATGGGGCTGAAACAAATGTTTTTCTTCATTTATAGCATAGACAAGTTAGAATACTTTGTTGTTTAATTTACTTTGCTGAAGTTACGGAATTGTTATTAAATTGCTGAGTCTTTTGTTTAAGATACAAACCAATGAATTGAATTATTTAGTTTTTAAAAAATGTCTGGTTAGGATCCATTGGGGAAAATTTTCAGGGTCCTTGAAGATGTTGATTTTACTATGTTGCGAATACAGAGGTAGAAAAGCTGATTTTGTTTGGTTGTCTTTACGTGTTATAATGGTTGGAATGCCTACACACACAAACAAGACCTTTTTCTGTAATATTTATATTTACCTTGCTTCAGTTGTTCAATTTTGTCATTTTATTCTGTAGTTTGCGCATCTTCCAAATAAACTTTACATGTTAAATTGCTTTCACTTATGTATGAATCTAACCAACCTTCAAAGCAGGGAAGATCCTCCAATTTCTGAATGCTAATCATATTCATGATCATTGATAAGTAGGATAAGTGGGCGGCACGGTGGTACAAGTGGGTGGCATGGTGGTACAGTGGTTAGCACTGCTGCCTCACAGCGCCAGAGACCCAGGTTCAATTCCCGACTCAGGCGACTGACTGTGTGGAGTTTGCACATTCTCCCAGTGTCTGCGTGGGTTTCCTCCGGGTGCTCCGGTTTCCTCCCACAGTCCAAAGATGTGCAGGTCAGGTGAATTGGCCATGCTAAATTGCCCGTAGTGTCAGGTAAAGGGGTAAATGTCGGGGACTGGGTGGGTTGCGCTTCGGCGGGTCAGTGTGGACTTGTTGGGCCAAAGGGCCTGTTTCCACACTGTAAGTAATCCAATCTAGTCTAATTATGGTGACATAATTTCAAAGCGTTTTAGTGTTTGGTATGATGAATAGACTTCATTGTAGCACAATGGAGACAAAAGCTTAGGTAATGTAAATGATATCTAGATGTTCTGATCTTTCTGATAAATATACTAATGTACGCAAATTGATGTTGCTCATTTGTATCCAACATGAGAATAAGTTAATTTAAATGTTCAAATGCTCACCAATAAGAAGTATCTAAACTTGAGTCATACATTCATAGATCTGTACAGCACGGAAACAGACCCTTCGGTCCAACTCATCCACGGTGACCAGATATCCTAAATAAATCTAGTCCCATTTGCCAGCATTTAGAACATAGAACGTTACAGCGCAGTACAGGCCCTTCGGACGTTGATATTGGCTGACCTGTGAAATTAGTCTGATGCCCATCTAAACTACACTGTTCCATTATTATCCATATTACGTCCAATGCCCATTTAAATGCCTTTAACGTCAAAGAGTCTACTAGTGTTGCAAGCAGGCTGTTCAACGCAACTACTACTCTCTGAGTAAAGAGACTATCCCTCATATCTGTCCTAAATCTATGTCTCTTGTGTTAGCCTTCACCATCAGAGGAAAAAGGCTGTCACTGTCCACCCTATCTAACCCTCTCATCTTATACGTCTCGATTAAGTCACATCTTAACCTTCTTCTCTCCATAGAAAACAGCCTCAGTTCCCTCAGCCTTCCCTCATAAGACCTTCCTTCTCTACCAGGCAACATCCTGGTAAATCTCCTCGAACCCCTTTCCAAAGCTTCCACATCTTTCCTATAATGTGGTGACCAGAACTGTATGCAATACTCCAAGTGTGGCTTTACCAGAGTCTTGTACAGCTGAAGCATGACGTTATGGTTCCAAAACTCAATCCCTCTACCAATAAACACCAACACACCATATGCCTTCTTAACAATCCTATCAAACCTGGGTGGCAACTTTCAGGGATATTTGGTCCATATCCCTCTAAAGTCTTCCTATTCAGATTCCCATCCGGATGCCGTTTAAATGTTGTAATTGTATCAGCCTCCTCCACACCCTCTGGCAGCTCTTTCAGTACACTCACCACCCTCTGCATGAAAAAGTTGCCCTTTAGGTTCCTTTTAAATTTTTCCCCTCTCACCTTAAATCTATGCCCTATAGTTTTGGACTCCACCACCCCAGGAAAAAGACATGGTCTATTTATCCTATCCATGCCCCTCATGATTTTATAAACTTCTATAAGATCACCCCTCAGCCTCTGACACTCCAGGGAAAACAGCTCCAGCCTGTTCAGTCTCTCACAATAGTTCAAACCCTTCAACCCTGGCAATATCTTCATAAATCTTTTCTGAACCCTTTCAAGTTCCATAACATTTTTCCTATAGCAGGGAGACCAGAATTGATTGCAGTATTCCATAAGAGGCCTAACCAGTGTCCTGTACAGTCACAATATGACCTCTCAACACATTAACTCAATGCACTGACCAATAAATGAAAGCATAGCAAATGGTTCACCTATCCTGTCGATGTGGAACTCCATTTTCAAAGAACTATGAACTTGCATGCCAAGGTCTCTTTGTTCAGCAACACTCCCCAGGACCTGACCATTGAGTCTATAAGTCCTGCCCTGCTTTGCCTTTACAAAATGCAGCACCTCATGTTTCGCTGCCACTCTTTACCCATTGGACCATCTGATCAAGATCTCGATGTACTCTGATGTAACCTTCTTTGCTGCCCACTATATCTCCAATTTTGATGTCATCTGCAAACTTACTAACCATACCTTCTATGTTTATATCCAAATCATTTACGTAAATGATGAAAAGCAGTTAACCCAGCACCGATCTTTGTGGCACACTGCTGGTCACAGTCCTCCAGTCTGAAAAGAAACCCTCCACCACCATTACCCTCTGCCTAGTACCTTTGAGTCCATTCTGTATCCAAAAAGCTAGTTCTCCCTGTATTTGTGGTTATAAGTGAACAAGTAGTGTGGGCAGTTCACTGCACTTGTTAACTTGCATTTGGCAGTGCGAGTTGGAATAGTTAATTTAATACTTCTAAAGTACAAACGGAAAGGGCAGCATTAAGCAAAAGAGGTATACATAGAACATAGAACATAGAAGAATACAGCGCAGTACAGGTCCTTTGGCCCTCGATGTTGCGCCGATCCAAGCCCACCTAACCTATACTAACCCACTATCCTCCATATACCTATCCAATGCCCGCTTAAATGCCCATAAAGAGGGAGAGTCCACCACTGCTACTGGCCACTTGTATATGAGGACTAACATTAAATTATTTAATATCTAATAATCTTTTACTCTGCATTTAATAGGTGTTTACCATGGTTTTCATATATTTGAATACCTAGTTTCTCATTGAGGTACTCTTGTAGCATAGCTTTGAGGAGCAGAGGAACTTGGACAGCAGCTTCTAACTTGCTGCATATATTTGTGTTGGTGAGAACACTGAGTGCTGATGGTCTTGCTGTTGTTTTTGCTGCAAAACTGGGATATAATGTTTGCAACTTTCCGCATAAAAATTATTGATGTTGACACTATTACTGAAACTTATGACTTCATAGCAAATGCACTTGGAAATATTGTGCCCATTGCATTACTTATATGCAAGTTGTTTAGTACTACATTTGTGAATGAATTCTAAAATGTTGTCCATACCTATCTACTTAGTTCTGTGTCATCTTAGCTGTTAACTTAATTCTTGGTGCAATTTGTACTTTCAATACAGTTGTTGGTTTACTTGGTCATTGATTGTAGCTGAAGGACATTTAAAATGCACCTTTACCCTGACTGCATGGAGCTAGAAGATATATGTTGGTTTCTAAATGGTCAATGTTTACTAGTGAAAGGGACGTCATGGGTACACAAATCAGGTAAAAGTCTGTAATACATTTAAATAAATTAGTGTCGGCAGAGATGAGGTTCTGAGTTGTCTGGCAGGCTGAAAAGTGAATAAGTCTCCAGGACTGGATTAAATGTATTACAGGTTGTTGGGCAAGGCAAAGGAGGAATAGGGGCACTTGCAAAAACTTTCAACTCCTCTCTGGCCACAGGAGAGGTGCTGGAAGATTGGAGAACAGCCAATATGAAACTGTTATTCAAAAAGGGAGCAAGGAATAATCAAGGAACAACAGGCTGGTCAGTCTAACTTGGTGGTGGGAAAACTATTGGAAGAAATTCTGATCAGAATTAATCCGCATTTGGAGAGGCCGGGATTAATCAAGAACAGAGAGCAAGGTTTTGTTAAAAGGTCATCTCTGATTAACTTGATTGAATTTTTTGAAGAGGTGACCAGGTGTGATGATAAGGGCAATATTTTTGATATAGGCTAATTGGACGCCAACAAGGCTTTTGGTAAGATCCTGCATTGGAGACTAATACAAAGATAAGAGCCCATGGAATCCAAAGAAATTATGCAAGTTGGATCCTCAGTTGTTTGAGTAGCAGGAAGCAAAGGGTGATGGTTGAGGGGTGTTTTTCCAACTGGAAGTCTCTGTTCAGTGAGGTCCCGTAGAGGTCAGTATTGGGCATTTGCTGTTCATGATTAATATAAATGATTTAGATTTGAATGTAGGAGGGTTGATCAGTAAGTTCACAGATGACACAAAAATTGGTGAGATAGAAAATAGTAGGAGTGGTAAAATTGATTATAGATGAGCTGGTTAGATGGGCTGATTAGTGGCAAATGGAATTCCATCTGGATTAATGTGAGGTATGCACTGTGTAGGGCAAACAAAGCAAAGGAATACAGGAGTTGTGTAAGACGCTGGGAAGCACTGAGGATCAGAGGGACCTTGGTGAACATGTACACCAGTCCTTTTAAGGTATCAGGATGGTAGGTAAAATGGTTAAGAAGGCATAGGATGTACTTGCTTTTCTTAGTCAAGGCAAAGAGTGTAATAACATGGAGATTATGTTGGAACTGTATAAAACTTTGGTTAGGCTACTGTGAGAATATTGTGTGCACTTCTGGAATCTGTGTTATAGGACGGATGTGATAGCACTGGAGGTGATGAAGAGGAGCGTTACTGAGGTGTTGTCTGGGCTGGAACATTTTAGTTATGGAGAGAGATGGGACAGATTGGGGTTGTTTTCCTTGGAGTAGACTGAAAGGAGACATTATTAAGATGTATAAAATTATCAGGGGCATAGACAGAAAAATGAGCAGAAGACAGAAATAAACCTTTCCTCTTGATGGGTGGATTAATGACCCACAGGGTCTAGATTTAAGATTAAAGAAGATGTGAAAGAAAACTCTTTCACTCAGTGGGTGATGGGAATGTGGAATTCATTATCTGTCAGGGTGACAGAGGCAGAAACCCTCATTATTAAAAAAGTATTTAAATGTGCACTTGAGATGCCAAGACATCGAGGTAATGGGCCAAATGCTGGATAATGAGATTAGAATTATTAATAGTTGTTTTTGACTGCCAAGAACGTAATGGGCTGAAGGACCTTTTTCTTTGCTGAAGATCTCCACGACTCAATATTGCTTGTAAACTAGATTTTTTAAAGAGAGAAACAATGCATACATTTGCATTTTTTAGAATAGTGTCTTACCTTTCAGGTTGTTTTGTTTTTCCTTCTCTCCCAAGTAAAGCATAGTTCTTCTGATGTTGGATTTGATTGATTTGTTCATACCATTATTCATTAATTTCTCATCAGAAAACTGACAGGCTGTAAAATGGAACTTTGACTTAGATTTCCAGCTTGACTGTTTGGAGACATTTTCCAAGATGTGTTGTTTTAATGCATCAGCAGCCTCTGGTCCCAGTGTTGGCAATTAAAATAAAGAGAAAAAGCTATTTACTATGTGAACCCTATGGAGAAAAGGATAAGCTGCACGGAGACCTACATTGGGTAACAGAATTAGGAACGTAAAATGGAAAGTGTTGAGAAGAAAAATTTGTACGCTGAAACAAAATACTTCAGGATTGTTCCAGAAAAGAAATCTATGTTATTTTGTTTCACTGGGCCATAGGATGTAAAAACTAACCAAACAAATACACCAACCATAAGTTCTGGCTTAGAAAGCCATTTCAGAAGGATTGGTCTCTTGGATAGTTGTATGCTGTTTTAGTTAATAATTCTCTTGCTGCAAATGTTTTGTGGTCTGTAACATCATAAATAAACCTGTCATGATGAAAACCTTGCCTAGCTGAAGGATCACAGTGGTCATTGGAATTGTATCAATATTTGAACTTAGTCCAATGTGCAGTCCACATAGTTAGCATTGATGTAATTATTCTGTGAAGCTTGAATGCAGATCACTGATTCTGTACCTGTCTTGTATTTGTACTCTATTTAGGCAATTAGTTAGCTACATTACGAAATAAATGTTTACATCTTATGCCTACTGTTGCAGATTTTCAGTTTCAACTCAGATTTAGAGATGTGGAAGTACAGTTAAAAATTAAAAATAGAGAATGTGGGAAATACTTTGGAAGTCTGGCAACATGGTGGAGAGAGAAGCAGTGTTAACATTTCAGGTTGATGAAATTAAAATCTACCAGGCTTTTTCCTTTCTGCTAAATTAGTCTGCTGCTTTTAATTACTTTGGAAGATAAACATGACCTCTGACTCCTATATTTTACTATTACCTGTGTATTAAAACCCTATTCCTTGCTCAACTGTTGGTGATTCTTCCCAATCCTTCCTTGACTGACCAAGCATTTTTTCTTACATCTTTGAGATTGCAATGTTTTTGAATGCTGAAGTTACATTTTAATGTCATATGACTACAGAAGTTGAAAATGGTTGGAGGCTCACTTTAATTTGTTTGGAATCATAATATATCCTATTTTCCATTCAGGTGACTTGCTCAGAAATGTCAAATGTTATCAGAAAACAATTCAAATTTATGTCTGCTAGATTGATAGCATACATTTCTGCCTTTCAATTAATTTCCTGGCTTTGATTGAGCAAATCTGATGCTTTGGAACCCTTCACAAAATTTCTTTCTCTCTCTCCTGTCCCGCTAACACAGCCATCCTGCTCATGTATTTTATTTAAACAGGTGTTGAACTTGTCCCATGTTGCAGGTGCACTTGTGCAGAACTGTGAATAATGGGTCAATTTCAGTGGTCCTTACTATTGAAATGCAGACTGTTCTGGAAAAAAGATGTCAGGAGTACCAGATTGTCTTTTAGTTGCAGTGTTTTAATGAAGCTGGAGGAACAGCACTTCAGCTTCTGCTTAGGTATGTTACTGTCTTCAGAACTCAATGTTGAGTTCGATAACTTCAGAAGGTGAACACTGTCCTCCATTTTGATTACCCCACCCCATGCCTATTTCGTTTCTTGAAGACTTTGCTACAGCAGAACTGACTTGATTTATCCTATTCTAGCATAATATTAAGATCTATTTTACATATCAGTCCCTTCTTTACCACCATTCAGCTAATGATCTGGGGACCTGGATTTGAATCCCACCATGGCAGATGTTGGAAATTGAATTCACTTCGAAAAAATCTGGAACGAAGTATCTGCTAATGACCATGAAATTGTTATTTTGTATTTGAAAACCCAATCTCTCTCACTCACTCACTCACGTCTTTCAGGGAAGGAAATCTATCATCCTCACCTAGACTGACCTATATGTGGTTCCAGACCCACAGCAACGTCATTGACTCTCAATTGCCCTCTGAAATGATGTGGAGATGCTGGAGTAGACTGGGGTGGCCAAGGTCAAAAATCAAGCAATATCAGTTGCAATTTCAAATAAACCTCTTAGAATATAACCTGGTGTCCTTTGATTTTTGACCTTGCCCTCTGAAATGTTCTAGCAAGCCACTCAGCTGTATCACTTGCTACAAAGTCTTAAAGAAATGAAACGGGATGGATCATCTGGCATCAACCTAGGCACCGGAAAAGACAATGGCAGAAACAGCCTTGTCGACCCTGCAAAATCCTCCCTAACATCTCTTGGCTAGTGCCAAAATTAGAAGAGCTATCTCACAGACTAGTCAAGCAACAGTCATAGTCATGGAGTCATACCTTACAGAAAATGTCCCAGATACCACCAACATCATCCCTGGATGTGTCCTGTCCCACCAACAGGACACACCCAGCAGTGGTGACGGCCAGTGGTTATATGGTCAGGAGGGAGTTGCCTAGGGAGTCCTCAACATTAACTTCACGAGATCCGAAGTCTCATGGCTTCAGGTTAAACATAGGTAAGGAAACCTCCTGCTGATTACCACATACCGTTCTTGCCCAGCTAAAGAATCTATGCTCCTCCATGTTGAACAAAACTTACAGGAAGCATTGAGGATGACAGGAGCACAAAATGTGCTGCAGGTGGGGGAATTTCAAAGTCTGCCATGAGTAGCTTGGCAGAACTACTACTGATTAAACTGGTTGGGTCCTATAAGACATAGCCGCTAGACTGGGTCTGCAGCAGCTGGTGAGGGAACCAACAAGAGGGAAAATCATTGTTAACCTCAATCTTACCAATTTGGCAGCTGCAGATGCATCCGTCTATGACAATATCAGTAAGAGTGACCACCGTGTGATCCTTGTGGAGTCGATGTCTGGCCTTCACATTGAGAAATACCCGTGTCGTGTTGTGTGGCATAATCATCATGCTAAATGAGACAGATTTTGAACCGGTCTGGCAACTCAAGACTGGGTATCCATTAACTGCAGGAGAATTGTACTCCTCAATCTGTAACCCCATGGCCTGGCATATCCCCCACTCAACCAATATCATCAAGCCAGGAAATCAACCCTGTTTCAATGGACATGGAAGGAGGGCATGTCAGGGACAGCACCAGGCATATCTGAAGATGAGGTGTCAACCAGATGAAGCCACAAAAAGGACTGCTTACCTGCCAAACAGCATAAGTAGCAAGTGATAAGCAATCCCACAACCAGTGGATTACATCTAAGCTCTGCAGCCGTGATGCATCCAGTTGGGAATGGTGGTGTACAATTAAACAACTCACTGGAGGAGGTGCCTCCTCAAATACCTCCATCCTCCATGATGGAAGGGTGCAGCACATCAGTGCAAAAGACAAGGCTGAAGCTTTTGCAGCAGTCTTCAGCTAGAAATGCCGAGTGGATGATTCATCTCTGCTTCCTCCAGTGATCCCCAGCATTACAGAAACCAATCTTCAGTCAATTCAGTTCACTCCATGTGATATCAAGAAATGGTCGGAGAGACTGGATACTGCAAAGGCTACAGGCACTGACAACATTTCGGCAATAGTACTGAAGACCTGTGCTCTAGAACTTGCACTCTTCTAGCCAAGCTGTTCCATTCCAGTTATAATACTGGAGTCTATCTGACTATATGGAAAATTGCTCAGGTATGTCCTGTTCACAAAAAGCAGGACAAATCCAACCTGCCCAATCACCGCTCCATCAGTCTACTGTTGATCATCAGTAAAGTGATAGCAAGTGTCATCAACAGTGCCAACAAGCAGCACCTGCTCAGCAATAATTTGCTCAGTGACACCCAGTTAAGATTTCACCATAGCCATGGAGCTCCTAATCTCATTATACCCTTGGTTGAAACTGGAACAAAAGAGCTAAATTCCAGAGGTGAGATGAGAGTCGCAGCCCTTGACATGAAGGTTGAAATCAACAGTGTGTGGCATCAAGGAACCCTGGCGAAACTGGAGTCAATGGGTATTAGGTAGCAAACTCTCCACTGGTTGGAGTCATACCTAACACATTAAAAAAAGATGGTCATGGTTGTTGGAGGTCAGTCATCTCAGTTCCAGGGCATCTCTGCAAGACTTCCTCAGGGTAGTGTCCCAGACCCAGCCATCTTCAGCTGATTCATCAATGACGTTCCCCTCGTCATAAGGTCAGAAACGCAGATGTTCGCAAATAATTGCACAATGTTCAGCACCATTTGCATCTTTTCAGACACTGATGCAGTCCATGCTGAAATGCAACAAGATCTGGATAATGTTCAGGCTGGGCTGACAAGTGGAAAATAACATTTGTGCCACACAAATGCCAGCTAGGATAATCACAATCTAAGCACTGCCCCTTGACATTCATTGGCGTTACTACCACTGAATTCACTGATATGAACATTCTGGGGGTTATCATTGACCAGAAACTCAACTGGACTCACCACATAAACACAGTGGCTAAAGGGCAGGTCAGAGGTTAGGAATATTGTGAAGAATAGCTCACCTCCTGACTCACCAAAGCTTGTTTACCATCTACAAGACACAAATCAGGAGTGTGGTGGAGTACTCTCCACTTGCACAGATGAGTGGAGTTCCAACAACACTCAAGATGCTTGACACCATCCAGGAGAAAGCAGCCTGTTTGATTCTCACTACATCCTGAAGAATCCACTCCCTTGACCACAAGCACTCTTTTGCAGCTAGGTGGTACTGTCTACAAGATGCACTGCAGAAATTCACCAAAGATCCTTAGATAGCACCTTCCAAACCCATGACCACTTCCATCTAGAAGAACAAGGGCTGGAGACAAATGGGGACACCACCTCCTTCAAGTTCCCCTCCAAAATACTCGCTATCCTGACTTGGAAATATATCACCATTCCTTGGCTGTTGCTGGGTCAAAGTCATGGAATTCCCTCCCTAATGGCATTCTGGGTCAATCCACAGGAGGTGGACTGCAGTTCAAGGAGGCAACTCACCACCACCTTCTCAAGAGCAATTGGGGCTGCCAATAAATGCCAGATAGGCAGCAATGCCCACATCCACAAAAGTATTTAAAAAGATGTTCATAATGTCTTCTGCTCTGGGCACCCTCACAATTTGAATTGCTTCCTCTTCATCCCCTTCCAAACAGTTTCCATCCTCCTTCAAAAAGTCTTTGGACTTGAAACATTGATTCTGTTTCTGTCTCCACAGATGTAGCCAGATCTGCTGAATTGCTCCAGTATTTTCTGTTTTTAACATTGAATGTGTGGCAGATTTGCATTTCCGATTAAACTAAGATAGAAGAAATTACATTCATGATCTCATTGATTCCAGTGTTTATGGAGAACAGATCTTTATTTTGTATTTGGAGGGTTTGTGTTTAACTTAATCCACAATGTGAAAGTCCATTGCAAATTTTAGAAATTTCCAAAGACTTTGACTGGATTTGCTGAAGGCCTAGAGTAATAAAAGTCAAAAGTGTTGTGGTTTACAGGAGAGCTAGATTGCTATAAGATTGTTAAGACCTGTCAAAGACTGGAGACTAGCTGTAAATATTAAGTTCAGACTCTTAGGCTGCACTTTTAGACCTACAACTTTTGTAACCTAACTCTTGTTATCTTCAGCTCAGATTTTAGTTGAGGGTGATGCAGCCTGGAATTGCCCTGAGCAGCTAGCAACAAGGCAGGATCATAATGTAAGGTCTCTAGTCAGCCTTTTAGTCAGGTATGTTCATGTGCTGGATGGCCAAGTGCATAAAGCAAATACAAATGTATATATTACTGAATATTATTGTGATGTATCATCAAAATAAGCTTGTTTAATGTGAATGGTACGTAATTCATAATGTCAGCATGCAATTAATTTTGACAGCTTGGCATCTCTGGAATCAGTGTAAATCACCTTACAGAAACATTTGTTCCCTATCGCTGCAATGTTAAATCATTTGTTTATTTTAACATTCTCTGTGTAGATTAGTAAATTGACTATTTAATGATTTATACACCAACTTTATCTAATGTAGTATCTTATGTAATATGTATAACTTTTGGAAATACTGTGCACTTTATGACATTCTGAAGAGTTGTTTTGTTTTTTATCACTTGTGTTGAGCTCACCACAATAAGTAATAATACCATTTTCATTCTTCCACAATTTATAGTGAACATATAATATCATAAACCTGCAGCAGCTTTGATCTGACATTGCTAATTATTTCATCCGTCTTTACTGCTCAATACTTAAGATGTTCATTTTGAAGTTACGTTGTTTTGAGTTTGTCCATTGTATAAATGCAACAAGGAACATCATTTACAAGCAAAACTATGCAGATGTTGGAATTTTGAAATAGAATCAGTAAATTTGGAAATGCTATGTAAGTAGAATGGGAGAAGGGAAAGAATACATGGAAAAAGGTTTGTAGGAATATGATAGCGTGGAGCTGGGGATGGAGTGACAAAATAATAAGGAAACTTAATGTTCTGTTTCTAGTACTTGTTTAAGCCCATTTAAAATAAAAAAAACTTGTTTATAAAATATCCATGTCATCCACTGTCTTTCTTGCCCAAAATATCATTGGGATGTGGTAGTGTCAAATATCTAACATCAAACATGTTAATATTTCAGTGTGAACATTGTGGATCACAGTGCAAATAATAACATTTTCTGAAGATGCAGCAAACATAAGGAGCTGATTCTTGTCACAATGATATAGTTATTAACAAAAACTGACTGTGTAGATCAAGGCATAGAATCATACAGTACAGAAACAGACCCTTCGATCCAACTAGTTCATGCCGACCAAGTTTCCCAAACTGAACTAGTCCCACTTACCTGCATTTGGCCCACATCTCTCTAAACCTTTCCTTTTCATGTACCTATCCAAATGTCTTTAAAATGTTGTAACAGTACCTGCATCTATCATTTCTTGTGACTGTTCATTCCGCATAAGAGCCACCCTCTGTGTGAAAACATTGCTCCTCAGGTCCCTTTTAAATCTTTTTCATCTCACCTTAAAAATATGCCCCCTGGTTTTGAACTCCCCCACTTCAGCGAAAATACTTTTGCTATTCACCTTATCTATGCCTCTCATGATTTTATAAAACTCTAAGTTCACCCCTCAAACTTCTATGCCCCTATGAAAAAAAATACCAGCCTTATCCAACCTATCCTTAAAACTTAAACCCTTCAGTCGTGGCAAAATCCTGGTAAATATTTTTCTGAACCCTTGGCAGTTTAATAACATCCTTTCTATAGCAGAGGTACACAGTACTCCAAAGGTGGTCTCACCAAAGTCCTGTAATACCTCAACATTATGTCCCAACTCCTTTACTCAAAGGTCTGAACAATGAAGGCAAGCGTACTAAATGCCTTCTTAACTACCCTGTCTACATTCGGTCGATTATGCAACTGATACAAAACGTATTGTATTGCCTTATATTGAATAGAAATAGAATATACTTTATTGATGTGCTGAATCTAATTTCCAGATTAAAATCTGATGAACAATGACAAATGTCCCCTGACTCATTCATTAAGTACTTGCTGTTAAATGCTTTTTTTTGAAAGAACATTTGTTTGAAGCTGCCTTGAGTTATGTTGCAGTGAAATTGCAGTTATATATGTTCAACTTTAGAGGGCAGTAGAATTCTTCAGTTTGCTTTTGTAAAGAAGTTTCAACACCAAATTAAATTTCTTTTGTTGATTTTTATTTTGTAAATTATTATGTAAAAATTGTCACTGAATGGAAACAGCATTCTGAGTTGGATTTTTCTAATAAGATAATTATTTTTGAAAAGGAGCATAAGATTTCCCAAGAAAGCAAAAAATTGATTATCCTATAAGGATTAGAAGATTTGGGAAGACAAAATCCAGTTCTAGTTTTTAAATTCATTTTTGATTTCAGAATCATGCATCTGTTTAAAAATTAAGAATGGAAGTCTGCCTCTTAATACTAACACATCTTTCTAAAGGTTGATGCATGTAGTTTGCACAATACTTGTGAAATAATTTGAAACTTTAAATTTTAGATTATAAGCTGACTTGTTGAAGTATTTCAGAGACTCAAAACTTGTCTTTAATTTCAAATTTTAATTGCATTTGTTTGCTACTGAAGTCTAAGTAATTAATTCTTGCCTCAGATGATGACATTGAAGGTTTCCTCTTACCATGCCATTGTGCCTTGTACCTCGTCCCTCTGTATTTAATGACTCTGCTTCCACCTTAACATAAATACTTATTTTGGTCTCCTCTCCTCTCCTACCTTTTCATCTCTTTCCTTGCCCTGCTTAAGTATTGGATCTAATTTGTTTTCCATTTTAAATAATCTGTAATGTTAATGTTTACAGTTCTTAAATGTTTAAATGGTAAAATCTTTTAATGTGGTATTGTCTATCATGTTACTTCCCAAATCCTCTCTCTAACACCCTTTTCTCCGAGTTCCATATTTGAATCTCTCCAGTTAACTTTCTGCTCCTGCAACAGGTTTGAAACAATTTTTAATGAAGTTACAAATGCCATCTAGTGTTACTGTGGCAAAGATGAATTTTTCCTCCATGTTTTTCATAATTTGTTTGAAACATTTTGACAAGGTTGAAAGCATCATCCTTCTCTATTGCTTCTTCATTGTCATCCAGCTGTTTGCGACTTATCTCACCTGGTTCCATTCATAATGATTTAACTATGGTCAGAATGTTATTTACATTGCCTCTGATGTCCCTCAAAGATCAAACCTTTGCCCCCTTCTCATCTTTATGCTACCTATCAACTACACTATCTGGAGGTACAATGCTTTCACACGCAGTTATACAACATGGTTCAAGCCCTTATGCCCAACTTGTCCATGTCGACCAGGTTTCCTAAACTGAACGAGTCCCATTTGCCTGCATTTGGCTCATATCCCTCTAAATCTTTCCTACCTATGTACCTGTCTAAATGTCTTTTAAAAGTTGTAATTATACCACTGCTACCACTTCTCCTAGCAATTTGTTCCAGATGTGCACCCACTCTCTGTGGGAACAAGTTGTCCCTCAGCTCCCTTGTAAATCTTTCCCCTTTCACCTTAAACCTATTTTGGATTTGTCCAAGCTGGGGAAAAGATCTTGGCTATTCACTATCTGTGTACACTGACAACATGCAACTTGAGTACCATCTCTTTATTTTTGCTAAATAATCAGATCATATAGCAGCTTGAATGAGTAAAAATTTCTTTGAATTTAATATTCCAAAGATTGAAGGCATGGGTTACTGGCTCCATCTTTCTTCATGGCAGCAGTTTGAGAATAGGTCAGTTTGCAGTCTTGGTGTCAAATCTTGACCCTGAGATGAATCTCTGATTTCATTTAATTCCATTACTAGGATTGCCTTTGTAACATCTGCCATCGTTGCTCCTTCTCACTTCATTTGCTGAAATCCTCATACCTTTGTTATTTTTAGAATCAACGACTCATTGTCACTGACCATCATTTACTCATGAGCATTGTTGTCCACCTAGTAACTTTTGTGCCACTGATCTTGGATTCTATGAGCCCTTGAGTGGCTATTGAGCCTGATTCTAGAGCAGCATCTCCAACCACATTTTTGGGAGGTAGGAGTAGTCGTTGACCTTGAAATAATTGGCATTCAATTCTCTGATTCCTATTCCATACTTTGTCTTGTCAATAGATGTTCTCAAACAATTGTGTTCCTTCATACAGGAGTTTCCTACTGAAAGAGATGCATTGACTTTTATGTTGCATTTTTAGAGGGAGTAGGGAATCTAATCTAATTTAATCTAAATCTTTAGGGGCACTTTGAAACACTTCCTTGTCCTCCTCTTGTTCTAGTGCCTTCCTCGAGCTGGGCGAATGATTTGATTTGGTAGTCAGAACTCAGACATCCTAAGCATCTGGCTGGCCCAGCGGAGATGGCTTAGGATGATCATGGTCTTGATGCTGGTTCTATTAGCTGCTTCAAAGAGGCTGATGTTAGAATGCTTGCCCTCCCAGCTAATGCAAAGAATCTGTCTCCAGCAGTGTTGATGGTACTTCTCAAGAATCCTGAGATGGTATGTAGTCCAAGTTTTACAGCCATGTAGAAAAGTTGGAAGGATGTTTGCCTTATACAAATGGATCCTGGTATCAGCACATGTTACAGTTGTCAAAGACTCTCCTCCAGAGATGTTCAATGGCAGCAGTCACAGATTGGATGAGATGTCAAAGACTGCATCAATGTCAGCCTTAGGTAAGAGGTCACTTGTTTGGAAGGATTTTCCTTTTGGTCTTAATGGAGGGATGGACTGGACTTGGCCTGGAATGGATTAGTAAAAATGTTAGTCGTCTTGACATTCAGGCTGAGGCCACTTCTTCTGTATGCTTCTGCGAAGGCCTTATGTGAGGCTTAAACATGCCCTTCTGAGAGAGCAGAGATGACATTGTCACCTGTGAACTGCAGTTCCACAAGCAAGGTTGATGCTATTTTCTTGGTCATCCGGTTGAATTTGAAAAGTTTTCTGCTCATCCTGTAGACATGCTCACACCACTGGGAAGCTTGATCTTCACAAAATGTAAGATAGTGACGATGGAAAAAAGGGTGAGAGCAGTGACACATTGCTGCTTGATTCTTGCCTTGACCTCAAAGGATCCTGCCATAGTATTATCGGTGAGGACTCTCACTGACATCTTGTTGTAGAGGAGGTAGTGGATGATAATTAATTTCACTGGACAGCTGACCTTTGAAAGGGTCTTAAATATGACTTCCCAATTGACTCAGTTGAAAGCCTTTGTCAGATCACTGAAGTCAGATCAAGAGTGGTTGGTGTAGCTCTGGAATTTCTCTTGGAGTTGCTGACCAGTGAAAGTCATATTCACACTTCCACAGTTTGATTGGAAGCCACACTTGGTTTCAGGAAGGATTTCCTCCGGACCTAGGGAAGGCACTTAGCAAGGATTCAGGCAATGACTTTCCTGGAGGTGGAGATTAGAGAGACTCCTCGGTATTTCCCATAGTCCACTTTGTCTCCATTCTCGAAAATGATGGCAATGGCAGCATCACTAAGATCAGCAGGAATTTCTTCTTTGTCCCAGATTTTTAGGAACTGTTGATGGAGATGATGGGTAAGATCTGGTTCTCCAAATTTGAAAATCTCCTTTGGCTTTTCCATTCATTGTCTAATGGCACTTCAACCTCTGCTACACGAAGTGGGAGTCCATGATCATCCTTTATAGAGAGGTGAGAGATTTCCTCAACACGTCCATGTGACTGATTGTATTGCAGTTTGGGAGTTTGTTCTCTCCATCATAAGCTGATAGTTTCTCTGTCTCCCAAAGGAGATCCATCCTTACTCTGCAACAGTTTGAGGCCAAAGATGTTGGGTCCAATATTGCCTTGGTTGCACTGAAGACACCACAGATGTTGTATTTGTCAGCAAGGATTTACCAACTCTTCAGCTTTCCCAGTCCACTGATCGTTCTTGATTTCACTCATCATTTTTTGTAACTCCAACTTTTCTGTTTGATGAGTTCTCTTCTTTGCCTTACTAATGTTGTTTTGCCAGGTATGAAGAATTTTCCTCTTCTTGTCAGTGAATGATGCAGTCATTGCAATCAAACCAGTCTTGGTGTTTCCTGGTCTTGTAGCCTGGTTTCTTCACAGAATGAGATGAAGGCTGTCTTTAGCTTTTTCCAGATTTCCTCCACTCTGCTAAAATAAACTCTGTAGATTTCACTGAAGTGTGGAAGTTCTGTAATATGCTTAGCTCTTGAAACTGCTGAATGTTGAGCTTTTTACTGAACTATTTCTTAATGTTCAGTTGCTTCTGGTGGAATTGAGAAGTGGATGAGCCAATGGTCTGTCCTGCAGTTATTTTCACTGATAATGAGGACATCCTTTTGTCTTGGGATCGAACGATTCATGTCGTCAATTATGTGCCAGTGCTTTGATTATGGATGCCTCCAAGAAGTCTTCAATTTGTCATTTTGACAGAACAGTGTGGTGGCGATGATCAGCTGCTTTCTACACATTTGGTGAGCAGGAAAATCCTGTTGGAGTTGCATTTCCTGACTCCTTTTTTGGGCATCCTTTCCAACCCTGACTTTGAAGTCCCCAATGATGATAGTTTTATCTTCCTTAGGGATGGTGGTGAGTGTTGCGTGGAGTCGCAACCTTCTTTGGACTTGAGTGTGGTCTCAAAGGTTGGAGCAAAGGCATTCATGATTATTGCCTGGTGGTAGGAGAAAGTGAGGACTGTAGACGCTGGAGAGTCAGAGATGACACAGTTTAGCACTGAAAAAAGCACAGCAGGTCAGGCAGCATACGAAGAGCAAGAGAGTCGATGTTTCAGGCACAACCCTTCAGTACTTCCTGAAGATAGAAAGTTGTAGGGAGAAAGTCATGTGGTAATCGTTGATGCCAACAGGGCACTCAGAGAGTAAGTTGTCAATTTTAGTCTTGATAGTGAATCCAATTCTGTGTGTCTTGGGTTGATCCTCGCATTTTCCTTTCCAGAAGAAGATATAACCATCGACTTCTTCCCTCAGCTGCTCTTCACCTGCTCTTTGAGCCTGTTGGAGGGCAGTGATATCTGTGTTGCAGTACCTGAGTTAATGGTTGTGGTATTAATCTGGTGAGCTAGGTAATATTGAGTTTCTTGAGTGTTGTCAGAACTGCACTCATTCAGGTGAGTGGAAAGCATTCCAACGCACTCTTGACTCATGTCTTAGAAATGGAGGATTAGCTTTGGGGAGACTAATGATAAGTTATTCGCTACAGAATTCCAAGCCTCTGATTTGCTCTTTCATCGACTGTGTTTATATGGCTGGTCCAGTTCAGTTTCTGGTCTGTGGTAATCATCAGGATATTGATAGTGGGAGGATTCAGTGATGTAATGCCAATAACAACTCAACAGTGGATGTGGACTGCTTTACTATCTGAGAAGTCACAAATAGTGCTGAACATTGTAGAATCATTAACAAACATCTCCACCTTGACATTATGATGGAATGCTCAGTTTATTTATTATTTACCCTCCCTGACTCTTTCCTTTCCATTTGCTACTGTTATGCAGACTTTCTCTGTTTGAATGGCTTACCTTAGCTTTGTCTTTCTAATGGCTATTCTGGCGATTGTTTATAACTGGGATCAATAATATGTACATTGCAATCAGTCAAGAGGATGAAGTTCACTGGTTTGATTGTTAATGGAAAGAAGGTATAAATTTGCCAATCTCTTAATTCATAGAGCAGTTGTGTGTACCTGGAGTGATTGAACTGCCTGTATTTGGAATGATATTGGGTAATTTCCTCTCTCAATTTATGCTTCCTTATTTCTCCATGCAGAGGTGATTGCGGTTGTAGAGTAGCAGCAATATCTTGCAACTGTTTTATTTTTAATGAAGAAACTCATGATATAACCAATGGTCATTGCATCATCTACTGCACAAAATTAGGCTTTTTGCCTCGTTCAAATCCATGTCTTCTCTCCAGGGAGCAACGTGGTCACTTCAACTCCCTGTGATTAACCTACCAACTGTATGTTGCTTGTGGAGAACTCTTACTCATAAATATATTATTGTGCATTAAAAAATTAATTTTGGTAAAATGGAAGCTAAGCAATGTTGTTATATCTTTTTTCTAGAGAGTTGTTTCTGTTCAATATTGGAAAATATTGAGTAAACACTGTGAAATTTAATGAAACATTTCTTGAGAGTTGTGGATAGGAAAATAAGTAGTGGGGAATAAATAGTTTTTTTTTGCTTCTGACTGTTGAACCTGAACAGCTACTGCTGTCTTTCATATCAGATTGTGTCAACCAGTCTAATATTTGCAACTGCTTTACTCTGGTCTGTTCTAACTGTGGCTAAAATCTGTGGTTAATCTAATGAAAAAATCTAATGCATTCAAAGCAAGTCAAATATCTCTTGTGGAATAATATAAGTATGTGTTCAAAAGGTTCAGAAAACAATAAATTCCGGATGCTGGAAATCTGAAACAAACAAAAACAGAAATTGCTGAATAAACTCAGCAGGTCTGGCAGCATCTGTGGAGGAAGAACAGAGTTAACTTCTCGAGTCCAAAAACAATTCTAGAGAATAGTTAGTGCTTGTTGCAGTATCCTATGGTCTGAGATATGCCATTTTAAGAAACTGAAGTTGAGCAGTGGTTAGACCTCCACTCCAACTCTCAAGTCCTGCATGAGCTGGATAAAGCATAAAAATAAGTATTTAAAGTTAAGAGGTCTAAAGATACGAATTGAGGAGGAGAAAAATGTTCCATTTTAGTCAGGATGTATTCATACAGCTTTCATTCTAATTCTGTGCATTATTAGCTTTGTGCACTTGCCTTCACATTTCCATGAAGTGCCATGTGCACACTTAGCATGAAGGTTTCTGTAAATGCTCCATACTGCTACTTGCCTAGACATTTTCTGGCAAACAAGAGTTGCTTCCTTCTGTGGCATTTCCCTCCCCTACTACTGTTTGCTGTAAGTTTTAATCCAGTTAGAAATTGAGCAGAGCAGATTGGGCAGTGTTGCATCTGATGTGCTTTATATTGCTTAACTTCTGATTATTTGAAGCTGTCATTAATGACTGTTAAGAGGTTTTTGTTCCTTGAGTGGTAAGGGCGTGGAATGCCCTACCTGCTAATGTAGTCAACTCAGCCACATACGGGAGATTTAAAACAATCCTTAGATAAGCACTTGGATGATTTTGGAATAGCGTAAGGTGATGAGCTGCAAATATTTCACAGGTTGGCGCAACATCGAGGGCCTGTTCTGCGTTGTATTGTTCCAAGTTCTAGGGCAGGTGCAAATTTTAGATTTGGTAAAAATTAAAGAAAGCTAGAAATCATATCTGTTCTCCTTGTTTAAAAATAGCCCCTTTTTAAACAAAACCCAAAATCTGTGCAAAGGAAATGCTTTTAAAGTTGATTCTGTGTTACAAATTTGGAGAATCTCTTCTACCAAGATAAGCAGTTGCTCATTTTAATTCCCTCTACTGCAGCTTGCTTTGAGAGGGAACAGAATGTCTAGAGCTAAGTCACCACTCTGTGAATAACTAATATTGTTAAAATGTTTCACAGTAAATATAAGGAGTTTGATATTTGGATAATGCATGCTAACTTAACTTTGTTAAACAGTTTTACTATCATTATACATAATATCATTCCTGGTCTGGGACAAGATTATGCAATGCATTTAGTGCATTTGTACAGAATAGTTAAGAGCTATGTAAAATGAATTTCCAATCAGTGCACTATGAATACATTTATTATCAGGCTACTGTAATGGCATACTTCGATATTACATCAATGTTGCATATTCCTGTCAATTGCGTATTATGTTAGATTTTTTGTGACTTACAACTAAAACAGATTGCACCGTAATATTATGACTGGCTAGCTTTCTAGTTCCTTTAATATTAATAAATTTTATGTTGGGTTAATTATATTTGTTGTTGATGGACATAGAGTATCTATTATAGTTTCTCAAGTTAAACGATGCCCGTACTTTGTGACAGCTGATAAAGAATTAATTTCCATTTAAAATTCCCTTGCTAGCTAAATCTATTCGAGCGTGATATGGAAATGTTATTTTCTGCATGTTCTCTAAGGCTATAGTCAGATGTCATTTTTACTTTGCTATCTTAATGGAAGTAATCTCAGCCCTGCTGGGTTCTTTGACATTTTTTGAATCGAATCATTGCTCTTACTGATCAAACAAGCACTTGGATGAAAATGGCATCTTTTCTCTGTTATGATAATGTATGAGTTGAAGGAAATGCTTGCAGTTAGAATTTGGCAGTAAATAAAAAGCTGCTATATAGAAATCCAAGTATAACTTGCAGTATCTGGCTGACAGGAAATTCACATTTCATGATGTAGTCGAGCAAAGAAAGTTGGGTGTGGGGTTCTCAAATGGGCAAGTGATTTCTTCCTAACATTGATATTTCTGTTTCTCTGAACTAAAAGAAATTGGAGATAAAAATGCCATAATATTTTTCATGGATCACATTGACTGCACATATTCATCATACAGATTTACAATGATATAAATTCCTGTATCTAACATGTATTTAACTCACTGCGTCCAGTCATGTTTTTACTGCAATTGAAAGCAAAACAATTTTTGTATTGTTGGGAATGATATATTTCAGGGCAATGGGGGAAAAATTGGAATTTTTGTACTATTTGGACAAGTGTTCTCCTATGTGATTTCTTGGAAGTGATGTCAGCAATTTAATATGCTGTGGTTTAGCTGCTTTGTACTGGAAATCCAATGACTTTGAACAAACAGTTAAGCATCGTCTTCAAGGAGAAAAAGATTGGGTTTGTTACTGCAATTATTGGATCAAAACCTATTTTTAAGAGGACAGTGGGTCTTTGTGCTCATAATTGTCTAGCAACCCTTTCCATACTTTATGTTGTGCAATCCTAGCAGATGGAGACTAAAGAAGACACCCTTAAAGCTACAAGTCTCTTATTTCTGCCTACCTAGCCGGCCTAAAATGGTAGACTGCAGCCAATTTTCAATAACGCCAATCGAAGGTGATTGGAATCAGCTGGATTTTCTTTTTCTTTTTTTTGCATTTTCTTTTCTTTTTTCTTTTTTCTTTTTTCTTCTTTCCTACACTACTGCCATTCAGCAGTAGTGCTTATTTTCCCCAGCAACCATATTGTGTGTGTATAGGTGCAAGACACAGTGAAAACACCAGGTATAAATAACTTTATTAATATTCGCCATTCAGCAGTAGTGCTTATTTTCCCCAGCAACCATATTGTGTGTGTTTGGTGCAAGACACAGTGAAAACACCAGGTATAAATAACTTTATTAATATTCCACAACCAGAAAAAAAAACCCATGTGGCCAAGGAACTTTGCCGAGCAGAGTCCCGTGGGGGCAATGCCTTTGTGAAAGAAGATGTGAAGGGATCAAATTAAAATAGAGTTGGGCAGGAAATAAAACGTTCCATTCCCCGTGGTGCCTACTTCTCTGTAAAGGCATCGAGAGTGTTGGTGGACACCACATGCTTTTTCTCTATGGACACCCGGGCTCAAACAAAGCTATGGAATAGGGGCAGGCAGTCAGCCATAATGACCCCCTCCACGGCCTGACGGAGCTGGACGTTTATCATCAAGATACAGCTATCAGTAATTTAACTTAATAGAAAATTCAGCTGATATAAAAAGTTGTCATTTGCATCTCTTGTCCCACAGAGATTATTTTTCCACTGTCGCTTTTTAATAAATTATCATTCCTGCAGATACTGGCCTTTTTTATGTTGTGTCCATGTGCTTGTAAGTGGGATTAAGGGGTTGTATAGCTGAAAATGTGTTGCTGGAAAAGCGCAGCAGGTCAGGCAGCATCCAAGGAACAGGAGAATCGACATTTCGGGCATAAGCCCTTCTTCAGGAATCAAGGGGTTGTATATCATAGCTTAGGTGTGAACCAGTTTTTCACTTCCTTTAAAAAGAAGTTTGTTCATAAACAGACTATTGTGAGTTCATTCAAGAAGCCTGCAGAACTTTTTTTTATTTTGATGTGTACTAAAGAGCTAGCCATTTTGGTGAATGACCCAACACTTCTACACTAATAGGCCAACTGGTTGATTGGTGGGGCTTGATTATTAGCAGATTTCTCCGACACTGTTGTAGGACTACTTGTTTGAAATTGAGCATTATTGGCAGAACATTGCTAGATAGGTTAACATTTATTATTCGTTCCTAAAAGCCAGTGATAAGATGCTGGGAGACGCATTCTTGAAATATTACAGTTACTGTGATTTGGGTATATTCACCGTGCTGTAGGAAGGGAATTCCAGGACTTTGACTTAGCAGCAGTGAAGGAATGGCAATACACTTCTGAGTCTTGATGGTGTATGCCTTGGAGAAGTTGTAGGTATTGATGTTCTGACGTATCTGCTATGCTTGATTTCCTGGGTAGTATAGGACACAGGTTTCGAAACTACTGTTGAAAGAATTTGATGAATTCACCAACCCTGCATCATGTACACACTACTCACCATGGAAGTTTATGTCGGAAGAGTGATGAAGTTGTAACACTCAAATGGGTTGATTTTCCTTGGATGGTGCCATGTTTCTGGAGTGTCTTTGGAGCAGAAATCATATCGTCTGTGTCATATCAGTTACTCAATTAATCACTGCAGAGTTCCTAGATTCTGACCAGCTCTGACAACTACGGTCTTTAGATGATTTGATTAATATGTTTCTGGTCAATGCTGATTCTCACAATGTCAGTATTGGAGGACTCCATTAAAGTAATGCCATTGAACATCAAAGGAAGGTGTTTAAATTCTGTCTTGTTGGAGATTGTCATTGTCCTATTGGAGATTGGCAGTTGCAGTGCAAAGGTTGCCTATGTTGGTATTTTAATGCTCCTAAATGTAAAGGAACAAAATTCCCAGCACCCTCTTGGAACTTCTGAAATTGTGGTAGAGATATTGTTCATTCCATGCAGTTGCAGTGAAAATTGGGCCATACGAGTATAATTGTTACCTAACTTTAATCTAGATCATGGACTATAAAACAAAACTGGTTTATAACTGGTCTTGGCTCAGAACATTTGCTACATCTGCTCTTTTAGAGCAATTCTCATTTCTAAAATTATTAGGAATGCCTCTTCCTTAACTAATTTTTAAATGTTTATTTCCAAGATTAATTCTTTCTGGTATCTGTCGTCTTTATCTTCCTGTGCTTAAAATAATTTGAGGTAGGGTATTTGTCTACTTTAATATTCTCCAATTCTCAAGTACACAAAAGACTGTCTTTAGATCTATGACCTTCCCCACTTTGATCATCACAATACTCACCATATCTGTTTATAAAAGCCCTGATATTTCTTTCTTGTTTTAGCCAATAATTTTCATCTTTACTCCATCTTGCATTCATCTATACTTTTGTATATTATTCTCTTTTAGGCTTATAACCTAACCTTCAACTCTTGCTCAAATCTGTCTCTATGAAATTCTAATTTTTTTGCATCTATCCTGTTTATTCTGGATGTAGGTTGGCTTGCTGAGCTAGAAGGCTCAGTGAGCAAACCTACATCCAGAACCTCAACCTGAGCTACAAATCTTCTCAAAACTCGCTATCCTGTTTATCCTAATCAGTATGTGCTTTAACTTGATTCATTCTTTATTTAGATATCTCCTACTTCTGGTTTGCAGTTTGCACTTGTGTTTCAGATCTAAGTTTTTGGTGTTAAGACATTCTTTTGTGTTCTCTTGTTTTTTTAAATAATCATCATAGGAAATGTGCTGAGGTTTGCATGATTTCCATTCTTAGTGTTTTTCGTTGAAATGACTGTACAACTTGGAACTGCTGTATTATCCTGTGCGGTTAAACTTTTAAAAAAAATAACGGTTTGAAGTATTGCTTGAGATTTGCAAAATAACTTAAAAAGTCATTCAATGATGTAGAACTTGAGCTTGCTGCAAGAAGATACATTTTGTCAAAGTTTTCCATCTTGCACTCATCAGGAAAATCCACAAGAATAACCAATTCAAAGGAAAAGCCAACATTTATACTATTTGAGAGGAAAGTAATAATTGATTGTTAATTGGACTCTGATTGATAGTGTTATTTGGAAGTACAAGCTCTCGGAGCTCCGAAAGCTTGTATTTCTAAATAAACCTGTTGGATGAAAACCTGGTGTTGTGTGATTTTTAACTTTGTCCACCCCATTTCAACACTGGCACCTCCACACCTGATTGATAGTGACATTGCTGTAGAGATTGCATGTGTCTTTTCTCATCACATTTATTTTGGTGCACACAGAACAAAACCCTAAAGTTATATATTGATGTTATTCTGTTACTTATCTGGTAATAACATGTCAAATCTCTCAAAGAAACTAAGTTATAGCCAGTCTGGTTTAAATAGGGATGTTTTCAGAATAATTTAGTCCTTTTTTGCCTCGTGAGGATACTCTGTGTAGGATCTGGTCTTTGTAGCCAAGTCCTCTTCATGTCACACATGATACCATACTGTATAATATATTTTGGTTATGCCTTTTAATCTTGCCTTGAAAGTTGCCATTACAATGGACTTAATTTGCTTTTGACTGAAGAAAAGCTTGTTTTTTTGTTTGGTGAGTTGGAATGTTGGTGGACATATCTAAACATCTTCAAATGCGAGGAATATGGCAGGTGCAGAATTGCAGCAAGTTGAGGGGGGATGTTTCGATTTACTTTTGCTCTTGCTTTTGTCCAGGACTGAAGTCCTTTGGATTAGGGTACCTTATACAAAGGAACTTAATGCTGTTAACTGGATGTTTTTTCAGTGTCTTGCATCATCCATGAGCTTGAGGATACAACTCCTCAACAGTGGCTTTATATTACTCTGTGAAGCTTCATAGCTGATTAGTGACTGAGGCAAGTGATTGACTTGTGCTTTTTGCTGTAATTAATGCTGGTATTGAGTCTTAGACTATGAACAAGGAGACACAAATGTCAAGGTACTTGAATTGCTTTTTTGGGAATTGCCTTTTGCTCAGATCATTTACAGGACTTTTTCATTATCCTTCCAGCATCTGAAATGAAAAATCATGCACACTGGTAATATGGTGAACACAGAAGCTGAGCTATGACTATACACTTTGTTAAATCTAAATGTGAACAAGAAAACCTCCTGCTGAAACTGTACCTCTTTCACTTGATGAATCAGTGCTCCTTAATGTTGAGCAACACTTGGAATAAGCACTGAGGGTAGCAAGAGCACAGAGTTTATTTTGGCTTGGACAGTCCAGTATTTGTCATCAAGCATGATTCAGCCTCACCACTGTTGACTGAGTCTTGAACGATTTAGCTGCCAAACTGGACTTGCAACACCTAGGGAAAGGTGTTTCAAAATATTAAAAACAAACCTATTTAATGTTCTTGCTAATCTAATTGTCACAGCTCCAGTCTGTCAATAGCATGTTCGTAAGAATAACTATCATACCATGTGGAAACAATTTCATATCTTCATACTAAGGTCACTCAAACAATGTACTGTTTGACTATACCATCATGAGGATGGGATAGCCTCAGAGCAGAATGAGCAACTCAAAGCTGGGCATCCTAGAGTCACTGGAGGCCATGATCAGTGACAGATTTGTATTGAATCACAATCTGTAACCATACTTCCTGGCATGCCCCTCACTCTACCATTACCATCAAGCCTTTGTTCATTGGGGAACCTGGAAGAGTGTGTCACAAAGAGGAATATCTAAAAATGAGGTGCTAACCTGGTTAAGCTATGGCACAAGCCTGTATGAATGCAAAAGACAATAGAGTTCACAACCAATGGATCAGATCAGAACCCTACAGTTTTGCCATATGTCACAGATAACAAGAAAAGGTGATTCAACAATTAGTCACATTTATATATTGTTCCTAATCTAACTTCTGAAATTAGTTTACAGAGGCATTATAGAACAAAATGGCACAGCATCACAAAAAGCCATTATGGCAGAAAACAAACTTGGTCAATTCAATTTGGAGGAGGAATGAAAGGCAGAAAGGCCAAGGGATGAATTTACAGAGTTTCAGGCCTTGGCAGAGAAAGGCACATCCACCAATCATGGAGTGATTACAGTTGTAGATCTTCGTGGGGCCAGAAATAGAGGATCACTGATAGCTCAGCAGATTGTGGACCTTATTGGTGATAACAAAGATCGGGAGAGTTGGGGCCATTTGAAAAAAGGGACATGAATTTTAAAATTGAGGCATTTTCACTTGACAGCAGTGTAGATCAAAAAACATATAGGTAAATCAGGAATAGGACTTGATGTGAAGTACCACTTGGGCAGCAGAGATTTGGATGACAGGTTTACAGATGGTAGATGGTAGACCACAGGTACAGATGGTAGCACTGAGAAGTGCTTTGGAATAACAGTGCTTTGACGTAACAAAAGACACGGATAAGAGCTTTAGTAGTAGCTGAGGTCAGGGAGGATAGGCTTTATGAACATTCTCATATTCATTTGAGTGCAGAGATGTTATTACACTGCTGTGGAACTGGTGGGACTTGAACAGAGCCTCTGGCTCAGAGGTTGGGGCACTTGCTACTTCCCTCCTAGTTTCTCAGGGTATGTACTTTGAATCAACCTGCTTAAATATGAGAGGACACATCTCTGGAACATGTAAGGTTTGAACTCAGGCCTCCTGGACACTATCACTGCACCACAAGAGCCCAATAATTCTTCAGGGTAGATACCTTTGAATTAACCTATTCAGAATATTATTATACACCTCTGGAGCAGTCGCTACTTGAATCTGGCCCTTCTCGTTCAGAGATGGGAATACTATTGCAGATCCACAAAAGCTCCGGCATATGAGTGCATAAGTCAAAGCTTAAGTACTTACAACCATCTTCAATTAGAAGTGCAATGTGGACAGTAAGAATTCTGAGTATATTTGATCCAAACAATGCTGAACTGTTGAGCTCCAGAACTGGCTACACCTCTAGCTAAACTGTTCGAGTTCAGCTACAGCGCTGGCATCTATCAATTAAAGTTGAAATTGCATAGCTAGGTTGAGTTAGGATAAAATATTATCAACCTGAAACTTTAACTCTGTTTCTCTTCAGATGTTGCCAGCCTTGCTAAATATTTCCAGCATTTTGTTCATGTTTTTAGATTTCCAACATCTACAATCATCTCATTCTGCCAGGTAGTGATATCTCCAACAAGAGTGAATTATCCACATCCACTTGACCTTCAATGGTATTAACTTTACAGAATCTTAAATTTACATATTGCATCTGGGACACACTGAGCAGATTTAACTCCATCTGCCACAAAAAATATTATTGATAAAGTGTGGCACTGGAAAAAGCATAGCAGGTTAGGCAGCTTCGGAGAGCAGAGGAGTTTCAAGCAAGTCCCTTCATCAGGACTGCATTTAAAATATTGTGACGAGCATACTAAAGGTGAGAATTCTGTGACAGTTGATTCACCTCCTAATTTCCCCAAAGTCTTTTGACTATTGACAAGACCCATTAACAAGGTTAGGATGGATACTTTCCACTTGTCCAGGTGAGTGCAGCTCCTATAACATTTGGGAAGTTTGACATTTAATTGGAACCCAACGAAAAATTTTAAGTGTTCTCTTGTTCCATTTTGGCACAACATGACAGCCCAGTGTCCCATCTTGAAGATTTACTGGAACAACTTGCTGAAGTTTCTAACAGCACTTTGCAAGCCTACAACCTGTACTACTTCGAATAAAATGAACAGCAGACACATGCACTTCCAAGCCCATCTCCCAATCCTGTCATCCATGAAGTCACCCTTTGTTCTGTCTTGGAAGTATGCTTCCTTTCCCTCACTGGCACTGGATCAAGGTTTGAGAACTTGGTTCCTAACAGAAGTGCAGGTATACCTTTGCAGCATGGATTACAGGGCAATCATGCGACATTCATGAATTAAAGAAAGAGGGAGTTCACTATTGTAAATGCCAAGTTTGGATAATTGGTAATTTGAGGGACTGTATCCTGCCCCAAGTACGTGTAAGTTATCTTTTGTCACTGTTTTAAGACAAGTAGGGTAGTTATCCCAAGTAAACTGACTAACACACATGAATCAATTTTACTAAACTATAAAGACCTTATGTGACTTAATGATTGGTAAATTGATTGATTTTTTATTTGCATAACTTTAATAATGAAGTACTTTTTTCTCTAAATGGAATACCCCAAACGCAAGTACACTGGTTTCTATCATCATCTGCTCTTCTCCTTCTCTCCTCCTTGCCTCGCATCCTCTCTCTTGTGATTCATCTCCCTGGTCTCTCCTCCCCTTGCCTTTCTGGCTCTTCGCTGTCCCCTCCATTGCCTCTCCTCCCCTCACCTTCTAGGCCTCCTCTCATTATTGCACTGTCACCTCACTGCACCTTTCCTCCCCTCATCTCTCAGCCTTCTCCTCCCTTAACCCCTTCACCCTCTGTCATCAATTTCTGTTACCTCGTTCTTTTCCCCTTGCCTCACTGCACTATTTTCATTCTCCTCATCTCATTTTATTCCTCCTTGACCCTTTCTTCAAGCCACTCACTCGTCCTTCTACTGCCCCTTGCCCAAACTCTCACTTTTCCCATTCTTGTCTACCCTTGTTGTGCCTCAACTCATCGTTTATTGCCTTTAGCTCTTGTCTTCCTTGGCAGGCCTTCTGTTCCCTCACTGCTTCCTACTTCGTCTTACCGATCTGCTTCACCGTGCCCTACCTCTTCCTCTCCCCTCTCCTCTCCTTGAGCTTATCCTGTCCTCTCCTGTCTCCCTTCTTCTATACAGGCCCCATACAGGTGAGATCTGATTAAAATAGTCTAACTTGATGTGGTGCCAAGATGATAATTCTTCAAACATCCTTGTCATGATTGCCTTATTTATCACTGTCCAGAAGGTTTCTCTTGACTTTTATTTGCGTGGCAGTCATATGGAATAATTGACATACTTGGCAAGCATTATTATCTTAGTGTGACAGATAGAGGGGTACTTAGGTGCTCATAGTTGATCGCAAAATTAGATAATTGAGCTACCAACATATGCTGCGATACAATACTTTGCTAATATTTAATTGTGTGTGGAAGATGACTAATGAGAAAGAATTTCACAGAGAGCAAGTGAGAATGATTGTGATGTATTTTACAAAATTCCCTCGAGATTAGGGTTATGACCCATTGACTGTAGTCGATCTAGTGTCGAGTGGCATCATATCTGCACTGACATTATTCAACTTGATGTGGAATAAAAAGCCCCTCAATCCCACATGAGAAAAGCCAAATACTATCACACTTCATTTATCCATTGATTAAAAGCTGAAATTGTCTGCATTGATACCATGACCCTACACTTTATATGTGACATCATTTAAAGCCTTTGTTACTGAACATCTGGCTATTTTCAAAACAAAGCTAGCTTGTAGTGTCCTGCTGTGTATATTTTTCAAAACTTTTTACTGCAAATGAATTTTCAGTATGTGGTCGAAAATTGGCTTAATTGTGCGTTAAAGATTTGAAAAGATATTGATCTAGTTGAGTGTGATGTTGCTCAGAAGAGATGAGAAGCATATACATGAATTGGAATAGTTTGAAGAATTAAAAGGGAGAACATATATTATTATGGGCCCAATCTTATCTAAGGAAGTCACAAAGCCCTCCATAGCTAATAAAATACTTTCAAGTAGTTAAACTGTTGTCATTTAGCTCCTTTAATATCCTATTGTGAGGCTGTGTTGTTGGTTTCTTTTAAGATCATGATGAAAGACAGCTATGTCATTCTTTGCTGTAATAGTTTTGTAGAAGATTCAGTTTATGAGCACATAAAAACATTGATGGCCATAGTCTTTATGGCCAACTTTTTTTTTAAAGTTGCTAACAGTTGATATCTAACACTGAATCAGGTATATCACTTAAACTTGATGAATATACTGAATTATTCTGATTTTGATTCATCCATGCCATCAAATATTGCATGTAAAACCAAAGCCTCGAGCATGCATCTTGTATGAGACGTTTTTCCTGAGAAGATATGTCCATGTATCAAATCTGCACACTTAAATTGTAATGTGTTCTTGATTGACATTTAAATTCCACAAAAAAAGTATTTTCAATGCTCAAAAAAGATTCTAATGTCATGTTTTTTAGCTTTAAGCAATTCGAAGTGAAGGTCAAAGAATAAATTTGCATACTATTGAAATTTATCTTGTTTTGGTCTTCCTATAGAAGAGTAATAATTGAATAGCTTAATGGCTAGAATGTTAATGGAAGGTAAAGGCATAACAATCAAATCTTGCTAAATGTTATTTTTTTCCACAAAGTCAGCATGGTAGTTGGCAGTCAGTTGGAACTTTAATTTCTTTGCATCATTTGGCAGAAAACAATTTTTGTTGTTAACGATAGGGCTTGGATTGTGTTGGGAATTCAAATACAGAATCTTATTAAATTCTAGCCTTTACAAGCAAATTTGCTTCACTCTTCCTGTGAAATACATTTAATAAATTGTATTTATGTTTAACAGACTATCTCATTTTAAATGTTGAGTGCTATTTAAATGTTTGACAGTTTATCAATGTATATACACAACATATTTTTGCATTATCTTCAGTAAGTAAAGTGCCTACATTGTAAAACTAAATGAACACAGCAATAATTCAAGTTCTTGGATGGTTGAAAATATTAAATGCTTAGCACTTTCTGGTCTTCTAAATTTTTTCAAAGTTACACAATTACAATACTGATTTTATTTTGGAAGAAGAAAATTGGATTGCTTTATGTTATCTCTGGAGACCTCTTTCCATTAATTTTAATTTTTTTCAAGCTCGTACTTTAGTATTTTGTATCCCAAATTGTTATGAGGAGAACAATTTGTATCCCAAATTGTTATGTGGGCGGCACGGTGGCACAGTGGTTAGCACTGCTGCCTCACAGCGCCAGAGACCCGGGTTCAATTCCCGCCTCAGGCGACTGACTGTGTGGAGTTTGCATATTCTCCCCATGTCTGCGTGGGTTTCCTCCGGGTGCTCCGGTTTCCTCCCACAGTCCAAAGATGTGCTGGTCAGGTGAATTGGCCATGCTAAATTGCCCGTAGTGTTAGGTAAAAGGGGTAAATGTAGGGGTATGGGTGGGTTGCGCTTCGGCGGGGCGGTGTGGACTTGTTGGGCCGAAGGGCCTGTTTCCACACTGTAAGTAATCTAATCTAATCTAAAAAAAAAGTAAAAAGTACAGAGCTAATTTGATTTTCGTCTTTCCCAGGTGATGTTTTTGAATGTTAGGATATTTAATGAATCACTGTTCCTTTTTTTCTTGGTTTTCTCTTTCACCCCTTTTCTCCCCCCTTTACAAGGTGCTTATCTTTCCTTGAAATATGGTTCCCAGGGTGATGGCAGCCCTTAAGAACCTAGTCAAATAACCACTACTTGAAGTTACATGATGGTTGTCAGTATATTGAAACATGGGAAGCATGTTACTTTTGTATTGTCTAATGTGGAATTTGGAGGAGGAGTAATTAGAAATAGGATACTCTAGAGAAGTTTCTCCCCTGCAGTCCAGGATTGTTGAGGCTAATTGAAGTACCTCAGTCATTATTAATTGTATATACTAGTGGATATTTAAGGTCTAAAAAGCCATTGTTTTTATTCTATGTTAATTGCCTATTTACTTACTTTATCTGAATGGTGTGGGATTTAACTTTATTTGTGTTTTGTGTATTTGTTTTGAATGGTTCACTTTCTCTTATCCAATGTTAAAATATTCTTGAAGGATTTCAGACAGTGTTTTTTTGTTAAGGTTATGTTTGCTTCTTGAACTATATTTTACTATAGCTAATATTATCGAAAACAAAGCTTCTGTTAGAACACTCTGTAATTATGGGCCCTTCTATTCACCATTAGAAACCTTAATAGTAAACCAGATGGAGATAACAAAGAAGTAGATCCTAGAAATTGAGAGACAAATGTAAAAATTGGTATTAGAAGAGGAATGAGTTAGAAAATGGAAAGGAGGATGGTGAATAATTTGTGGTTTCTCCAATAAAGGGAAAATACAATTTTCAGTCAGCAGATGCCAGGCTGAACATGTACACATGGCAACAAAACAAATGTATTTGACTTGTAAACCACTGTTTCAAACCTTGTATATAAGATAATTATATTCATGTGGTCAGTTTTTGACAACACATTATGTGTTAGATATCATGGCACAGGACGATCTCCTCATCTCAGCAATTATTCTGGTGGACTTTTGGACTCCCTCCACAGAGAGTGCTTGGATATGGACTTCAAAACTATATACAGTACTTAAGATGTAGCCTCACAAAAGAACTGTATAGTATGATAAGTCTTCCTTCCTCTTATACATCAATCCCTTTGAAATATAGGCCAATACAATTTTTCTTTCAAATTACTTGGATTTTAACTTTCCATGATTTGGCCGAGGGCACCCAGCTCTCTTTGTTTTCCAAATTTGCACCATTTAATAAGTACTTTTCTCTTTTTCCTTCCAAAATAATCCCCCAAATTATGTTATTTCAGCAGTGTGCTTTCCAACAAGATAAATTAGATTTACCCTTGCAACCTCTCAGAGCTATTGTTCTCACTCAACTTTGTTTCATTAACAAACATGGGTACTTATCCTTGGTCCGACATCTGAGCAATAGATAATGGATTGTAAATAATTGACAGCCTTGCAGTGATTCTGTTTACATCCTATGAATTCATAAAATACCTATTAATTCATATTCTTCATTTTATGCCCATCAATTAACTCTCAGTCAGCTGTGGCACATTTCCATGCATAACTTGGACAGAATGATGTGTGGAAGTCAGCTCTCGGCCAAGTGTTTCAATCGTTGTAAGTATGGTTCTCAATCTACCAGGACTTTCCAATTTGAGCAATCTGACAAATAAATCAACTGATATCATGAGATTTTATTTTTGCTGTCTATTGCCTTTAAACTCTGCATTCATAATGATGTTTCCTGCTGTAAGATGTAGGGAGGAGTAGAAAAGATTGACCTAACTAAGACTTAACATCATCAGTGCTGCTTCCCCCTCTCATCTGGATTTGGAAAAATTAATCAATTGCGCTTCCAACTTCCACCCTGTCCTCACTTTCTCCATGTTCATCTCACACTTCTCCCTTCTCTTCCTTGACATCTCTGCTTCCTTTTCTGGAGATAGGTTGGCCACCAATATCCACTAGAAACCCACTGAATTCAACAGTTACCTTGACTATACACACTCTCACCCTGCTTCCTGCAAAGACTGTATTTCATTCTCTCAGTTACTCTGCTTCCATCGCATCTGTTCTGATGATGCCAACTTTGACGAGGGAACCTCCAAAATGTCCACCTCCTTCTTCAACTGACTATTTCCTGTCACTTTGGTTGACAGAGCCCTCAGCTGTGTCTGACTGATTTCCTGCACTTCAGCCTTCAGCACCTCTCTTCCCTCCCACAAAAGCGATAGGGGCTCCCTTGTCTTCTTTTACCATCCCACTAGCATCATTGTCAAAGGATCATCAGCCATGATTTCTGCCACCTCCAGCGGAGTGCCACCATGAGATACGTTTTCCCCTGCCCTCTCCTCCCTTGTCTGACTTCTGCAGGGACTGTTCACTCCAGGACACCCTGATTTCACTCCTGTTGCACTCAACATTTCCCTACCACCATCCATGCAATCGCAGAAAGTGTAACAGCTGCCTCCTTACTTCCTCCCTCCTATTGTATTCGCTCTCAAAATGTAGTCTCATCTACTTTGGGGGATGAAGCACAGTCTGGACGACTGCTTTGCAGAACATTCACATTCTGTCCATAAAAATGACTGAGCTTACGATTGCCTGCTATTTCAACACAATACTGTATTCCTGACCAAAATCTCTCTCTCTAGCTGCAGAGTTTCAGTGGAACGACAGTACTCCAGCAAAGCTTAATGCAAGCTGGAAGAACAACATATCATTTTCCACTTGGAAACCATGTAACCTTCTGGACTCAATACCAAGTACAATAATTTTATGGCTTGACCACCTTCTCCCATGTCCTTATCCGAACTCCCACACACTAGGCATTGTCATCACAGGGGCTGCTACCATTAAACAATATTGTCAGGCAATATCAGTCCCCGTTTGCAGTTATTCATTCTCTCAGGCTGACCTTGTCTGCTAACTGTTTTTCTCCCTCTCTAGACTCTATCTCCACCTCACTGAGAACCCTACCATTAACCCTGTATTCCGCATTCTTATTTGTCTTTCCAACATATTACCAACTTTTTCCCAGCTATAATCAATTCTCCAGAAGCATCACTGGACTCATTGCTAACTCTGCTTTCTCTGTACAAATACTACCAGGCCTGCTGAGTTTCTCCAGCAATTGGTTTTGTTTTCAACTTTATAGAGTGTCTAATATCATAGAGTTAACAGGTTTATTGTATTCCCAAAGATTTATACGTGAATTCCCGAAATGTTCAGCTGCAAGGCTGTCATGTGATTATGTTAATTTGATGCAAAGATTGTACATACAACTTTATTGCTGTCTGGATTTTTATTGCCTTTCCCTCAATGTCCTTGTATACCTTTGCTATTTTAAACAAATTAATTAAAAAGAGCAAATTACATGGATCATGAAACTCTTACTGCCTGTTTGAATAAGAGCAGGATTATTGCCTTCTGCCAAACCTCAGAATATGGAAATGTGTTGGCTCAGCCAGCGACCCCAATTTTTTTTATACAGACAATATGAACAAACAGTTGCATTAAAAATAACACCAGGATAGCATCATCTTGCTTTCGTGGTTGTATATCTGGAATAGATTATCATTAGTTAGATGACAGCCAAGTACTTGATGGAAAATCATACTCTTTTCTTATCTGCTTTAAGTCCCTCTAATGGACCTGCAGATTCTTCCAAATTGGCTGGCTTCACTTGTTAAAGCAAGTGTATGAATTTTTTTTATCCTTTGTTTAAACTACACAGTTTGGCAAAACTTTTTACCTGTAGAACTGAGCAAGTTGGTTTGCTTGTATAGAATCCTGGTCTGTATAGCCCCTTTCTGCTGTTTTTCTCAGGGCTAATGCAGATGGCCAGAAATATGCTTGGAAGGTGTTAGACTATAATCCTTACCAAAATCTTTCCTTAGGTAAGAACATGGGTAAATTTAAGATTATATTCATGAAAATAAGATTGATTCAGTTCAAGAAGGTTCTGTGCTAGGTCTCTTGAAGTTTAGTCCTATTTGAACTCCAGCAATGAGTATGAAGCAAAGCTTCATCAAGCAGCAGGAACCCAATCATCACTTGCAGTCTGACAAATGCTGGGAGACTTATTTCCTACTTTTGGCACATAGTATTTACAACTGAAATATCTGGGACGTTTATGGCCTTTCTGTCATTGACCCCAAATGGAAAACCACGGTCATGATCCCCAAAGACAGAAATAGTCACTATGCCTTACCATGTATAATTTTATATGTAATTCATGTTTCAGGAAAATTAAAGATGTATATATGGTATATGTAATATCTGTAGCCTTTGTAAGAGGTTCCATTATGTATATTTTAAAATAATGTTTAGAAAAAGGCACATTTACTCAAAATTGTGTCTGTTGCTTCATCGTTAGAATTTGTAAGAAACACCAAAGTAAAGCAACATCTAAACTGTATGACAGAGGGCTGTTCATTGGTTGGCAAGTTGACTAATTGGTAGGAATGTTGTTGTAGACTGTACACCTTTTAACTGACTGATGATTAACTGCCAAGCATTATAAAAAAATTAAAAAGGCAGCTTGACCTTGATTAGTTATCTTGAAAAATGAATCAAATAATAACTGTCACCTATTTTATTGCACTGAGACAGGCACATGATGTACAAAATAAAAACCCAAAGAACTACCTTTGCTGTAAATCAGAAGCAAAATCAGAAATTGCTGGAAAAGCTCAGCATGTCTGGCAGCATCTGTGGAGAGAAATCAGAGTTAACATTTCAGGTCAAATGACCCTTCCTCACAACTGGTAGTAGCTAGGAAAATGGCAGTTTGTATGCAGAAGATAGGGTGGGGAGAAGGGGTAAGGGGTAAATGATAGGTGGGGATAGAGCCCAAAGACATCAACGAGTAGTGAGACAAAGGAGTGGATAATGATCTGGCTCGGAGGTGAATTGCTGTTAATGAGGACTGTTAATAATGGGTGGTAAAAGCAGGCCGGGTGATAACAAGTCCTGATCGTGGGGAGTGGGTCAAGGACATGGAAGAGCTCAAACCTTAAAAGTTATTTCAAGCCACTTCAACACACCACCTCTGTTTCCTGGCTGACATCTCTGTCTCAGGCTTTCTGCAGTGCTCCAGCAGTACACCGCAAGCTGGAAGAACAGCACCCAATTTTCTGCCTGGGTACCCTGCAGCCTTTCAGACTCGATATCGAGTTCAATAACTTCAGGGCTTGAGCTCTCCCGTGCCTTTACCCCAACAACCCCACAACCAGGCCTTGTTATCACATAGCCTGCTATTACACACCACCCATTGTTAGACACTAACAGCCCCCATTAACAGCTATTCACCCTCCTAGCTAGATATTTATCCATTCCTTTATTTGTCTAAGTGCTCTTCTGTCTCTTTGGGCTCTATTCCCACCTATTATTTACTGCTTAACCCCTCCCCCCACCCTATCTTCTGAATATAAAACAATATTTTCTCAGCTACCATCAGTTCTAAGGAAGGGTCACTCGACCCAAAACATTAACTCTGATTTCTCTCCACAAATGCTGCCAGACCTACTGAGCTATACCAGTAATTTCTATTTTTGTTCCACACTATATACACGTTCTTTCTGTCTCCAAAGAACAAGTATATTAATCCAGTATACAAGTGTGCCACACTGTGAGCTTGATTGACAATCCTAAATTGATTGTCAGCATAATTTAGAACTATGCAGCGAAAAATATCCAATTGTGGAAGGCATTGAATGTTTGACATTGACATTGAATTGTGAGATTTGCATGTATGGGTTGTTGGGTACAGTACACTGCACAGTTTTATAAGAATGCGCTTATCTGTTTAACTTTTCAGCACATCATATTACTGGTAGTATGCACGCTATTATTTGTTGCATCAATAAATTGCTTCCAAAATATTTGCATTAACCTCAAGTGACACATTTTCATTTACAACTACTTGCAGAAGAGTAATAACTGATCAATTCGAGCCATCGGGTATTTGATTAAAATAGTTTGCAGTAATTGCCAATTACAGATTGCTAGTTGTTATGATAGTGTATTTAAGATTTGAAAAGCAATAAAAATATCAGTAGAAATGAAACAAATTTTCATTTCATAATTGACATTTATTATTGACTATGTCTGACACCTGCAAGGCCCAAGTCAGAAGTGTGATGACGTATCTTCCACTTGCCTCGGTGATTGCAGCTCCAGTAATGCTCAAGAGATTTTGACACATTTCATGACAGGTTAGTCTATTTGATTCACACCCCATCCAGTATTGTTCTTCCCCACTGGTGCACAATGGCAGCAGTGCATATCATCTCCAAAACACATTGCAAGAACTTTCCAAAGCTCCTTCAACATCACTTTTCAAACCTACGCTCTTCTGTATGCCTGGACAAGGAGGTGCAAGAACACCACCATCTGCAAATGCCCCTCTGAGCCACATATCAACCTGACTTGGAACTATATCTCTGTTCCTTCACTTTCAGTGAATGAAAATCCTGGAGTTCCCTGTCAAACTGCACTGTGGATGTCCCTACAAAGGAACTCACTACCTCCTTCTCCAGTACAATTGGGAGTGTGCAATAAATGCTGGCCTAGCCAGCGATGCCCATAACCTATAAACAAATAATATTAATAGCATTGCTCGTTCCGAGTGCCTTAGTTATGGCAACATATTATACATGCCAACTGCATTTGTTCCTTATACTCCATGGGTTGAGTTTTGTAGGGTCTCAGCGAAGTGAACTTTGGTGAAGTTTGAGGCAGAGTTGGATGAGACGTCTGATGAGATCCATCTCATCATCAGGAGCAAATGACACCATCCTTTATGTTTTCTAAAAACCGTGTGGTGAGTTTTTCACAAGGCACCGGTGTGTTAGCAATTAAGGGGGATTGTTACTTGTTAAGCGCTGTGTTTTGGCCCCAATTCACCACAGTACAATGCAACTTTTTGTCTTACTAAACTATCTAAACAAGCTAGATGTTGAGGAAGCTCAACATGGAAATCAGAATCACTTGTTTGGCCTCTTAGTGCTTTGTTGCTTAGCGTCTGTCTGGATGTTCATACCTTTTTTTAATTCATTTGTGGTATGTGGGTGTTGCTGGCTGACCAGCAATGATTGCCCATCCTTTCTTGTCCTTCAGAAGGTGGTGGTGAGCTGCCTTTTTGAACTGCTGCAATCCATGGGTCATGGGTTAACCACAATGCTATTAGGCTGGGAAGTGACAGTGAAGTAACAGCAATATATTTCCAAGTCAGGATGGTGAGGCTTGGAGGGGAACTTGAAGGAGGTGGTGTTCCCATGTATCTGCTGTCCTAGTCCTTCTGGATGGAAATGATCGTGGGTTTGGAAGATGCTATCTGAGGATCTTTGGTGAACTTCTGCAGTGCATCTTGTAGATAGTACACACTGCTGCTCCTGAGTGTCGATGGTGGAGGGAATGGATGCTTATGGGTGCCTTGCCAATCAAGTGGTCTGCTCTGTCCTGGATGGTGTCAAGCTCCCTGAGTGTTGGTGCCACACTCATCCAAGAAACTGGGGAGTATTCCATCACACTCTGATTTGTGCTTTGTAGATGGTAAACAGGCTTTGGAGAGTCAAAAGGTGAGTTACTCACGGCATTATTCCTAGCCTCTGGCATGCTCTTTTCGCCACTGTTTATGTGGTGAGTCCAGTTAAGTTTCCAGCCAATTATAACCCTCAGGCTGTTGTTAGTGGGGAATTCAGTTATGGTAGCACCATTGAATGTCAAAGGGTGGTGGTTATTGGTGATGATCATAGGCTGGCATTTGTGTAGTGCAAATGTTACTTCCCCTGTCAGCCGAAGTCTGGATATTGCCCAGATCTTGTTGCATTTGAACAGGGACAGCTTCAGTATCTGAGGAGTTGTAATTGTTCTGAATGTTGCGCAATCATTGGCAAATATCCCCACTTCGACCTTATGATGGAGTGAAGGTCATCGGTGAAGCAGCTGAGGGTGGTTGGGCCTATGACACTACCATGAGGAACTTCTGCAGAATGTCCAGGAGCCGAGATGACTGACCTCCAAAAAACTGTACCAACTTCCTATGTGCCAAGTAATGATTCCAACTTCTGGAAAGTTTGCCCCTGATACCTATTGATTTCAGTTTTGCTCAGGCTTCTTGATGCCCCACTCAATGGAATGCAGCCTTCCGTGCTGTACATCTCTATGACACTGTCAAGGGCTGTCACTCTCACCTCACCTCAGGAATTCAGCTCTTTTGTCCATGTTTGAACCATGGCTCTAATGAGGTCAGGAGCTGAGTGCCCCGGGCGGAACCAAACTAGGTGTCACTGAGCAGGTCATTGCTGAGCAGATGCTGCTTGATAGCACTTGTTGATGTCACCTTCCATAACTTTACTGATGATCAAGAGTGGACTATTGAGATGGTAATTGGCTGGTTTGGATTTGTCCTTTTTATGTACAGGACATACCTGAGCAATTTTCCACATTGTCGGAAAATTGCCACTGTTGTAACTGTACTGGAACAGCTTGGCTAGAGGAATGACAAGTTCTCAAGCAGAAGCCTTCGGTACTATCACCAAAATGTTGTCACAGCCTGTAGCTTTTGCAGTATCCAGTGTCTCCAACCATTTCTTTACATTACATGGAATGAATTGATTTAGTTTAAGACTAGTGTCTGTAATACTGGAGACCACTGGATGAGGCCAGGCTGAATCATCCACTTAGCACTTCTGGCTGAAGATTGCTGCGAAAGCTTCAGCATTATCTTTTGCACTGATGTGCTGAGCTCTTCCGTTATTGAGGATGGGGATATTTGTGGAGCTACCCCCTCCAATGAGTTGTTTAATTGTCCACCACCAATCATGATTAGATGTGGCAGGTCTGCAAGCTTAAATCTGATCTGTTGGTTGTGGGATCAGTTAGTGTGGTGCTGGCAAAGCACAGCAGGTCAGGAAGCATCTGAGGAACAGGAAAATCGACGTTTCGGGCAAAAGCCCTTCATTAGTTCCTGATGAACGGCTTTTGCCTGAAATGTCGATTTTCCTGCGCTTCCGTTGCTGCCTGACCTGCTGTGCTTTTCCAGTACCACTCTAATCTTGACTCTAAGCTCCAGCATTTGCAGTACCCACTTCCTCCTGTGGGATCATTTAGCTTTGCCTATCACTTGCTGCTTATGCTGATATGCTGTTTGGCATGCAGGTGTTCCTGTTTAGTGGCTTCACCAGGTTGACACCGCATTTTTGACATATGCCTGATGCTGCTCTGGTGTACTCTCCTGCACTCTTCATTGAATCAGGGTTGATCCCTTCTTGAGTGGAGGACGTGCTGGGCCATGAGTTGCAGATTGTGCTGGAGTACAGTTCTGCTGCTGCTGATGGCATATGGCGTCTCATGGGTGCTCAATCTTGAGTTGCTAGATCTGTCTGGGAAGTCTGTCCCATTTAGATTGGTGATTATGCCACACAACACAATTGAGGTTGTTTTCAATGTGAAGGCGGGACTTCGACTCCACGAGGATTGTACAGTGGTCATTCTTACTGATACTGTCATTCCTGATGAAGGGCTTATGAACAAATCGTCGATTCTTCTGCTTTTTGGATGCTGCCTGACCTGCTGTGCTTTTCCAGCGCAACACTTTTTGATTCTTACTGATACTGTCATTGACAGATACATCTGCAATTGGCAGATTGGTAAGGATGAGATCAAGTATGTTTTTCCCTCTTGGTTCCCTCATCACCTGCTGCAGACCCAGTCAAACAGCTGTGTCCTTTAGGATCCGACCAGCTGAATTGATAGTACTTCTGCCGAGCCACCCTGTAGTCATTGAAATCCCTCAGAGTACATTTTGTGCCCTTGCCAACCTTCACTGCTTGCTGTAGTGTTATTCAATATGGAGGACTTCCGATTCATTAGCTAAAGGAGGATGGTATGTAATAATCAGCAGCTGGTTTCCTTGCCCATGTTTGACCTGAAGCCACTAGACTTCATGAAGTTTGGAGTCTGTGTTGAGGATTCCTTGGGCAACTCCCTCCTGACTTTATGCCACCGTACTGAGTCTGTACTGCTGTTGGGACAGGACATTGCCCAGAGATGGTGATATCTGGGACATTATCTGGAAGATATGTTTCTGTTAATATGACTACGTCAGATTATTGTTGAAGAGTGTGGTGTTGGAAAAGCACAGCCGGTCAGGCAGCATCTGTGGAGCAGGAGAATCGATGTTTCGAGCATAAGCTCCTACTCCTCAGATGCTGCCTGACTAGCTGTGCTTTTCCAGCATCACACTCTTCGACTCTGATCTCCAGCATCTGCAGTGCTCACTTTCTCTCTATGTCAGACTGTTGCTTGACTACTCTGTGAGACAGCTCTCCCAATTTTGGTACTAACCCCCGGATGTTAATGAAGAGGACTTTGCATGGTTGCAGGGCTATTTCTGCCATTATCTTTTCCAGTTTCATTTCTTTGAGATTTTGTAGTGATTAGTACAACTGAATGGCTTGCTAGGCCATTGCAAAGAATAATGCAGTCCAGACCAGGTGAGGATGGTAGATTTCCTTTCTTGAAGGACAAATATTAGTGAATCAGTTGTGTTTTCCTGACAAACAACAATGATTTCAGTGGATTCTTAATTACAAATTTTTAAAAATTGAATTCAGATTCCACCATTTGCATGGCAGGATTTGAACTTGGGTCTCCACAACATTAGATGAGTTTCTAGTTTTATAGTCTAGTGATAGTACCACAAGACCATTGCTTCCCCTTGCTGTTCCAATTAACTTGTTGTCTTTCTGGTCTGCAGTACTTAGTCAAGAGGGCTTATATCCTTCTGGAGGGCAGTGTGCTACATCAATCTCAAACCCGATCCATGGGCCAACAGCTTATATGGCAAACGTGATGAAAGCAAGCAGCCATGTCTCAAAGTCTTTGAGGAGTAGTCCTGACTAAAGTCCATGAAGATAACCATCAGTCAGGGGCAGTGGCATCATAAGCAAAGGCAAGCCTCCAGTACTAGTCCAGGAGATTGGCCATAGACAAACATCTGATTGGGATGTTCTCAATAATGTAGCTCCGTAGCAGCCAAACCAGGCTGGAGGTAGGCCTAATATGATGAGGGAAATATACAGCCACCATTCATAGATCCAGGCACTTCTGGTCACTGGATCAAAGTTCTGCCATAGTCTCCCTAACAGAACTGTGGATGTACCTCTAGCACATAGATTGCAATGGTTCAAGAAGGTGGTTTGCCACTACCTTGTCAAGGGCAATTCAGGATGAACAGTAAGTGCTGGTCGATTCAGTAATACCCACATGCTGTGAATGAGCAAGTAAAAGAAAGATTTATTGGGAGTAAGGAAGGTTGATTTATTGTAGAGCAAATAATATTTAAATGAAAACCCAAAATAAGCCATAGTTGAAAAATAAGATTGCTGTTAGAATTTCTTTATGAACAATAATCCTACTGATTTTGAACACCTATTGCTCACAGTTTTCAAGATACTAACATGAAAATGAAATCATTAACCTACTGTAGATGAAGTTTATAGCTTATTCATTTCCTTCAAGCATTATAAGCCCTAACACAAAGTTTTAAATGGTGAGTTATTCTCCAGTGATTGAAATTCATAGGTAATTATTTGCTTAACCTCTAGACTGAAGATGTTGTGTAATCTTTGCTGTGATAGGCTCACCACTTCTTCTAGTATTTTTCTGATTATCATTGTTGATTAGTGTTTGTCACAATATTCAGGAAGATTTAAAATTCGATTAAGACATTACATTGATGCTATCAGTCAGCTCAGATTATTTTTCACCACATAGAGCTCAATGCTTCTTTTACTTCAGCAGTTTTTTAAAAAGCACAAATCATGCAGTGGCTTATGTTGTTGACGATCTGATTTATTTTTATAACAAAATTTCTGGATTTTATCTGTGTCACTGATGGTGACTTAATTGTCAATCAGAATTAAAGTACCTTTTGAAGAAGCGCACACACTTGGAAATTGTGTTACTTAATCATGCATCATTTATATCCATTACAGAAATGATGTTGCAAGCTCAATGTTTATTAGTTAGCTAGTTATGAATGTACCAGGAGTCAGCTACGAAAACTGTTGAAGAGTGATAAACTCAATTTGCCAAGTTTATAATCTATGGGATTAGAACTCAATAAATTTTGAAGCCATTCACATTAATGTTTAATTTCATTATCTGCTATTTAACCACAGGTTAATCTTTGAAATATTGATTAATTTAACTTGAAGTATATTGAGATATAATCACAAACACACAGTTGATACCTTAGCTGGCTCCAGTCACTAGTGAGGGATTATGATTTTTTTTTTATTTGGGCATTTTATGTGGGCGTTATGAGGATGAGCATTTATTGAGTTGGCCTTGAGAAGATGTTTGTGGTTTGCCTTTTTGAAGTCTTACAGTTGATTTGGTGTAGACACACCCACAATGCGATTAAGGAGGGAGATTGGGGATTTTGACCCAGTGACATTGAAGGAATGGTAATCTATTTCCAAGTCAACCTGGTGAGTGGCCTGGAAAGGTAGTGCTGTTCCTATGCATCTGCGGTCTTGGTCCTTCTAGATAGAAGTGATCAGAGATTTTGAAGGTGCTATCTAAGGAACTTTGATGAATTCCTGCAGTACATCTTACTTATAGTACATGCTGCTGTTGGTGATGAAGAGAATGAATATTGTAAAGACCATGGTTTTTTGCACTTTTTAAAACTGTGGTCCAGAAATTTACAAGGATGGCTGCATCTTTTGAAAATAAAGAATTTGTTCCATATTTTGAGCCTTATATGTGTAGTTTTTGGTTCGAGCAAGATACAATGAATTAGAATCATGTTTTTTTTCACAAGTGAAACTGATTTGGTTTGTGAACTAGGGATTGATTATCAATGACAAAGTTCCTCTGTCGACCAACAACTATGCAATTGATTGTCAGATGTCAGGAAGCTGAACTTCTTGGGCTGTGAATAAAACAGACCAGCGCATGTGTGTGAGAGAGTCAGTAAGAAGGAATTTATAAAGGGTTTTAGAGGTTTAAGTTATTGAGTTTACTTAATTTAGTGCAAATGTTTACCTATAATGAGAATCTAATGATTTGTAATCAATATATTTCTAGTTAAGTACAGAAAACTGGTCCATGTTTCCTCTCAACCTGGATCTGAAAAATTAGGTAGTTTGGAAATTTTGTGTATTTCATTTAAAAATCCCTAACTCTTGGGGTGACTCTGGGAATAGTAGGGCTTGATTTCCAGCATTCTACCCCTGTGAGTCATGATAGTATGGTGCCTGTTGGTGTGTGACTTCTTGTGTTGAAGCTGCACTCATCGAGGCAAGAGAGGAGTATTCAATCACAGAATGACTTCTGCCTTGTAGATATTGAACAACCTTGGGAACTTAGGAGGTAGGTTACTGGCTCTAGGATTCCTAGCCTCTGACTTGCCTATTGTAACAACTATATTTATATGACAAGTTCAGTTCAGATTCTGATCTGTGGTAACCCCCAGCCTATTGATATTGGGAGCGAATTCATATGATTGGATTCAGAATGTCAAGGGATTCTCTTTTGTTGGAGATTATTATTGCCTGGCGATTGTAAAGCTTGAATTTTACTTGCTGTCTATCAGTCCAACCCTGAATGTTAGCTAGGTCTTACTGTATTTGGATATGAACTGCTTCACTGCTTCAGTATCTGAGGAGTTGTGAATGGTGCTGAACATGATACAGTAATTAGTGAATGTTCCCACTTCTAATCTTATGATGGAAGGACAAAGCAGTTGAAAATGATTGGTCCAAGGACACCACCATAAGGAAACTCTGCAGAGATAACCTGAAGCTGAGATGACTGACCTCTAACAGCCACAACAGGTACCACTCCAACCAGGGGGAATTTTCCCTGATTGCCATTGACTCCATTTTTTCTAGGGCTCCTTGATGCCACTCACAGTCGAATTGAGCCGGGATGTCAAGGGGATCAGTTTTATCACTGGAATTTGACTCTTCTGTTCATGTTTGAACCAAAGCTTTGATGAGGTCAGGAATCGACTGGCCCTTGCAGAACCCAGACTGTGTATCTCTGACCAGGTTATTGCTAAGCAAGTGCTGCTTGATAGCACTATTGATTTTAACTTGCATTATTTTACTGATAATGGAGAGAGGACTGGTGTTGTGGTAACTGGCCAGATTTGATTTGTCCTGCTTCATGTGGATAGGCCATACCTGAACAATTTTCAACATTGTTGAATAGCTATTGGTGTTGTAGCTGTACTGCAACAGCTTGGATAGGGGTGCAGAAAATTCTGGAGCACAAGTCTTTAGTATTATTGTTGTAATGTTGTCAGGGCTGATAGCCTTTCCTATATTCAATTGTTGCTGATATCATGTGGAGTGAAGATTGACACCTGGGCACCTCTGGAGTAGGTCAAGATGGACAACCTACTCGGCATTTCTGGCTGAAGACTGTTGTGACTGTTTTAGCCTTATGAATGGTACTGATATGCTAGCCTCCTCCATTATTGAGGATGAGGATGGTTGTGCAGCCACTTCCTCCAGTGACTTGTTCAGTTGTTCACCACAATCATGACTTGATCTGGCAATACTTACAGAGCTTAGATCTGATCTGTTGGTTGTGGAATCACAGCTCTTTCTGTCATTTGCTGTTATGCAGTTTGGCACACAACCTGTACTGTTTTGTGGGTTCGCTGGGCTGGCACCTCAGTTATGCCTGATGCTGCTGCTTGCATCCTTTCCTGCACTCTTCATTGAATCATAATTAATCAGAGTTAATCTCCTGGCTCAATGGTAATAGGAGAGGGGGGATATTTTGGGGCATAGAGATGCAGGTTTGTGTTGGAGTATGATTTTGCTCCTGATGGCCCACAGCTCGTTCTGGATGTACAGTCTTAAATTGCTGCACCTACTCAAAATATGACCCATTTCGTATAGCATGAATGCTACACAGCACAATCTAATATATTCTCAGTCTGAAGTTAGGAATTTGTCACCACAAGGCGGTGGTAGTCATTTTTATTGATACTGTTATGGACAGGTGCACATCTGCAGCAGGCAGATTGGTTAGTATGAGGTCAAGTATGGTTTTCTGTCATGTTGCATCCCTCACCACCTGCAGCTGACTCTAGCAGCAATGTCATTTTGGACTCAACCAGCTCAATCAGTCATTCTACTGTTGAGCAACTATTAAACCTTGACATCCCCCCCCAAGCTGGAGAATATTCTGTGCCCCTGCCTCCCTCAGTGTTTCCTCCAAGTGGATGTTCAATATGGCGGAGCAATGATTAGCAGCTGAGGGAGGATAGTATGTGGTAATCTTCAGGAAGTTTCCTTACCCATGTTTGAGCTAGTGTCATAAGACTTCATGGGCTTTGGAGTCAATATTTAGAACTCAAAGGGAAACACACTGTCCTCACTCTAAACATCTGTACCGCCACCTCTGCTGGGTCAGTCCCATCAGTGAGAGAGGGCATACCCAGAAATAATTATGGTATTGTCGAGGACATTGTAGTTACAGCATGATTCCATGGTTATGACTATTTGTTCTTTCCTTTGGTATGACTCTTTGAAGTTAGTGCTTGAGTATTCTATGAAACAGAGTCGAGAGTGTGGTGCTGGAAAAGCACAGCAAATTAGGCAGCATCCGAGAAGCAGAGGAATCGACATTTTGGACATAAGCCTTTCATCAGGCTTATGTCCAAAACATCGATTCTCCTGCTCCTCAGATGCTGCCTGACCTGCTGTGCTTTTCCAGCACCACACTCTCGACTCTGATCTCCAGCATCTGCAATCCTCACTTTCTCTATTCTATGAAACAGCCATCCAAATTTTGGCACTAAGTCACAGACATTTGTGTTTATTATTGAAAACATCAGAGCATGTTTCTGATAGGTAAGCCTGCATGTAATAATATTTGTTTGAAGTCAGTATAAGGTGGATGAAATGAATTAATGCTCAATGCTAACAGTTGAGAGTTACCCACATTGCTGTGAATCTGCAGCCAGACAGGGCAAAGATGGCAGATTTATTTTCTTGGTTTATGGAGAGTGCTAGCTGGACCAACATTTATTGCCCATCCCTTAATGCGATTGAAAAGGTGAAAGTGAGCTACCTTACTGACCTGCTATGGCAATGTACTGTGGACAGTCATTTCCTTCCCTGAAGGGCATTAGTTAGCCAATGTGTTTTTTATAATCATAGCATTTTATTTTCCATTTATTAATTGCTTGAATTGAAATTCCATCACCTGCCATTGTGGAATTTGAATTTGAATTTCCGTTCTCCTGATTGAAGGCTCATTTCTTTGGCTTGCATTTACTGTGCATGTCAAAATGCCTTGCTTTTAATTGAAGTCGCTTGATGTTGGACGTTAATGCTCACAGTAATGTCTACTGTAATTTTTGTTTTGAGTGTGAGTAATTCCTTCATGTGCATAACATCTTTAAATTATTTTGTGCACCTGCATGCGCAGTAATTTAAAAGTTTCAGACACAGTAAAGCCTGTAGGAGTCTTTGGCTGCTGCATAGCTTAGAAGGAACATTGATTCAGGCTCTGACACATGCATTATATCAATTTCTACAACAAATTTAAATTCCACTTGTTTACTTATGCATGCTAAATTTAAAATTCTGCAAAATTAGAAGATTCAAAAACATTCCATTGCTACAATGGAAAACATTTGAAGAAATTATGTAAACATAGCTTTGATAAATCATTTGAGTTATATTTCCCTCAATAACAATCTCGGCACAATAATTTTTAAAAAGCAGCTTTTTCCGTGATGCTTACAAAATTCATCCCAGTGATGATTTATCTTGCAGGTTATCAAGAATTAAATTTTGCTGACAAGTTTTAAACATTTTGGAGGGAGCAGTTCTTTGATTCATGTGTGAATGTTGATTGAAGTCAAGTGTTTATTTTACAGTACGCACCAGACCCCCAAACCCACAAATCATTTAACAGAAGAATACATGCCATAATTCAGTAGACTCCAGTTACATGGTACATAATGGTACTTTGCTTAAGATCAATAGGGATAATAAACATGGCTTTGTGCATGGAAAATCATGTCTCACTAACTTGATTGAGTCTTTGAAGAGGTGACAAAGAAAAGTGATGAAGACAGAATGATAGATGTCATCTATATGGACTTCAGCAAAGTGTTAGACAAGGTTCTGCATGTTAGACTGGTTAGTAAGGTTAGATCACATGGGATCCAGTGGGACCTTGCCAATTAGATACAGAATTAGCTTGAAGATAGGAAAAGAGGGTAGTGGTAGAGGGTTGCTTTTTGGATTTGAGGCCTGTGACGAGTGGTGTGCCACAAGGATCATTGCAGGTTCCACTGGTTTTGTCATTTATATAAATGATTTGATTTGAATGTAGGAGGCATGGTTAATGAGTTTGCGGATGACACCAAAATAGGTGGTGTAGTGAAGAAGATGATCTTTGAGTACAATGGGACTGTGTTCAGATGGACTGATGAGCCGAGAAGTGGCAGATGGAGTTTAATTTAGATAAATGTGAAATCTTGCATTTTGGGAAGGCAAACTAGGACAGGACGTAAACAGTTAGTGGTAACTCCCTGGGGAGTGTTACCGAACAAAGAGACCTTGGGGTGTAGGTGCATGATTCTTTGAAAGTGGAGTTGCAGGTGGACAGGGTGTTGAAGAAGGTTTTTGGCACACTTGCTTTTATTGGTCAGAACATTGAGTATAGTAATGTCATGTGACGACAATACAGTACATTGCTGAGGCCACTTTTAGAATACTGCATACAATTCTGGTTTTCCTTCTATAGGAAGGATGTTGTTAAACTTGAGAGGGTGCAGAAATGCTTTACAAGGATGTTACTAGGACTGGAGGGTTTGAGTTATGAAGAGAGGTTAAATAGGCTGGGGCTTTTATCCCTGGAGTGTTGATGGCTGAGAGGTGTCATTTTAAGACGTTTATGAAATCATGAAGAGCATGGATAGTGTAAATAACCAAGGTGTTTTTCCTAAAGTGGGGAATCCAAAACTTGAGGGCATAGCTTTAAGGTGAGAGGAGAAATATTTTAAAAAGACCCGAGGGGTAGCTTTTTCACACAGAGACTGATGTCTATGGAATGAGGTGCCAGAGGAAGTGGCGACAGGAACAATTACGACATTTAAAAGGCACCTTGATGGGTATCTGAATAGGGTTTAGAAAGATATGGACCAAATGCTGGTAAGTGGGGCTAAGTCAGATTGGTTGTCTTGTCAGCATGGTTGAGTTGACCGGATTGCCTGTTTCTGTGCTGTATGAGTCTATGAGTATGAGCATAATTATAGGCATTTATCACTCTCAGTTTTTATTTTAGTTTCTTCTTCCTTCATTCTTTTTAAAATTAATATGAATTATGAAGACAATGATTGCTGTATTTTTTCATCAATATGATGAATTTCCTATTTGAGCTACTCAATCAGTCACAGAAGTGAACCCCTAAATGTTTTTTTTGCTTTTAAAAAATATAGAAATCTGAGGTCATGACCCAGATTTTGTGGTCAGTACAAAGTAAGTACGATTGCTACTGACCTCGAAGAACTCTACCTGCAACGATCTAATGAGCTCTATGGAGTAGTTTTCAATCTTCTCCTCTCAAAATTCATTCTGACACCATATGTAATATCCAGTGGCAGTGATGTCATCGGGTGGGCTAAACATACACTCAACTCATATTGAAGAATTCTCACAAACAGCAAAGCACTTGGTAACAACAGGCGTTATCATTAACCTTTTGTAGTTTTGCAGGAAACAAACAAAAGATTGGGCCATCCAGATGAGATGAAGGTCAAAGCTGAAATACCACAAACTTAAAAGTAATTCAGTTTTTTTATTTTAATAATTTTGGAGTCATTATCATGGAATGAAAATATTTAATATCTGCGTAAAATGCAATTAGTTTTGAAGGGCCAGAGAAATCAATTTTTTTCTGTAATTCCAAATTAGTTCACCATTTAAAGAAAATACCCATTTACAGTTAATTCAGCAAGGCAAAACAGTTTCAAAGCGTGGCACTCTAGGTAGCAGTTGTCCCGGTCAGATCCAAATTGAGACGACCTGAATGTTGTCTGGAGTCCATGGGAAATACAGTTTCAAAGATTTTCAAAGCATAAATAATTGGGTAAAAATATTGAAGTTCTGATCAATTCTGTTGTCTGTGTTCTCAATTTGAAAGTACTTCAACAACACATTTCATGAAGCAGGTAAATCATTGACAACAATGTATATGTTTAACTGCTCATTTTGCGATGCCAAAAATTGTTTTCAGTTTGACAGAACAGTGATGACGACTCCTGACAGTTTTGTCATCAGAACACCACCTCAGTTCTACAGAGTATTATACTGTTTTTCAGCACTGTATCTTGAAAATATTTTGCATTTGAAGGGGAACAGATCACGTTCATTCAAACAATTTCAAGGTTTAAAGGTTAGGTTATGTGACTAAATTGCATAATTTTTGCTTGTATTCTCTTGAATTTAGAAAGCTAAAGGGTGATCTAATCAAGGGTTTAAGTGATTTGGTAGGTTAGATGTGGAGGACTGTTTTTAATGCTGCCCTACCAATGAGGTTTGATGTCTGGGCATTGTTAAGTCCAGTGGGAAGAGCCTACTTGCCATTAATTGCCCACTTAAGGGCTTACCCTACTACTGCTACAATTTAACTATAAGTGACAGAGGCCCCATGCCAAATGACCAGTTCCAAAGTTCTCCTCCATAGCCTTCAATCACCGCCCCAACCTCCTCATTGGGACCTGCCAGTTTGGCACATTAACAATATCCCAAACTCTTCATTGCTCCATTAGGAATGTAGTATGTATGTTGAATGTGGGCTGAAAATGTGTTGCTGGAAAAGCGCAGCAGGTCAGGCACCATCCAAGGAGCAGGAGAATCGACGTTTCGGGCATGAGCCCTTCTTCCTCTTATCAAGTATAAGAGCTAACATGTCATGTTAATATTGTACAATACTTTGGTTCAGCTGCATTTAGAATACTGTGTACAATTCTGGTCGCCACATTACGAAAAGGATGTGGACACTTTGGAGAGGGTGCAGAGAAGGTTTATGAGGATGTTGCTTTGCATGGAAGGTGCTAGCTATGAAGAGAGTTGAGTAGATTAGGATCATTTTCATTAGGAAAAAGGAGATTGGGGGGGGACCTGATTGAGATCTACAAAATCATGAAGGGTATAAACAGGGTGGATAGAGATAAATATTTTCCCAGGTTGAGGGATTCCTGAAGAAGGGCTCATGCCCGAAACGTCGATTCTCCTGCTCCTTGGATGCTGCGCTTTTCCAGCAACACATTTTCAGCTCTGATCTCCAGCATCTGCAGTCCTCACTTTATCCTGTATGTTAAATGTGGTTTGATGACAGCACCTTGCAGTTCTCCTTACTTCCATATGACTTCCTGCTGTTCTTGCCCCACCCCTTACTTTCCTACTGTTCTCCTCACTCCTCTGCTCACCTGACACTCTCTTCACTCCTCATGCTCTTCTGCCACTCTCTTCACTCTTTTCTCTCTCTCCCTGCTTCCTTGTTGCTCCCCTCACTTCACATTCTTCCCTCATTCCCCATTCTCCCTGCCCCTCTTTTGAAATCCCCGTTCCCCTGCTGTTCGTTTCAGTACCAATTGTTCCCTGCTACTCTCCTTGTACTTCTTGCTTCACTGCTATTGTCTTTACTATTTTTACTCCTCCCTGATGTCGTAGAGTCATAGAGATATACAGCATGGAAACAGACCCTTCGGTCCAACCTGTCTATAGTGAACAGATATCCCAACCCAATCTAGACCCACCTGCCAGCACCCGACTCATATCCCTTGAAACTTCTCCTATTCATATACCCATCCAGTTACATTTTACATTTTAAATGTTGCAATTGTATCAGCCTCCAGCACTTTCTCTGGCAGCTCATTCCAAATACATACCACCCTCTGTGTGAAAAAACTGTCTCTTAAGTCTCTTTTATATCTTTCCCCTCTCACCGTAAACCTATACCCTCAAGTTCTGGACTCCACAACTTCAGGGAAAAGACTTTGTCCAATTATCCTATCCATATCCTTCATGATTTTATAAACCTCTGACGCTCCAGAGAAAACAGCCCTAGCCTATTCAACCTCTCCCTATAGCTCAAATCCTCCAACCCTGGCAACATCCTTGTAAATCTTTTCTGAATCTTTTCAAGTTTTACAGCATCTTTCTACTAGGAAGGAGATTAGAATTGCACTTTGTTTAGGCTACTGTTGGAATACTATGTCCTGTACAGCCACAACATGACCTCCCAACTTTTGTACTCAATACTCTGACCAATAAAGAAAAGCATACCAAATGCCTTCTTTCATGAACCTATCTACCTGTGACTCCACTTTCAAGGAGCTACGAACCTGCACTCCAAGGTCTCTTTGTTCAGCAACACTCCCTAGGACCTTACCATTAAGCATATAAGTGCTGCTAAAATTTGCTTTCCCAAAATGCAGCACCTAAATTAAACTCCATCTGCCACTTCTCAGCTCATTGGTCCAGCTGATCAAGATTCAATTGTAATCTGAGGTAACCCTCTTCGCTGTCCACGCTGACCACTACACCTCCAATTTTGGTGTCAGCTGCAAACTTACTAACTATACTTTTTATCCTCACATCCAAATCGTTTATATAAATGATGAAATGTAGTGGACCCAGCACCGATCATTGTGGCACTCTACTGGTCACAGGCCTCCACTCTGAAAAACAACCCGCCACCACCACCCTCTGTCTTCTACCTTTGAGGCAGTTCTGTATCCAAATGGCTAGTTCTCCTGTATTCCATGAGACCTAACCTTGCTAACCAGTCTCCCATGGAGAACCTTATCGAACGCCTTACTGCAGTCCATATAGATCATATCTACCGCTCTGCCCTCGTGTCTTGCTTTCCTGCCATTCTTTCATCCTACTGCTCTCCTACCTTCGCATATCCCTTGTTCCCCATCACTGTCTTAGCTTCCCTTGCTCTCTCTGCCACTCTCTTCACTTCCTCTGTTCTTTCCTCTCTCTACACATGCTCATTCCCCTCCCCACCCCACTGCTTACTTTCCCTCTCCATCTCTATTCCAGAAATGAACCAGCAATGAAGTATTACAGTGGAAATGGGGACGGGGTGAGGGATCATAGGGGAGTGGGGAAGATAGACCACTGGTGAGGGGCCATGGAGTAGGAGGGAAGGTGGTCCAGTGGTGAGGAGCCACAGGAGAGTGGGGAAAATGGTCCAGCAGTGAGGGGCCTTGGGGAAGTGGGGAAGATAGTCCAGTGGTGAAGGGCCCTGGGAGAGTGAGGAATGTGTGCAGGGGAGTGTGTTGAGGGGCCATGGGGGAGTGGGGAGTTTGTTCTATGGTGCCATGGATGTGGCAAGAGCTGTAAGGAGAAGTGAAGGAGTTAAGAGAGTGCTTTGAACTTGCAGCAACTGAGATTTCAGGTTGTACATTGCCATAAGCAGTTGGAGAAACTGTAATTTTGGCAGTTGCCGGAATGTGAGGGCTGTTTTCTTCTTTGTGTTGGTGGTGATATGTTGGTATTTGACACTAATGCTTTGGATACTGAACTTTGTTAACTTTGGATATGTGTGGTCCATTGCTTTTTGCTAAGCCATTGTTCGACACTATTTGAATTTCCAAATCGCAACATAATTGACATTAGTTGGATTTAGTTGTCATTTCCTGCTTTAATGGCACATTGGTGTTATCATGGTATTGTATATCATGATTTCATTTCAAATAGGTTTAGTGAGTGGTGAATGATTCTAGGCAAGTAAGGGTAGGAGAAAAAAGTGAAGCATTCTTTGATCCTTGAATCAGTGTCAAGTTTGAAGATTGACCTTAGTTCACTGGGAGAGGTGTTAGGAATGCCAATCTGGCATATTTTACAGTGAAGTACCAATCTAGTAAAGTTGGATCAGAGGGTCACATGCCTGCTGGAAAAAGCTGACTGCGGACTGTGTTCTTACAGCAAAACGATCATGGAAAATGTCTGTAGGCACCATCCCAGTTAAGATTGATGGTGAGCAACCATGCAACAAGCAGGAGGAAGATGTTTCATGAATATTTCAGTCATTGACCATGATAGAACCCAGTAAAAGATCAGCTGAATTTTTCGCAAGCACTTTCTGGGGAAAAAAAAGCTGAATACCATTCTGCCTCCTCCTGAGAATGCCAACTCAAATGTTGGTATGAATTTAAAGGGGTGCAGCAAGATGTTGTAGAAGAGGTTGCTATGAGGATGTGGAGTGACAAATGAGTTAGCTTTTGTGGAATTGATGATTTAATTAGTATTTAGATGTGGTTAAATGGAAAAGGCAACTTTTAAAAATGGTTATTTTACATTTAAAATCTGTAGACCTAAAAGTAGTTGAAGATGACCTATAGTTCTGTAGCTTACCTGATACATACCACATATGCTCAAGTAATAATGAATCTCATGTAAAAGTCGAACCCCTATTTTTGGCCAAATAACCTGGAATTTTCCACAAATCTCATGTAAAAGTCGACTCTAGTTCTTCACAGTGAGAGGGGAAAGATATAAAAGAGACATAAGGAGCATCTTTTTCACACAGAAGATGGTATGGGTATGGAATGAGCTGCCAGAGGAAGTGGTGGAGGCTGGTACAATTGCAACATTTAAGAGGCATTTGGATGGGTATATGAATAGGAAGGGTTTGGAGGGATATGGGCCGGGTGCTGGCAGATGGGACTAGATTGGGTTGGGATGTCTGGACAGGTCGGCATGGACAGGTTGGACTGAAGGGTCTGTTTCTATGCTGTACATCTCTATGACTCTATACCAGATCAACATTTATGAGTCAGTGGGCTGGCCATCACGTCCCGCTCCGCTCCCAGTCTTCTAGTCCACTGGCTGCTAAGTTCGACTCCGGGCTTTCAGAACTACTGTAATTTGTTTTCTTTTCTTTGTTCTCTAGATCATTTGGGCTTCTGCTAATGATACGGTATGAATTTTGACAGGCAAGAATTTCAGCCCCTCAAAATTAGGATCCATGAAATAGTCAACCCCATAAATTTCTCCTTAAAAAGTAGTCAAAACAATTAGACTGTTACTCAAGTATATACGGTAACATATTGTAAGCTGGTAGGTTTTCTGTCATATGAGCTTAATTTTAGTATTTGGTTCTTTGAAAGTACAGGTAGTTCTCCTATAATGCTGTAGTTACATTCCAGCAAAACCTCGCTTAATTGACAGAAGTAATGGGGCTTATGGGAAAAGTGGGGTGAGGAGCAGACCAACAAAAAATATCACTCACGATCGCTTAAAAATCACCAAAAAGTTAAATGCAAAGTATAGCGCAGCTTGAATGAAGGTTGAACTCATACTTATTAATGAAACCAAAGTAAATTTAACTCAACACATTTAAAAAAAAGGAAGCTGCTCTCTGTACAGTACCTCTCACAGAAAGCTGCTCTGTTGGCAGCTGACATCAGCACAGAATAGCATGAAGGCCAGTGCTGACAGCGTGCATGTATACAAGGGAGCAGAGACTTGGGCGCGGACACCGGAGCATGCTTCAAATGGCACAGAGATCTTGGTGCGGACATTAGTGCCTGTGCAGAATGAAGCGCGCAAACTGTTGCTATCTCAGTTGATGGTGCTACTGGACAAGTCAGAACCCAGAATGAAACCTGATTTGATAGATTATTGTTTTCTTCTTTTTAGACACATAGTGGGCATTCATGATGGTACAAAGTTTCTTTTAAAATCAGAACAGAAATTTATTGTACAAAAGATAAAAATGCGAGTAAACAAACCAAGCTATCAAGATATAGAACACAGTTTGAAAGACCTTAAAGCACACAATAAGGCAAATCTTGTTTCCTGACACTATCCATTACAGACACAAATATGAAGTAATTATCTATGTCAAATGTTTTTAGGTTCAATTTAACTGATCTAACTTATTCTTTCCAGTTCTTTACATGCATACTTTAAAATCTGAGAGCTTAAAATTTCTCAGCTTCTTATAAATTTTGAATCAGACACTCCTGCTTCAGAAGTTAAATGAATTAAACTTTACACTGAAGTAGCTGTTTTCCCTGAACTGTTCTGTACTCCTTTCTGTGAGAGAAACTATATTTACTTCTGACCCCAATCGGATCTCCTCTCAAAGTTTTCACGCTTTGGGATATCTTAGCTAAAATAAATCGTTGGTTATCCTGAACCAAAAAAACAAGCGAATTACCTTAAATGTTTACCCTAACTGTCGTAAACCATTATAATAAAAAAGTCATCCATTAACATTCCAACACATCCCTATTCTCTGACACATATTGGTTCGGTTCATGTTCAGAAGGTTTGTGTGATCTAGATTTTTTTTCTAAAAAAACTTTCTGAAGGGTAATTAAATCCATACGACCAAATCTCAAAATAATGTTAATACAGCAAACATTTTATTATCCAGCATCTATGGGATGAGGAGTGTGCTGGTTGATCAAATATCCCAGATAATTAAGATCCAAACGATCAATGTAAAAACACACACTGAGTAATAGAAATGAATTGTAGGGTATATACACATCACTAATATACATTGTGGGCAGCACGGTGGCACAGTGGTTAGCACTGCTGCCTCACAGCGCCAGAGACCCGGGTTCAATTCCTGCCTCAGGCGACTGACTGTGTGGAGTTTGCACGTTCTCCCTGTGTCTGCGTGGGTTTCCTCCCACAGTCCAAAGATGTGTAGCTCAGGTGAATTGGCCATGCTAAATTGCCCGTAGTGGTAGGTAAGGGGTAAATGTAGGGGTATGGGTGGGTTGCCCTTCGGCGGGTCGGTGTGGACTTGTTGGGCCGAAGGGTCTGTTTCCACACTGTAATTTAATCTAATCAATACATTATTTTCAGCATAAATTACTTAAATAATAATGTGAGTTTGCCTTAAATAAACAGAGAGCATTCTCACTCGCAACCTCAACTAACTGCTCAGATGTCACAGTAGATTGCGATATTTGAGGAGAAATTGATTTGAAATTGAATCAACTGTAGATATTTCATGTAGCCATTTGATTGAACAATTATATTTACATTGAGATAAATAAACTAAAAAGCTATAATATTTGACAGTACACTACAGCAAATGCCATGGAATTTGAGGTCTGTAATTTTAGTCAGTTTATAGAGTGTACCAGTTCAAAAGGTGCCGGTTAAAACAAAGTTTGTTGCATTTGTGTATTGCACTCCACTCAGCATTATCTGTAATGTTGGCACAAACATAAAAGGCAAACTTCAATTTCCAACATCCTCAATGAAATTTAGATATTTTATATTGGAATTTGTTTTGAAATTCATTTGACAGAGTTTTGTGAAACAGGTGGGATATGTTTGGAAAATTCCTTTAATCTGTTTGTTTCTTTCTATGTTTGGAGCATTGTGGAAGAGCTTGGAAGATATGTGAACAACTTCTGAACATTTCCCTGTTCCTCTGTTAATTTACTTTGAGTAACAAAGTTTTTGCAGAATCCTGACCTTCTGCAACAAAGATTTGTTTTGGCTAGATTGCAGTGGTTTATCTGACAGACCTTTCTAAAACAAGATAGAGACTACTTTTGTTTATAATTTGTCACTGTACTTTTCAGTCTGAGTGGCTTCCAAAGTTCAAGTATTGTCTCAAATGTGCGAAATCTGGAATGACAGAGGATTGACTTTGAAGTGTGGAAGGACTCTGAATCCAAAATAGTTACCTGTTAGCAAAAAGAGGATCATCTTGTTGAAACTTTTACAGTGAATGCAGTCTTCTGAAAAAGATTAATTTTGTTGGATTCATTGGGCGGCACAGTGGTTAGCACTGGTGCCTCATAGTGCAAGAGAGCTGGGTTCATTTGTAGCCTTGTATGACTGTGTGGAGTTTCATATTCTCCCTATGTCTGTGTGTGTTTCCTTCCATGGTCCAAAAATGTGAAGAATAGGTGGTTTGGCCATGGGAAATGTGGGGGGGGGGGGCGATAAGATGAAGGTCTGGATCTGGTTGGGATGTTCTTCGGAGGGTTTGTGCAGACTCGATGGGCCTCTGTCTGCACTACAGGGATTCTATGATATGATTCTGTGATTCATTTGTATCACTGTTGTAATTAGTCACTGTCTTTTGTGGCTATATACCACTCTGTTGTACTGTTAATACTAAACATGGTATATCAAAGAAAGTAGATTAATTACGTTTTAACATGTAATGTTCACAGGTCCATTTCAGTTTGACATGCAGGCCTGCAGTATGTGGAGGGGAATGTAATAAAAATTTCAAATTTTGCTGTTGTAGAGAAATTGCTCATCTGTAAGTGGCTAAAAGCATATTAAGTAATGTAAAGAATAACAATAATAAACTTGGTGCTAAATAATTACTAGTATGTTGTACATTTTACAGCAGTGTTAGTTGAACCTTGACTCTTCATTAAAGTTAGATCTGAAGTAGATTTTTAGGCAGAAAATATTTCTGAAGCACAGAATTTTGTTAGTTATTCATAGTTGGCCATTATGGCTAATGTAAATGTGAAAAAATGCTTGTTCAAATTGAACCAAAAGAACTTCCTGAAGGTCCAATCATCTATCTTTGAACTCCTCCCTGCAACAAGCCACAGTACGACAATTATCCTTGACACCAACTTAGCAGAAAAGCCAAAGATATGAGACAGCACGATGTTCACACAATATGTTCTAAAAATACGAGCAGGGAACCAGAATAGCCATTTGACCCTTTGAGGCTGGTCAGCTGTCCAATAAGATAATGACTGATATGATTTGACTTCCGCTCTACTTTTCTGCGCAACGCCAATAATCTTTCATTACCTTGGTTATCAAGAGTTTATCTACCTCTACCTTAGAGATATTTAAAAACTCTGCATCCATTGCTTTTTGAAGAAGTGAATTCGAAAGACTCTGATTCCTCTGATCAGAAATCTTGCCCCATGTCTCTTTCCTTCCCCAAGGCAATCACAATACAAATGGACACTAGTTTTCAAGTTGAGGCACATTCACCAACACTAAACTCAGCCATGTGTGACATATTGTGTAATGCAATGCAGTAGGTGAACTAATAACATAAGGTAACTGTAAAACAGCTGCAAATTAAAGAAAAAAATATAGCTGAGGAACCGAGCTGCACCAGTGTTACCTCCTTACAATTTTCTTTGGATGGACTAAATCCCAAAAGGGAAAATTGCACAAAAACCATAACTAGAAAATGGATATGAAACCCAAAACATGTAAAAGCTCCCAAATACCACTTCTGTCTTCATCATGCTGTAAGCTATGAATATCATAAAACAGCTGCACTTTTCATTAGCAACTGATGTCATATAGGAATTCATGTACAAATAAAGAACCCAGCAATTGCCCGAGAGATCAGAAAAGCCTTGGAGGCTAAATTGTAGAGCAGCAATTAGTCATGGGTTGGCAATGGGCATTGAATACTTCTGCCTTAGCAATTGTGATCTGTGCTTAAGAAATGAAAATATGATGAAGCATTGCTTCTTTTTCTTTGTCAGATATTCATATATATATAATATAATGTCAACCTTACAAATTTTCCCGTACAAATTTTTTAATGATTCAGTGATGCAGCCAGATGGTTTACTCCAGTTTCCATGCTGAAGACAAAATGAAATCTATCGTAGGAGAGATGGCCTCTGTTGGAAAGATGAAATTTTGAGAACTAGTAGCTAGTATTATAATATTTGCTGATAATGAGTCAGAATCCTGAAGAAAAGTACAATTTTTGTTAAGAAACTGGCGACTACAGTCTCATTTGTTTTACTTCCAGTTTCATATAAACTAGCAACACAGCTGTCACTGTCTGAAAGGATTTTGAATAGTTCTTTTAATATAATAGATTTATATTAGAGTAAAAAGCCAGTTTCTGTGTATTATCCTTTGTCATTTAATCTGCCTCTCTCTAGCCTGTTACTTAGCTAATCCTCTATCCATGCTAATGTATAATTCACAACGTCATCAACTCTTGTACCTCCCTTTATGTACCCTATGTGTTGCATTTTCAATAAGCTGTAATAAATTTGATGAACACTGTGAACTTTCACAAAATCATGTTGACACTGCCCAATTGTGATTTTTCTAAATATCCTCCTATTGTGTTTTTAATATGCTTGAGCATTTTCCCAATAATAGATATTTGACTGTCTGGCCTTTAGTTTACATCTACTTCAAACTGACTCCCACAGCTACCTTGACTACACCACCTCCCACCCCCCTCCTGTAAAAATGCTATTCCTTACTCCTAATTTCTCCGCCTCCGACACATTTGCTTCTAGGAGGATCAATTCCATCCAGAACATCCCAGATGGCCTCCGACTTCAGGGACCACAATTTCCCCTTCCATGTGATTAACAATGCCCTCCAGCACATCTCCTCCACTTCTCACATCTCTGCCCTTGAACCCTACTCCTCTAACTGCAACAAGAATAGAACAACCGTGGTCCTCACCTTCCACCTTAGTAACGTCTAGATACAACGCATCATCCTCTGTCATTTATGCCACCTACAGTCAGATCTCATCCCTTTGAGCATTCCTCTCAGACCATTCCCTCCGCGACTCCCTCGTTAGTTTCCCCCCCCACCATCCCACCCAGCAACCTACCCTCCACCCCCAGCACCATCCTTTGCCACCGCAAGAGGTGTAAAACCTGTGCCCACACCTCCCCCCTCATCTCCATCCAAGGCCCCAAAGGATCCTTCCACATCTGGCAGAGTTTTTCCTGCACATCCAAACATCTCATCAACTGTGTCCACTGTTCTCGATGTGGTCTCCTCTACATTGGGGAGACAGGACGCCAATTTGTGAAATGTTTCAGAGAATATCTCCAGGTCACACGCACTAAACAACCCTACCGCTTTGAAGCCAACCACTTCAACTCTCCCTCCCACTCCACCAAGGACATGTAAATCCTGGACCGCTTCCACAGCCAAATCCTAGCCATCTGACAACTGGCAGAAGAACACTTCATCTTCCGCCTTGGGACTGTCCAACCACGTACAATCAATGTCGATTTCACCAGTTTCCTCAGCGCCCACCCCTCAACCTTATCACAGATCCAACCCAGCACTGCCATTTTGAACTGTCCCACCTGTCCATCTTCCTCCCCCCCCCCCCCATCTGCCCCACCCTCCGCTCTGACCTATCACTATCACCTCCAATTTCATCTACTTATCACATTCCTATCTACCTACTTCCTGCCCCCCCCCGCCCATTTATCTCTCGGCCTCCTTTCCTCCACCCCCACACCTGATGAAGGGCTTATGCTCGAAATGTCGACTCTCCTGCTCCTCAGATGCTGCCTGACCATCTGTGATTTTCCAGTGCCACACATTTTGACTCTGATCTCCAGCATCTGCAGTCCTCACCTTCTGGCATTTAGTTGCTGCCTGCTATCTGTTGTCCTCCATTCTTGAATACTGTTATTACATTTGCTATTTTTCAATCCAATAGGACACTTTTAGAATATAGGAAATTTTTGGACAATGACTACCACAATCAACTAGCTCTGCAGCCACTTTCTTTAAGCCACTGGGTTGCAGGCTGCCAGGTCCAATAGCCTTGTAAGCACTAAGTTCCATCACTTTTCCAAGTATTTTCTGTTTAGTAATTATTTTAAATTCCTCCACTTTCTTTTTCCTGTTAATTTTCTACTATTCTTAGGATTATTTTTGTGATTTCTGCTGTCCAAACAGATGCAAAAGAAACTCTACCATTTTCATTGTTTCCCATTATTAGTTTTTCAGTCTGACCCTCTAAGACACCTCTAATGCTTACTTTAGGTACTTTGTTCCATGTACTTGTAGAAGCTCTTAATGTATTTTATCATTCCACTTTAACCAACCTTGATATCTTCGTGCCCTCTTAATTGCATTTCTTTAAATTTACACAATCATAGAATCAGTCTAAAAATAAAGTACTGTGGATTCTGTAAATGAAATAAAACCAGAAAATGCTGGAGAAACTCAGCAAGCCTGGAAGAATTCATGGAGAGAGAAACAGGGTTAATGTTTTGAGTCAAAAGACTTCTACTGAACTGAATCATTCGGGTGCAGATGAAAATCATTTGGCTCATTGTGTCTGTACTAGCTCGACAAATGAGCAATGCACCACATACCAATTTCCCGCCTTCTCCCAATATCTTTGGTTGCCATTTCTTTGCAAATAACAATCTAATTACCTTCTTAATGCCACATTTCTGGCAGTGAATTTAAGACCCCTAATCACCTGTTGCGTGAAAAGGTTTCCCTCCAATCACCTTTGCTTTTTTTTAACTGATTACTTTAAATCTATACCCTGTCATTTTTGATTTTTCTTACAAGGGAGCATTTTCTCCCTATCAACTCTGTATGGAGTTTTCAGGACATCAAATACTTTTACCAGATCTCCTCTCATTTTTTTCTTGGGAAAACAATTCCAATCTCTCCAATCTATCATGATAACTGAAATTCCTCAAGCTGGAATCATTTTCACAAATCTCATTACACTGTCTTCAATGCCTTTCCATGTTTATCTTGTGAAATATATGTTGCTTTTTAAAAGAAAATGTCCAAAGTTCCAAGAGAAAAGAACTGTAAACCTAGTTCGCAATGCTGTACTTTCAACTCTGTTCTCTCTTTAAAAGAAAACAAATTTGTTTGGTTACACTTGGATGACTTTGATTCTCTCAAATGCTGCTGAAAAATGTGATCCAAAATGTTAAAAAAAGCTGGTTGCACCTGGCATGAAGTGACCAGTCTAAGTGAATTTTGATGTCTGCTGTGGGAAATAAATTTGACATTTATTCAGTGGGATGTTGGTATTGATCCATATTTGACATAGTATGAAGTAGAATTAAGTCCTGTTCTGCACCTGCTTGCTATATTTGCTTGGATATGACTACTTAATTGTGACAAGTGAAGTTATGTAATTTTGCAACACTGAATTCTGGATGAACATAAATCATCAATAGCAAGAAACTGAACAATGCAAACAAATTTATGCTTAATTCTGGTTTGTGCATAAGATTTGATATGTACCTCAAAAAGAATATACATATTCAGCATTTGTTTATATTTAAATCTAGTTCATCAATATCTGTCAAAATGAAATGTAAATAATTCATTAACATTGACTTTTAGCATCACAATGTTTGTAGACTATGATGATTTTAAACTGAGTCTTTGAGTTTGTGGTTTTGTGGCTACAATTCATGCCAAATATGCTTAGGTGGATATCAGTGTAGTATTTGCAATAAAAAATATCAGGTTGCTAACTCTGAAACAATGTGGAAGTTCTTCTCTGGATGATATATCATGCTGAATTAAGCACAGTGTAACTTTAACGAAAGTAATTTTCTTGTCACATATTAGATTTAGTGCAAATAAATTGGCAAACTGGGACATTCTACTTTGTATGCATGATTGCTAACTTGGAGAAATAAATTTAAAATGTCTTGCTTGGGGGCTTTATTTGACAAACGTAAATTGCTATGAAGTGTTTAATTTCATAATCTCTTTAGTTCATGACTATGCAGAGACAGATATTGTTAAGTGTGTTACCATGACTAAACAATGATATATTTTTAGTTATAAAATATATTCAGTAACATTAAATGAAATATTTTATGCACATATAGCAGAACAAGACTGATCTCTATCACCTTGAATTTAAAAATTGTTGCAAGAAAATTACTATATCTTTCCCTGAAAATGTTTTGCAAAATCATCTTAAAAACATGCTGTTCTACCATTTTTAAGTTTCAAGATAATTAATTCTTTTTATTTACATCTTTATAAGAGACAGTGCTAACTATTCATTTTTGATATGTTCAGTGATTCTCGTGATTATTAGATAATTTATTGAATATTTTTCAAATTCTTCAACTAGTTCAGAACCAAAATCATTCTCTGGTAAATCATTAGCATTAAGTTCAAGCTGTGATTTAAAAATCAATGCAACTGGATAGGGATCTCAGAAAGACTTTGCTTCTTGCAGATTTTTTTTCATACTCTCTTTTTCTGTTTCTTTTGCTTTTCTTGTTTTTTGTCTTATATTCAGGTTTCTGGTTTTCTCTGCTGCATGGCTTTGCCTGATAGGGTTTTGTTTTACTGCCTTTTAACTGAGATGAGAGGAGTACACTGTGTCCTACTATTACGTGGGCCTCGACATAAATGCAACTTTTTATCTGTCCCCTGATATTATCAGTTCTATGTTTTTTTCTGTATTAAACATAAAATATAAAGATCTATAAACCAAGTTAGCTAATAAAAAAAGCTTGTTCAAGATGCAGTATTAAGGATTCTTTTGGGTGCTGTTCAGGAGAGCAGACTTGGCCACAGCTCCAGATACCACACTGGCCTTGTAACAAGAGGTTTCTCAAAAACACCGGAGCCAGGCTGGGAGACTGCCTATCCTTCTCCATACTGGCCAACTGAAAAATCCAAACAATCTGCAAAGCTGCAACCTAACAGTGGTAAACTCAGGCAGGATGTGTGCAGTAAGCAAGCAGCTATCCCAAGACATTTGACTTTCAAGAAATGCCTTGTTAGAAAATTGTGTTTCACTGTTCTTTCACTGACCTCTTTATTTAAAAAAAATCCCAGGTAACTCCTAAATCTTAAAATTCAGGTCAAAGATTATTAAATATGAAGCCACAGTAACACTTGGCACTTGCTTGACTAATCCCTCTCTGTGCTTACAGTTCCTATGCCTAGATGGTACTTGATATCATCTAGATCAAAACAGTCTGATTGATTGGAACTAATTCACAAATATTCAGTTTCTCTTTCACTGATGCTGAGTCCTAGCAGAGTGTACCAACAACAAGCCCACTGCAAAAAATCACCAAGGCTTCTTAATCACCAAAGCTTCCAATCATCTAGAAGGACAAGGGCAGTATATAACTGGGGACACCACCACTTGCAAGTTCCCCGCAAAGGCACTGGGCATCTTGACTTGGAAATATATCAATGACAATGAAGGATGTCCTGGAACTCCCTTCCTAATGCTTCAACAAATGGTCAGCAGTGGTTCAAGAAGGCAGCTCATCACCTCATGAACAACAAGAGATGGATAATTAATGGTTGGACAGCTAGTGACACCCACTTTATAGAGGTTTATAAAATCGTGAAGGGTATGGATAGGGTAAGTAGACAAGGTCTTTTCCCCAGGGTGGTGGAGACTAAAACTAGAGGGCATAAATTTTAGGTGAGGGGAACAGATTTAAAAGGGACCCGAGAGGTAACGCTTTCATGCAGAATGTTTCTGCGTGTGTGGAATGAGCTGCCAGAGGAAGTGGTGGAGGCTGGTACAATTACAATGTTTTAAAGGCATCTGGATGGATATATGAATAAGAAGGCTTTAGGGGGATATGGACCAAATGATGGCAAATAGGGCAAGATATGTTTAGGATATTTGGTTGGCATAGATGAGTTGGATCAAACGGTCTGTTTTTGTGCTGGACATCTCTCTGACTCTATAAACTTTTTTTAATTGTACTATTATGAAAGCCCTTCACATTTTTCCTGAAGTGGGATGCACAGAATTAGCTGCAATATGCTAATTCAGGCCAAAGCAAGGTTTTATGAAGGTGATTCATAATTTCTTTCCTTTTTGTACTCCATCCTCTATTTATGACCTAGTAATGTTTTAACCACTGTTTCAACCTATCCTATCATAATTAACGATTTGTATGAATGTAATCGCAGGTCATTATGTTCCTGCATCATTTTTAGAATTATTCCATTTAGTTAATCAATGAAGGGAGAAAAACAACACCAACCATCTTCTCAAAAGCAATTATTGATGGGCAACAAACGATGGCAATATCTGTGATGCTCACGTCCCATGAATAAATTTTAAAAAGCACTCCATTATTTTTTCATGTAAGTCACAGAGGCCTGCTTTTGCAAAACCTATCAATTGTTTTAATCCAGTTTTATCATTGTTGTCTTAGTGTACCTGCCGGAATGACATGGTGAAGATATCTATGGACATCTTTGTAGAAAAATTTCAACCAAGCAGGTACACGCTGTGGAAACAAGGGAAGGACATTCAAACTATTGATCACACAAAACCTACTCCAGAATCAACTCCTGAGTTGGAGGCTTGGCAGAAACAAAGAAAGGCTACACCAAGAAAATCTGGAATGTCTTTGAGGAGGTAATGTCAGCTCATTCAACTCATCATTCAAGTGGAGATGTGCAATATGTATCAGTTATGGAATTAAAATTTTTCAGATTCAATTAATTTGATTTTAAGCGGGGCTAACTAAGTTTGTCACTCTTCAAATTTTCTTTAACGGACTTTGCTTTATAAATTTACTGTATTTCAACCAGTGTGTAATTACTTTGCAAACATTAAATATGTAACTTGAAAATATTCATGACCAGCTATTAATGTTTGAAACCTTAGCATGTGTTAGAATGTATCTGTTCTAAGATATTATAGACATAATGACTTGTTTTAATACAGAATTGCCAATAGCAATGAATAGATACAATTCAATGCTAAATCATTTTTAATTTATTTATTCATGTGACCATGTGGCATTGCCAGCTAGGCCAGCACTTATTCTCCATCCCTAATTGCCCATAAGGTAGTTGAGTCAACTACATTGCTGTGGGTCTGGAGTCACATAAAGGCCAAACCAGGTAATGATGGCAGTTTCCTTCCCTAAGTCTTTTTGACAGCTGGAGATGGATTTGTGGTCATCATTTGACCTTAATTCCTGATTTTTAATTTAATTCACATTCTGCCATCTGCCATGGTGGTATTTGTATCCACATCTCTGATAATACCACCAAGCTGTTGCCACCGCTGGATTATTTAGTGAGGGAGAAAGTTTGTATGAGTATAGATACATAAAATCCAACCTGATTGTCATATCTTCTTCAGTCTCTATCAGTTGCGAACTCGATCTAAAAAGCCAAAATCTCTAGAAGATGAAACAACATCAAGCAAACCTGTGCCTAAAGAAGCAACTACAACTGAAGCATTTAATAATGCTATAAATGTTAAAGAAGAGCCCAGGAACGGGGCACAGAAAGAACAGACTAGCAATACAGAAGTAACGAGTACTGAAGAAGATAGTGTTGAGGCAATCCAGTTGGATCAGAAACTGTTGGATAAAGCTCAGTTGCTTGGTAAGACAGATTGGCTTTTCCTTCTCCTTTTATTAACAGTTCAAAGCCAAGAATCATCAGTAGAAATTAGAATATAGAGTTATCTGTTTCATAATGCCTTTTGGCTGACTATATAAATGTTCTGAATATGACTGTCATTTTCACTGTGTTGGTGACTCATCATAGGAATGGGTATAAGGTCTCTGATTGCTTTATTATTAGGTCCTGAGTTTTTTTTTAATCTGAGAAGCAGTTAGCGTGCTGGAGTTGGCGTTACTGTTGTTTAGTCAACTGCAGGAAAGTGAACCATATGGTTTGCTTTTGACTATATCCTATCTTAGAAATACACATTACTGGATGCTGGATAATGACAAGGTCAAGATTGCATTGTTTAATACAGTTCAATAAACTCTTATACTCCCAACAGAGTTCTGGACAACTCAGATTCCAGAGTGAAATCTAGCTCGATAGATTATTAGTTTAAATATTTGGAATTTATTACTATAGTGGTTAGTCACTGAATATATTGACATGAAGCTGCAAATGTTCTTAAACAAATAATGCAAATTCATTACACATTGAAAATGAAACAAACACAGCTACATGTCCCAGACAGTTCATAAGAATCTTAATGTAAACAGTAAAACAAAGTTCCAACCTGTTTCCTGATAATGTCTCTTCTACATCCTTAAATCTCAGAGAAATAGCAATCCTATCTTGACTAATTCCTGATTTATCTGTAAAGTTTTCCTTCTTAGACTGCTGAGGTGTTCTTACGGTTGATTTCCCATTCTCCTGCTTGGACTGGTGATCTGAACTTTGTTTTGGTTCTGACAAGTTAAAAACGTGTATTCAAGCTCTCATAGCTAAGAGACTCTACAAACTAAAATCCTTCTGCTAGGGTCTACCTGTTCAGAACTGAATTTCTGCTTCTTCTGAATTGAGGTCCAAATAAAAACTCAAAGTCTGTTTTCTCTGCCTGTAATAAACTCAGCAGTATTTATAGATTAGTTTTTTTTAGATTTTTAGATTCTCTACCGTATGGAAACAGGCCCAACAAGTCCACACCGCCCCTCCGAAGAGAAACCCACCCAAACCCATTCCCCAACCCTATATTTACCCCTGACTAACGTACCTAACACTGTGGGCAATTTAGCATGGCCAATTCACCTGACCTGCACAACTTTGGATTGTGGGGGGGAAACTGGAGCATCCGGAGGAAACCCACGCAGACACGGGGAGAATGTGCAAACTCTACACAGGCAGGCGGGAATCGAACCCAGGACCCTGATGCTGTGAGGCAGCATGCTAACCACTGAGCCACCGTGCCGCCCCATCAATTATATTCCATCAATATTCCATCAATTACCACCGTAAGTAACCAGCCAGACACTTTGCATACTTTCTTGGAAATAATGTTTTAGGTCACAATTCAAAATGAATATCCTGATTTTTTAAAAACAATTTATATTCTCAGAACTGAAACCAATGTCCATCTACCTCTCTTTGAACGATCTAAATTCAAAAATAATAATAAACTAATTTATTACAAAACCTGTTAACACTTGATTGAAGGACAATCATTTGAACAAGGTGGTGCAGGACCATTGTCATTTGTATAGCTATATCCCTTCATAAGTTGTCGTTCAATAGTTAAGTAAAGGGTTAAAATGTAGAGAGCAAATTCAGAGATGATGTTTATAGGAATCAGTACTGATTAGTGATTTGTGTTCATGGAAGTGTTTGACTGGATTTATAACATCAGGAGCCTTAGTAAAACTGAAATCACTTGGTATTAGGGGCACTCTGCAGTTGTTGGAGTCATGCTTAGCTTAAAGGAAGACGTTTGTAGTTGCTAGAGGACAGTCATTTCGGGCCAGGGTCTTGCTAGAGTTCCTTCAAGTAGCATCCTGGGCCCAATCATCTTCAACTGCTTCATCCTTGACGTTTCCCTCTGTTATGAGGTAAGAAGTGGTCATGTTAGTAAACTGTTGCACAATGTTCAGCACCATTTGTAACTCTTCAAATACTGGAACCATTAGTATCTGAATGCAGCAAGACCTAGACATTATACAAGCTTGGGCTGGTAAATGGCAAGTGATATTCATGTCACACACGTGCCAGATCATAAATGCCTGCTGCAGAAGAGAATCGAAATATCTCCCTTCAACAATTCAAAAGCGTCACCATCATTGAATCCTTCTACATCAGCACCTTGGGAGTTAACATAGACCAGAAACTTAACTGAATTTAAAAGTGAACTGAAAGTCAGCAGACAGAACTGCAATAGTTGTGTCTGAAGACGAAAAGCATACAACTGAGGTTTTTGGTAGCAGATAGGTTAAAATGGCTGAGGTGTGCAAGGTGTTCTTCATGATGGAAATGATATGTAATTAGCAACTTAGGTCAAGGTCAAATGGAGTTGTTATCAGTCCACTTAAACCTGCTGGACAATGGTAGGGAATAATAATGATTGTTCAGTGAGACTTGAAGAGGAACCTTTCCACCCTCTCACTGTTAACTGTAGAAATTACACCTTGTTGATTACACAGAGGCAGTGAAAGGATCAAAAGAGGTGAAAGGTTGAAGCTGGATGTCTTCACTGGAACTTGATGCTGTGTCATCAAGGGGCACCAGCAGTTTGGAGGTGGGGTAAGAATGGTCAGGATACATCCACAGGGAAATGCAGAGACAGAAGTGTTTGACAGATGCATATTTTTCACATTACTAGCAAAGATTGGCTTTAAGTTACTTTCAAAAGTAAGTAAGGAATATTTTCTTTTAGTTGCTTCTTGTCACTGTTAAAGCACTGCTGAGGTCTGTTTGATTACTAAAATCATGACATATGCAATTCCTTAAGGTTGGAATGCTGTCTTTAATGGAATGCTGGCTAAAGTACTTACCTGTTTAAACTTTACACAGTCTGCTTCTATTAATGAGCCAGAATGCTGAGGACGTTGTTTTGAGAGATAGTCTCACGTTTTGACCTAAGTGATTAAGTGAGTAAAGTTCTGCTGAAAGATTGACTGCATGAGCATAGAAATAATGAATTTCGCATGGATTACTGAATTTTTGTTTGTGTTAAGGGAAATCAGTAATCTGAAGTTGAAATCTGACCAGCAATCCAAATTATAATCCACATTTTACGATTTCAGTATCATAGATGTTAATGGTGGAGTGTTTCTAATATTGGAATAAGTTGTGTAGCAAAACAATGAAACTCTGAGCATTCTGTTTAAAATTTCATTGTATTTTTCCAAAAGTTGCTTTCGGGTTTCTAATTTTTTTTTGATAATTTTTATTTCTGTTAGTCACTATTTACATTACTGTTTAGTCTGCTGAAAAATTTCCATTGCTACATGTTTACATCAGTTTAATATAGAGTGCTTTGCTGTTCCTCATTGTTGGGGATAGAAAAGAAATATGCAATTGAAGGCTCGCTTGTATCGGCCCAAATTAAGGATTGCACCACACGAACCTTGAGTTATTGACTCTGTATTCATGAGCTCACAGGGAGAGACAAGTCGACCGAATGGTCACAAGTCCTTCCGCTGAGATACCGAAAGTTGCATGATTATATAGGTTACAATCATTTAACAATTAGCGAACTGTTAATCGTAGGATAAGGTGAGTTTAGGCACTTTGCCCAGTCACTAGCCTCAGTCGCATAGTGTCTGGACAGTGCTAGTTAGTAGCTGATAAGCAAGTTTCAGTATACAATAGGTTCTTGTAAAAGAAGAGCATTCCCATGCGGGAAAAGACTTAATTATCAGGTATTAGTACAGCTTCAAAGTCAACTACCTCACTGAGCCTGGGAATGTATGAGCTTTGCAAGCAGACACCAACATTAGATTCAAAATGGTTTCCAAGCTTTTAGTATGTGACAAAATGGTTGCTTTGGTTATAACAAATCTCCCACACACATGATGACCTTTGTTTGACAACCTTTCCTCCCACTTGAATTTTCTTTCTTTTTTTCAGTTTACTGGCATAAAGCTTTGAGTTCTAAATTCACCACCTGTTCCTGTTTCAATATTAACGATTTGTGGGCGGCACGGTGGCACAGTGGTTAGCACTGCTGCCTCGCAGCGCCAGAGACCCGGGTTCAATTCCCGCCTCAGGCGACTGACTGTGTGGAGTTTGCACATTCTCCCCGTGTCTGCGTGGGTTTCCTCCGGGT
>NC_057711.1:101429366-101459487 GCF_004010195.1 Chiloscyllium plagiosum | reverse complement strand
TAATCTAATCTAATCTAATCTAATCTAATCTAATCAGATGCTGTAAACAATTTACTATATCTGATCATTTCCTCAAAATGTGAAGTTTACATCTAGGATGAGAATGAAATGTTTTCTGTAATATCAATAATTTTGAAACTCATGGTAAATTTCATAGATTGCTGCCTTCAAGCAGGCTCAGTTATGTATGGGCAACAGCATAATGGATGGTTTGGAATGCAATATAATTGTAGGCAACCCTTTTGTTATTTGGAACATGATTCAAATTGTTGAAAGGCCAAATTCTGCAAAAGTAGCAATTGACTTTACCATTTGTTTACATTTTATAAAGCTTCTGATGGACTTACTAAGCCTGAATGAGCATACAGTTGATGAATATATTAATGATTGAGATACATGGATATATAATGCTTAAAAGGGTAATTTTTCTTGGCATGTACATGCCAAATGGCAGTTATTCATTGCCTATTGGCATATATTTGTACGGCTTTAGAGATTGTTAAACTACGTGACTGAATGTAATTGTATATACAAGTAAGTTCAAGTTCAGAATGATGAACATTACACCCCATTAATGATATTAGGTATAAAAATTGATGAGGTAATCAACATTTGGTCATATTTCACTTACCATTTAGAACAAAAGAACCCAAGGTAATATTTCAGCCATTTATGATGAATCAAACACTTGCTCATTTGCTAATTTTTTTCAAATATATTTCCATCTTACTTCCCACTGTAGCTTTAGATTGATCTCAGCACACATTTTTTGAAGCCTAATAGCTTAGTGGCATATCATCACTGTAAAAAAAATTGAGATTTGCATCAAAGATTTTTTTTAATAATTTAACTTAAATGGCTTGTGTGGAACTTAAACACTAGAATGCGTCTATTTTCTCCAGAGGACTTGTTTCTGTGTTGCATATATGTAGATGTGAGTACATGTTGAAACAAGTTATAGTTTTGCTGAGAAAAAGTACATTTGTTTAACTGGCACTTTCTCCACAGTAGCGATTCATTATTTTTCCACAAGCTCACTGTCTTCTCATACAGAGTTAAACATTATTTTTCATTCATTTTACTTCCAAATTGTCCTGATGAGTGCAAGACGAAAAGCTTTGTCAAAATGTCATCTTTTCAGCACTCCTCCAAATGTAATAGTATTGGATCGGATAAATAAAGGTGTGATATGCTCACATTTATTTGATACCAAGAATTTAAAACATGTGATTCTCATGTATTTGATTCTCATGTATTCTGCATTATTAGACTGTGACACATTTACCTTCCAGCCAAACAAACAGATTGCAGTTACAAATCGATCCACTCTGATTTTACTTCACTCCAACATCACTTTCATCTATCCAGCCATTTGAAATTTTACATGTGTCTGCTTTAACCGTTAACCATGGAAGTAAAATTTATGTTCTGAAAGAAAGGCGAATAAGGTTCTTTTTGCTGTCTGTTCCAACTTTTGAATCTGTGGAACCTTATTCTTGATTTTTCAACTACTGGGGATAGTCTACTTTGTCCCAATCTGTCATAATTTCAAGTACTTTTATTGATTACGTTTTTTGAGGAAGTTACCAAAAAGATTGATGATGACAGAGCAGTATATGTTGTTTAATTTGATTTTAGTAAAGCCTTCGACAAAATTCCACCTGGTAGACTAACTAGTAAAAATCGGCCTACATGGGATTCAGGGTGAGCTTGCCAATTGGATTCATTATTGGCTGAATGGCAGGAGATAGCGAGTGATGGGGTGGAGGGTTGCTTATCAGACTGGAGGTCTGTCGCCAGCAGTGTTCCACAGAGGTTGGGTCTTGGTCCTCTTGAATTGGCATTTATTTGGATGAGAATATAGAACATATGGTTGGTAAGTTTGTGGATGACACCAAAATCAGTGGCACAATAGACAGCGAAGAAGGTTTTCTAAGATTATAAAGGGATCGTGATCAAATGGGTCAATGGGCTGAAAAATGGCAGATGGAGTTTAATTTGGATAAATATGATATATTGCATTTTGGAACAACAAACAAGGGGAGGACTTATGTAAATAATGGTAGGACCTTGGGTAGTGTTGTAGAACAGAGCGACCTACGGATGCACGTGCATAATTCTTTGAAGTTTGCATCACATATAGACAGGTGGTTAAAAAGACATTTGGCATGCTTGCCTTCATTGCTTAGTCTTTTGAGTATAGGAGTTGGGAAGTCATGTTGAGGTTGTACAGGACATTAGCCAGGCCTCTTCTGGAATACTGTGTCCAATTCTGATTGCTCAGTTACAGGAAGGATATAATGAAACTGGAGAGGGTTCAGAAGGGATTTACCAAGATGTTGCTGGGTATGGAAGGTTTGAGATATAAAGAAAAGCTAGATACGTTAGGACCTTTTTCATTGGAGTATAAGAGATTGAGAGATTACCTAATAGACGTTTATAAAGTAATGAGGGGTATAGATGGAGTTAATGGTAGTTGTCTTTCCTCTAGGATGGGGAATTTCAAGAGTAGGGGGCATATTTTTAAGGTGAGAGGAGAAAGATTTAAAAAATACATGAGAATCAAATGTTTTCTGTGGTTCACGTGTAGAATAAACTTCCTGAGGAAGTGGTGGATGTGGGTACAATTACATTTAAATAATAACATGAATAGGAAAGATTTGAAGGATATGGACAAGGAGCAGGCAGGTAGGACTAGTTTAGTTTAGGATTATGTTCGGCTGGACCAGTTGGATCGAAGGGTCTATTTCCATGCTGAAGGACTCAATGACTCTATAATTACAAAGGTAATCTCTAGATTACTAACTAAGATGAATGAAAACTGGCAAAGGGACACACAGATTAGAGGTTTAAACATTTAGCTGAAAGAGTGCCTGGGATAAAGGAACCTAATTTTGTTGGGCATCAGAACCAGAACTGGAGAAAAATGGAACTATTTTATTGTGATGCGCAACATTTAAGCTGAGTTGGTATCAGTGTCTTGGAAAGTCAAATAACCAAGATGGTTAATAAGACTTTAAGCTAGTAACATGGAGAAAAGGTCAGATAAGGGTAAATTTTAAAATTTAAGGGAAGGTCAAGTTGTAGAGCAGAGTCGTGATCTGAGTAAAGTCTTGTGTTAGGAAGGAAGAGTTTTAAGCCATCATCAAGGAGATCAGTGACTACGTCTTCACCAGATAAAAATGACAAAGTTAAAATTGGGGTTTCTATCTCTGGTTGTAGCCTGATCTAGTTCGGGATCTATTCCAAGATATTGATGTTTAGAAAAGATGGACAAAATGGAAAATGAGGTGGGTTAGTTTTGATAATGGATGAAATAAAAGCAGCAATGAGAATGAATCTTGCCAAGAAAATCAAAACGTTTAACCTGTAAAACTGGAGTTAAGAAATAACAATGGACAGTAAACACTGATGGGTGTAGTTTTTAAGCATACCAATGTTGGAGAGGGATAAATCAGGGATTTGGAGGTGTATGTAATAAGGGTAATATAATTGTTCTTTAATATTGTTCTAGACTAGTCAAACAAAATTGAGAAAAAAAAAATTGGAAGATAAGTTAGCTGCATGCTTTCAAGGCTAGAACCTACAATCGGCCATTTGGAACATCACTGAACAATTAGTGTCAGCAGTAAAATCACTGAAGAGTCCCATCTTTCCCAGGGAAATTATATATGAAAAATCTGTTAGTGTGATTTGATGATGTAACTGGCATAAATGGGAACTATTAGAGATGTGGTAAATGTTCATACTTTAAAAATAATATGGAGGACCCAGTGTTGGAAAAATCACACAACACCAGGTTATAGTAGGGGGCATATAAACACCAGGTTTATTTAGAAGCACTAGCTTTCGGAGCACTGCTCCTTCATCAGGTGGTTGTGGAGTGTAAGATCATAAGACACAGAATTTTCAGAAAGATTGCAGTTACATATTGAAATGATAAATTGAACAAACCTGGATTGTTGAATCTTTCATCTTTTAGAATGTGTTGCAAGTTTTTGTTCATTAATATGTAAATCCCTACTTCTAAGTAATCTCGAAATGACTTAAGGTTTTATAACAAAAGGTGACATCTCTGCTCAGCGAATGCATTAAAGGTGTGAGGTTAGAGTCTGTCTGTATCCCAGTGTCAAGTCACACTGGCTCTATTTCCTCTTCAGGACAACATCCCCACAACACCGTATAACTCTTGTCATGTCAATCACTGCAAGACATGTCAGAGTGTTGGCACGTTTATCACCATTACCCATGGGGACACCACCCACCGTTTTTGCAGCAGGTACTCATGTGATTCAGCCAACGTGGTCTATCTCATACGCTGCAGGCGAGGATGCCCTGAGGCATGGTACATTGGCGAGACCAAGCAGACGCTACAACAACAGATGAATGGACACCGCACAACAATCAACAGACAGAGGTGCTCCCTCCCAATAGGGGATCACTTCAATGATCAGGGACAGTTGGCCTCGGATGTTTGGGTGACCATCCTCTAAGGTGGACTTCAGGATAGGCAACAATGCAAAGTAGCCGAATGAAGGGTGATAGCCAAGTCTGGTACCCATGAGGATGGCCTCAACTGGAATGTTGGGTTCATGTCACACTACAGGTCACTACACCTCTCACACACAATCACGCGCACACAATCACACGCACACAATCACGCGCACACAAACACACAGACACAATCACTCTCACAATCACACAGTTGCTCACACAGTTGCTCACACAGTCGCTCACACAGTCGCACACATTCGCTCACACAGTCACATACACAAACAGACGCACAATCTCTCACACACATGATCACACAATCACTCACACACAATCACACGCACGCACAATCTCACACACAATCACACGCACAATCTCTCACACACGCACAATCACACACAATCACACATGCACGATCACTCACACGCACAATCTCACACGCACCATCACATGCACGCACGATCACATGCACGCACGATCACATGCACGCACCATCACATGCACGCACCATCACATGCACGCACCATCACATGCACGCACGATCACACGCACGATCACACGCACGCACACACGCACGAACACACGCACACACAATCACTCACACAATCACACGCACGCACGATCACTCACACAATCACTCGCACGATCACTCACTCGCACGATCACACGCACATACAGTCACACGCACGCACGATCACTCACGCACGATCAGGCACACGCTCACACACCCACGATCACTCATGCACGATCACTCATGCACGATCACTCACGCACGATCACTCACGCACACGATCACACATACACACGATCACTCACGCACAGTCACTTGCACAATCACAAGCACGCACAATCACAAGCACGCACAATCACAAGCACGCACAATCACAAGCACGCACAATCACGCACGCACAATCACTCGCACAGAGACAATCACACAGACACAATCACACGCACGCACGATCACTCACGCACGATCACTCATTCGCACAATCACACGCACGCACCATCACACGCATGATAACACGCCCGCACGATGACACGCACGCACGATTACACACACGCATGATCACTCCCACGAACGATCACTCACATGCACGATCACAAGCACGCACAATCACACTCACACACGATTACTCACACACACGATCACACGCACGCACGATCGCACGCACCGTCACACGCATGCACGAGCACACAGACACACGATCACTCACACGCACGATCACTCACTCGCACGATCACACGCCCGCACGATCACATGCCTGCACGTTCACTCGCACACACAGTCACACACACGCACGATCACTCACGCACGATCACTCATTCGCACAATCACACGCCCGCTCGATCACACGCCCGCTCGATCACACGCCCGCTCGATCACACGCCCGCTCGATCACACGCCCGCACGATCACTCTCACGCACGATCACTCTCACGCACGATCACTCTCACGCACGATCACTCACTCGCACGATCACACGCATGCACGATCACACACGCACGATCACACACACGATCACACACACACGATCACTCACTCGCACAATCACTCACACGATTACATGCACACACAATCACACACACACACACGATCACTCACTCGCACAATCACATGCACCATCACACGCACGCACCATCACACGCACGCACCATCACACGCACGCACCATCACACGCACACGATCACTCACACTCACGCACGATCACACTCACGCACGATCACACGCACGCTCGATCACACGCACGATCACACGCTCGATCACATGCTCGATCACTCACGCACGATCACTCACGCTCGATCACACTCACGCACGATCACTCGCACGCACGATCACTCGCACGCACGATCTCTCGCACGCACGAACACACACACGTTCACTCACATGCGTGATCTCACACACACAATCACTCATGCACAACCAGTCACGCACAATCACGCACAACCACTCTCACGCACAACCACTCTCACGCACAACCACTCTCACGCACAACCACTCTCACGCACAACCACTCTCACGCACGCACACTCTCACGCACGCACACTCTCACGCACGCACACTCTCACGCACGCACACTCTCACGCACGCACACTCTCACGCACGCACACTCTCACGCACGCACACTCTCACGCACGCACACTCTCACGCACGCACACTCTCACGCACGCACACTCTCACGCACGCACACTCTCACGCACGCACACTCTCACGCACGCACACTCTCACGCACGCACACTCTCACGCACGCACACTCTCACGCACGCACACTCTCACGCACGCACACTCTCACGCACGCACACTCTCACGCACGCACACTCTATGATCACACAGACGCACGATCACACACACGCACGATCACACAGACGCACGATCACTCGCACAATCACACACACGCACAATCGCTCACGCAGAATCACACACACACAATCGCTCACGCACAATCACACACACACACGATCATACACACGCACGATCACACACGCACGATCACTCACGTGCAATCACTCACGCACAATCACACGCACGCACAATCACGCACGCACAATCACGCACGCACAATCACGCACGCACAATCACTCTCGCACGATCACTCTCGCACGATCACTCACACTCACGCACGATCACACTCACGCACGATCACACTCACGCACGATCACACTCACGCACGATCACACGCACGCACGATCACACGCACGCACGATCACACGCACGATCACATGCTCGATCACTCACGCACGATCACTCACGCTCGATCACTCGCACGCACGATCACTCGCACGCACGATCACTCGCACGCACGATCACTCGCACGCACGATCTCTCGCACACACGATCACACACACACGATCACACACACACGTTCACTCACATGCGTGATCTCACACACACAATCACTCACGCACAACCACTCACGCACAACCACTCACGCACAACCACTCACGCACAACCACTCTCGCACAACCACTCTCACGCACAACCACTCTCACGCACAATCAGTCATGCACGCACACTCACACGCACGCACACTCACGCGCAAGCACAATCACGCGCAAACTCACTCACGCGCAAGCACACTCACGCGCAAGCACAATCACTCACACGCACGATCACTCACACGCACGATCACTCACACGCACGATCACTCACACGCACGATCACTCACGCACGATCACTCAGATGCACGATCACTCAGACGCACGATCACTCAGACGCACGATCACTCAGACGCACGATCACTCAGTCGCACGATCACTCAGGGGCACGATCACTCAGACGCACGATCACTCAAACGCACGTTCACTCACATGCACAATCGTGCACACACACACCCAATCTCTCATACTCCATCACACCCACACACATACTTTACCAAGCTTTCTCACAAGCAAATGCACACATGCAAACATTTAAGTTTAGTGGGTGATTTTATATTTGCAGATACGTTTTATTTGGCACAAAAAATGCACAATCTGCAGACAGTGAATCCATGTGATATTTTGTAATTTCCACTTTGGAAATAGAACCAGTCTGGCACAACATTGGGTTTCAAAACTTGCAACATTCTAAAAGATGAAAGACTTAACAATCCAGGTTTGTTCAATATATAATTTCAGTTGCATGACAGTCTAATCTTTTGCTATAAATTCTTGTCTTATGATCTTATACTCCACCACCACCTGATGAAGGAGCAGTGCTCTGAAATCTAGTGCTTCCAAATAAACCTGTTGGGACTATGGTCTGGTGTGTGTCTTTTGGAATTTTGTACACTTTAAGTAGCATTCCATAAGATGTTGTACAACATTAGGGCTGATGGACTGATTGTCAAATGGACAGAGTCGGCCTAAATTAACCGATTCCACCGTAGGAGGGAACAAATAGTGGATTTTTTTCAGAATTAGCCCAAAGATCTTTATTATTTACAACCACACCAATGACTTAGATAAGGGAACTGAATGCAATCTATCTTTCTTTGTTGACTATACAGAACTGATTGAGAAAATAAGGTCAGTGAACAATATAAACAGATTAGAAAGAATATCAAGCTGTTAAGTGATTGCACAAGAAGATGGCAGGTGGAGTTTATGTGGGGAAGTGTGAAATTACCAAAGTTTTAATGTCAAAAAGGAGAGCCCTGGGAAAGATGTGACTTCAGTAAGAAAACAAATCCATTACTGTCCTCTGTGAAAACAATTGAAGGTAAATGTGTTTCTAAACATATGAAAAAGTCAAGACATTTGTGGGATTGCACCAGCGAGGTTAATGTTAAGTCAAAGCCATTAATGCTATAACTTTGCAAAGCTCTGTATTAGAGCATAAGAATATTACATCTAATTCTGGTCACCATACTTCATGAAGGATGTAAGAATCTGAAAGGCTGCAGAAGAAATTTACCAATTGATTCCAGGAATGAGAGTTTTAAGTTCAAGGTTAAGTGGAGAAGCTGAAATTCCCTTTGGAGCGAAGGAGGATGAGGAGAGATTTGATTGTGTATATAAGATTATGACAGATTTGAATAGACAAAGAAAATCTGTTCCCATTTGCTGATAGTACAGTGACTAAGGAATGCGGGTGTAGATTTTTGGGCAAGAGACATGGGGGTTATTGGAATGACTGTTTTTACACAGCAAGTGACAATGAGCTGCAACTTACTGCTGATAAGGGTAAATGAATGAAGCAGAATGAATGAATGACTTTGAAAGAATATTGGATGTTCATTTGAGGGATATAAACATGCAGAGCCATGGAGGAATGAGACTTACTGGATTGCTTGCAGCGAACTGGCATGGACTTGTTGGACTGAATGACCTCCTCCTATACCATAATGACTGTAACTATCAACTAATTTGAAGCGCTGTAAAGCAATTTTTTTTAATGAGGTGAGAGAGGGATTTGGGTGACCTTCACAAAAGATAGTCAGTTAATATAAAGGTACACTGAACAGTTAGGAAAGCCTATTTGCCCTTACTGTATTTCAAAATGATTGGAGTTTAAGAGTAAGGAGTCTTGTGGAATTGATCGTCAGCAAAGTGATGAAAGGGTGATCAATGATATTATGAAGTGCATTTGCTCAGTGATAGCCAGCTCACTATAGCGGTTTTGGTTTTGTCAGGGACACTCAGTTCCTGATCTCATTACAGCTTTGGTTTTGGTTTTGTCAGGGACACTCAGTTCCTGATCTCATTACAGCTTTGGTCCAAAAATGGACAAAAGGGCTGAACTCCAAAGGTAAGGTGTGAGTGACTGCTTACAACATCAAGGTGGCATTTGATTGGAAATGGCATCAACAAGTCCTAGCAAAGCGGGGATCAGTGGGAATAGAGAAAAAAATTCTCAAGTGCTTGAAGTCATACAAATATAAAAGATGATGTGATTGTTGGAGGTCAGTCATTTCAGTCCAAGCAGATCATTACAGCAGCTATTTAGGATTGTGTTCTAGGCCCAGTATTCTTCAGCTGCTGCATCAATGACCTTTCCTCTATCAAGAGGCCAGAAGTGGGGATGTTCTCTGATGATTACACAATGTTCAGCTTTACTTAAACCCCTTGGAGACTGAAGAAATCCATGTTCATATTCAGCAAGACCTAGAAATATCCTGGCTTGCACTGCTGGCAAGTGGAAAATAACAATTGCGCCACCCAGGCGCCAGGCAAGGGCCATCTCCAACAAGAGAGAATTTAGCCATCACTATGGTGTTATCATCATTGTAACCATTGACCAAAAACTGAAATGGGCAAGCTATATGAATATTGTGGCTGCAAGAGCAGGTCAGAGGCAAGGAATTCTGCAACGTGTAACTCCTCTTGTTTTCCCAATTTTTATCTCCCATATACAAAGCAAAAATCAGGGGTGTGATGAAATACTCTTCTGTGTGAGTGCAGCTCTAACAAAGCTCAAGTAGCTTGACACCATTCAGGACACAGCAGCCTGTTTGATTGGTTCCTCGTTCCTTCAGCATTCAATCCTTGCACCACTGATGCTCAGTAGCAACAGTGCATGCCCATCTACTAGATGTGCTGCAGCAACTTGCCATAGCTCCTTTGACAGCACCTTCCAACCCACAATTCTACCACTATGGAGTAGAAGGACAAATCCATGGGAAGCGCACCACTTGCTTGTTCCCTTCCAAGCTACAAACATCTTGACTTGGAACTATATTGCGTTTCATTCCATGTTGCTGGGTCAAAAATCTTAATAGCACTGATAGTACTGCAGCTTTTCAGGAAGACAGTTCACTACCTTATCAAGCACAATTTGGGACTGGAAAAACATACAACTGTAGCTAGTGATACCCATATCTTGAAAACAAATTTTAAAAAATATATAGGCCTTTGGTGAGATTACACCTTTCACACTGTGCAATTTTGATCTTCTAACCTTAGGTTTTGTGTACTTTTAAAGAAATGCAATGAAGGTTCACAAGACTGAGTCTGTGATGCAAAAGCTCTCATTTCAAAAGAGGTTGAGCAGAATGGGCATATATTCTGAGTTTTCAAAGAATGAGAGTTGATCATTGAGAATATCATGTTCTGAAAGGATATGATCAGAGTGAGTTCTGAGTTGCTTTTCCTTGGTTGGAGGACTAAATGTTGGGACCATAGAAACAGAATAAGGTGACATATATTTAAGATGGAGATGAGATTTTTTTTCATTTTGAAGATTGTGCATGTTTGGGTATCGCGATTTCAGTGAGCTGTAGACACTCAATAAGCTTAAAATTTGAGAGACGTGGACTTTTGGACACTAAGAAAATCAAAGGATAAAGTGAGAAAGTTCAGCCCTGATCTTCCAAAATATCCTACAGGCTCAAAGAGTCATTCTGCTCCTGCTTCTGTTTGTTATGTTCATTTATCACCCAATCATCAATGTTGTCATGAAAAACGTCAGTCTGTTTTTGTAGTTAAAACTATTTTTTTTCAGCCAAGACACCTCAAAGTGACCTGCCATTGAATTCTGTGTGCCACTTTAAAGTCCTTTCTCCATCATCTTGATTTTATTTTGCTGTTTCCCTTTGGTTTGTGAAGAATTAACTGTACTACTATTTTGATACCATTTGCAGATTTTGACACCACTCCTTATCGGTTCATCCATGGTACTTGCTAGGAATTTAAAATAGGACATCTGAAGGCAGTCTTATTTGAAACTTATTGGCTGAGTATTCTGCAGTAATTCTGTCGTGCACGCTGGTATCTCAGTTGATTTTCTTGCATTGATGCCAGATAATATGATGAGAGTTCTCTTTGAGTTTGTTTTTTCAACATTACAATGACTTTATTTTCTTCACTGACTTTTTTGCCAGCTGACATGGTACATTGCTGATTTACGGGAATGGTAAATTTGAAGTAGCTAAAAGAATGTCCCTTTACAATAACTAAATAACATGTACAGTCTTCATTACTGCAGTTAACATTTGGTTTAGTTTTATTTAACAATTCAAATCAAAGTGTTTTTTTTTCTCTGCACAGAAACTGATACCAATCTTGCCAGCACCAGATGCAAAAATAAAGGTAATGGAAAGAGAAAACTGGATGACAGTTTATCACTAACATCGACAGATGCATTTGGTGCAGTCAACAATTCTTCAGAACGTTCAAGTGTTGACATTAAAGTGGAGAGCAGCACAGCCAAGGATCCGCTGATGTGTAAACAGGAGGATGTGTTCTATGAGAAGGCCAAATTATGTCAGAAATCATTTGATGATATTGCCACAGATAATGAACAGAGCTGCTGGAAACGACGCGAAACTGGCAGTGTCTCCACAGAGGAGGAAACCAGCGAAGCAGAGAGTGGAGAAAATGGCTTAGAGCCTGGAGAAATACCAAGTGTAATAATATTTTTAAAAATATGTCCAAGAAATACCAGCAGTGAATTAATGTATAACACTTTCTTTCCATAAACATTGCTTCATTTAACAGGTGCTGTTAAAAATTTAACAGTACAATATGGGCAAGAATTGTTAAATGTAATTGGAAAAAACTGCATTGCTGAATCATTGAATTCTTCACTTGCCATTTTCCCCAGAAAACCTGCATAATTGTTGCAATGAAGAGTTTTAGTTGAATATAGTGGTCATGGATCCTGCATTAAGTCTGAGAAGATAAGTAAAAACTGGGATTGTGTAGATCGTTGGCTTAGCAACTCGATGCCACTGATCTTTTATTTCATAAATGAAGGTGCATTGTAAACTTCCAATCTCAGAGCTACAGTTACCATTGTTAATCTACAGGCCTGTTGTATTGCGTTGGTGCTAATTCTAGAAATGTAAAATCAAAGAAATATTCAGGAAAACAATTGTTTATAAATTTAGCAGGACCTGGACCAATATCTGAGGCAGCTTTTAAAAATTCATTTGTGGGTGTTGGTGTCACTGGCTGGTCAGCATTTATTTCTGTCCCTTGTTGCTCTTGTGAACATGGAAGTGAGCATCTTTTGAACTGATGCAGTCCTCCTGCAGTAGGCTGCCTCACAATGCCATTCAGGAGGGAATTCCAGGATTTTGACCCAGCCACAATGAAGGAATGGTGATTATATTTCCAAGTTAGGATGGTGAGTGGCTTGGTAGGGAACTTGTAGAATTGACAGTTCTTCTTGGTGGAAGTGGTTGTGAGTTTGGAAGGTGCTGCTGAGGATCATTGGTAAATTTCTGCAGTGACTCTGTAGAGAGTACACACTGCTGCTACTGAACATACTGTTTGTGGATGTGCTGCCAAACAAGCAGGCTGCTTTGTCCTGGATGGTGTCAAGCTTCTTGAGTGTTGTTGGAATTGAGCTCATCCAGGCAACTGAGCAGTATTCCATCACACCCCTGACTTGTGCCTAATAGATTATGGACAGGCTTTGAGGAGTCAGGAAGTGAGGTACTCACTGCAGTATTCCTCGCCTTTGACGTGCTCTTGTAGCCACTGTTCGTGCTGAATCCAGTTGAGGTTCTGGCCAGTGCTAACCCCTTGGATGCTGATAATGGAGGATTCAATGATGGTAATATCATTGAATACCAAGAGGCAGTGATTAGATTGTTTCTTATTGGTGATGGTCATAGTCTGGCATTTTGTCATTTTTTTGTCATTTACACAAATGATTTGGATGCAAGCATAAGAGGTACAGTTAGTAAGTTTGCAGATGACACCAAAATTGGAGGTGTAGTGGACAGCGAAGAGGGTTACCTCAGATTACAACAGGATCCTGGATCAGATGGGCCAATGGGCTGAGAAGTGGCAGATGGAGTTTAATTCAGATAAATGCGAGGTGCTGCATTTTGGGAAAGCAAACCTTAGCAGGATTTATACACTTAATGGTAAGGTCCTAGGGAGTGTTGCTGAACAAAGAGACCTTGGAGTGCAGGTTCATAGCTCCTTGAAAGTGGAGTCACAGGTTGATAGAATAGTGAAGAAGGCGTTTGGTATGCTTTCCTTTATTGGCCAGAGTATTGAGTACAGAGGTTGGGAGGTCATGTCGCGGCTGTACAGGACATTGGTTAGGCCACTGTTGGAATATTGCTTGCAATTCTGGTCTCCTTCCTATCGGAAAGATGTTGTGAAAGTTGAAAGGGTTCAGAAAAGATTTACAAAGATGTTGCCAGGGTTGGAGAATCTGAGCTACAGGGAGAGGCTGAATAGGCTGAGGCTGTTTTCCCTGGAGCGTCGGAGGCTGAGGGGTGACCTTATAGGGGTTTACAAAATTGTGAGGGGCTTGGATAGGATAAATAGACAAAGTCTTTTCCTTGGGGTCGGGGAGTCCAGATCTACAGGGCATAGGTTTAGGGTGAGAGGGGAAAGATACAAAAGAGACCTAAGGGGCAACCTTTTCACGCAGAGGGTGGTACGTGTATGGAATGAGCTGCCAGAGGATGTGGTGGAAGCTGGTACAATTGCAACATTTAAGAGGCATTTGGACGGGTATATGAATAGGAAGGGTTTGGAAGGATATGGGCCGGGCGCTGGCAGGTGGGACTAGATTGGGTTGTGATATCTGATCGGCATGGATAGGTTGGACCGAAGGGTCTGTTTCCATGCTGTACATCTCTATGACTCTCTATGTAGGCCAGATCAGGTGAGAATGGCAGATTTCCTTCTTTGAAGGACATTAGTGAACGAGGTGGGTTTTTCTGACCATTGACAATGGATTCATGGTGATCATCAGATTCTTAGTCCAGATTTTTTTAAATTGAATTCAAATTCCTCCTTGTGCGATGGCAGGATTTGAACCTGTGTCCCCAGAACAGTTTTCGAGTACAACTCTATTCATTAAATATTTACAGAGAAGTGCATTGGGGAAAATTATTGGGGCAACTGCTCTTTGTCCCACAGAATTTATACTTCAGTGTCTTATTGGTCCTGAACAATAAAGTTAGACCACATCAAGGATTCATTTAAATGTTAGAAGCTAAATTGGCAGAGCTCCTGTTTTTGTAAGCAAGTTGTTTACATGACATTTAAAGGTTTGTCTTGGATATGCTCCACACTGATGCCCTTGACTACTGATCTTAACTACTGAGTGTTTAATTTGTTTTATGGTGAAGTCATTCAACCAATTGTTGAAGAACAGGTGTTGGCATATTCTTGTTTAAAAATGCTGCTATATCTTCTAATATGCTGGTTGATATAAAATTGACAAAGTTTTTCTATTTTTATTAATTGACTTTTTTAAATAGCGGCATAGCGTACAAAAAGCACAGAAATGAAGCTGAACCTATATAAAGTCTCAATTGTGTTCAGTTCTTCTACCTTGTTTTAGGAAAGGTATAATGGTCTCTGAGAGGATGCAGAAAGCTTTTTTCTAAAATGGTATTAGGATGCGAGAGGTCGATGTTTGTGAACTTGAGAAACTGGGATCGTTCTCCTTAGAGCTGAGAGAGAATTTTGATGTGGAGGTGATGCTGTTGGACTGGGTTAGACAAGGTCAAGAATCACATGACACCAGGTTACAGTGCAACAGCTCTATTTGAAAACACTTGTTTTCAGAGTGTTGCGCCTTCATCAGGTGCAGTGAGAGAGGAGGCATCAGACACAGCATGTATAAGTAAAAGATCAAAGGGTCATACAAGTGATGCAAATGTATTGAACAAACCTATGCCCTCTAGTTCTGGACTCCCCCACCCCAGGGAAAAGACTTTGTCTGTTTATCCTATCCACGCCTGTCATGATTTTATAAACCTTTATAAGGTCACCCTCTCAACTTCCGACACTCCAGGGCAAACAGCCCGAGCTTATTCAACCTCTCCCTATAGCTCAAACCCTCCAACTCTGGTAACATCCTTGTAAATCTTTTCTGAACCCTTTCAAGTTTCACAACATCTTTCCGATAGGAAGGAGACCAGAATTGCATGCAATATTCCAATAGTGGCCTAACCAATGTCCTGTACAGCCGCAACATGAACTCCCAATTCCTGTACTCAATACTCTGACCAATAAAGGAAAGCATACCAAACACCACCTTCACTAGCCTATCTACCTGCGACTCCACTTTCTAGGAGCTATGAACCTGCACTCCATGGTCTCTTTTGTCCAGCATGTCCCTAGGACCTTACCATTAAGTATATAAGTCCTGCTAAGATTTGCTTTCCCGAAATGCAGCACCTCACATTTATCTGAATTAAACTCCATCTGCCACTTCTCAGCCTATTGGCCCATCTGATCAAGATCCAATTGTAATATGAGGTAACCTTCTTCGTTCACTACACCTCCAATTTTGGTGTCATCTGCAAACTTACTAACTATGCCTCTTATGCTCACATCCAAATCATTTACATTAATCATGAAAAGTAGAGGGCCCAGCACCGATCATTGTGGCACTCCACTGGTCACAGACCTCAAGTCTGAAAAACAATCCTCCACCACCACCACCCTCTGTCTTCTACATTTCAGCCAGTTCTGTATCCAAATGGCTCGTTCTCCCTGTATTCCATGGGATCAAACCTTGCTCACCAGTTTCCCATGGGGAACCTTGTCGAACGTCTCACTGATGTCCATATAGATCACGTCCACCGCTCTGCCCTCATTAATCCTCATTGTTACTTCTTCAAAAAACTCAATCAAGTTTGTGAGATGTGATTTCCCACACACAAAGCCATGTTGACCATCTCTAATCAGTTCTTGCCTTTCCAAATACATGTACGTCCAACAACTTGCTCACCAATGATGTCAGGCTCACTGGTCTATAGTTCCCTAGCTTGTCCTAGGGCCAAGTTAGCCAACCTCCAGTCTTCCGGCACCTCACCTGTGACTATCAATGATACAACTATCTTAGTAAGAGGCCCAGCAATCACTTCCCTAGCTTCCCACAGAGTTCTTGGGTATACCTGATCCAGATCCTGGAGATTTATCAACTTGTATGTGTTTCAAGATCACCTAGCACTTCCTCCCCTGTAATATGGACATTTTTCAAGCTGTCACCATCTATTTACTTACATTCTATATCTTCCAAGTCCTTTTTCACAGTAAATACTGATGCAAAATATTCATTTAGTATCTATCCCATCTTCTGCAGCTCCACACAAAGGCCGCCTTGTTGGTCTTTGAGGGGTCTTATTCTCTCCTTCGTTACCCGTTTGTCCTTAATGTATTTGGAAAAACCCTTTGGATTCTCCTTAACTCTATTTGCCAAAGCTGTCTCATGTCCCCTTTTTGCTCTCCTGATGTATTTCTCTCTTATGTATAGTCCTACTGCCTTTATATTCTTCTAAGGATACACTCGATCTATCCTGTCTATATCTGACATATGCTTCCTTCTTTTTCTTAACCAAACTCTCAATTTCTTTAGCCATCCAGCATTCCCTATTCCTACCAGCCTTTCCTTTCACCCTAACAGGAATATACTTGTTCTGGACTTTCGTTATCTCATTTCTGAAGGTTTCCCATTTTCCAGCCGTCCCTTTACCTGAGAACATCTGCCCCCAATCAGCTTTTGAAAGTTCTTGCCTAATACCGTCAAAGTTGGTCTTTCTCCAATTTAGAACTTCAATTTTTAGATCCGGTCTATCCTTTTCCATCACTCTTTTTAAAGCTAATAGAATTATGGTTGCTGGCCCCAAAGTGGTCCTCCACTGGCACCTCGGTCACCTGCCCTGCCTTATTTCCCAAGAGTAGGTCAAGTTTTGCACCTTCTCTAGTAGTACATCCACAGACTGAATCAGAAAATTTTCTTGTCCACACTTAACAAATTCCTCTCCATCTAAACCCTTAACACTATAGCAGTTCCAGTCTATATTTGAAATTTAAAATCCCCAACCATAACCACCCTCCATTTCCCTCTGACTATTAGGGGGTCTGTAATCCAACCCCAATAAGGTGATCATCCCTTCCTTATTTCTCAGTTCCACCCAAACGGCTTCCCTGGATGTATTTCTGGGAATATCGTCCCTCAGTACAGTTGTAATGCTATCCCTTATCAAAAACACCACTCCCCCTCCTCTCTTGCCTCTTTCTCTCCTTCCTGTAACATTTGATCTTGGAACATTAAGCTGCTCTTTCTGTCCATCCCTGAGCTATGTTTCTGTAATTGCTATGATATCCCAGTCCCATGTTCCTAACCATGCCCTGAGTTCATCTGCCTTCCCTGTTAGGCCTCTTGCAATAAAATAAATGCAGTTTAATTTATCAGTCCTATCTTGTTCTCTGTTTCGTCCCTGCCTGCCCTGATTGTTTGACTTGCCTTTGTTCTCAACTGTACCAGTCCTAAATTGATCTATTTCCTCACTATTTCCCTGGGTCCCACCTCCCACCTTACTAGTTTAAATCCTCCCGAGCAGCTCTAGCAAATCTCCCTGCCAGCATATTAGTCCCCTTCTGATTTAGATGCAATCCGTCCTTCTTGTACAGGTCATTTCGACCCCAAATGAGCTTCCAATGATCCAAAAGTATGAATCCTTCTCCCATATACCAGCTCCTCAGCCATGCATTCATCTGCTCTATCCTCTTATTCCTGCCCTCACTAGCTCGTATCATCGGGAGTAATCCAGATATTACTACTCTTGAGGACCTCCTTTTTAAATTCCTGCCTAACTCTGTAATCTCCCTTCAGAATTTCAATCTTTTCCCTTCCTATATCTTTGGTTCCAATGTGTATAATGACCTCCTGCTGGCCCCTCTTACCCTTGAGAACATTCTGCACCCTCTCTGAGACATCCTTGATCCTGGCACCAGGGATGCCACACACCATTCTGAATTTTCATTGCTGGCCACAGAAACGTCTGTCTGTACCTCAGATTATAGAGTCCCCTAATGCAATCAATCTCTTGGAACCCAACGTACCCCTCATTGCATTAGGGCCAGTCTCAATACCAGACACTTGGCTGTTCGTGCTACGTTCCCCTGAGAATCCATCACTCCCTACATTTTCCAAAACAGCATACTTGTTTGAAATGCGGATAGCCACAGAAGACTCCTGCACTAACTGCCTACCTCTCTTAACTTTCCTGGAGTTAACTCATCTCTGTGTCTATCTGCGACTTTTCCCCCTTCCTATAACTGCCATCCATGTCATCCCCTTGCTCTTGAAAGTTCCTCATTGCCTGTAACTGTCTCTCCAGCCATTCCATTCGATCTGATAGGATTCACAACCAACTGCATTTATTGCAGATATAATCCTCAGTAACCCGTCAACTCTCCCTAAACTTCCACATCCAACAAGAAGAGAATATAACTCTACTAAGGGCCATTTTTGCTTCCTTCAGTCTACAGACCCAGAAAATAACACTGTCTTATTCCTCTACAAACACTGCTTCAGGTTAAATTAATACTTATGGCTTATATTTTAAGTTTAATCAAGAGACATATCTTAATAAAACATATAATTGTGGAAGAACCCACTCTACTCCCTACTGCAGACTTACTTTAAGGCCAGAATTAAAAATATTCACTTATCTATTTCTATGCTGTGACCTGGGATTAAATAAAATGCCACAGATGTTTATCTTGGTGAAGTAAATGTCACCATAGTCTCAGAGGACCATTGGCTGGTCTCTCATTAGAGAGAGAGAGACGACTGGTGGTGATATTAACCTGAGGGTTACCAGGCCTCAGCCCTTCATGATGACCTCAGCAAGTGCAGGATTTGAAGTTTCAATAAATTCAGTAGCATGAAATTGGAAATCACATTAGGGAAGTGTTTGGTTCATTTGGCTGAAGGTTTATCGAGTTCTTCATCCACTTTTCTTGTTATAGGTGATGTTACTTCGTCTTCATTGACCGACAGATTCCGTTCTAATTTATTAGACATTCATCTGAAGAACAATAATCTCTCCTTCGTCTAGTGTTTTAATTGTAAAGTAGTGACTAAGAACCTAGAAACAGTGGCCTGTCATTTCCACCATAGCGAGCCCCTCCGGCTTTGGTACTTAATAATGTAAATGTACTGAGCTAAATTGAATAAAAAGCTAACTACTTCAGTGTCAGAAAACTACAAATACTGTTTGAAATATTCGGTGTGTCTACTAGTGTTTTCAGAGAATGGCCAGATTGGATTTTCAGATGGAGTCCTCCATCAGATTTGATGGTATGAAAATTAACAATGCTCAAAAAGGCACTGAACAAGGGAAACAGAAGGCAGACTTTCAACCATGATCATTTTCTCTTATCTTTGTATAATGCCATTTATACCTCAAGATATTCTAAAATGCTTTATAGAAAAGCTTTTGAAATGTGTAACTATTGTGACATGAAGGAAGAACAAAATGTCAAAGCTGATCTAACATTCAGATAGCTGCCATCAGTATTAAAATGCTAATTTTGTTTCAATTTGACGAGATGTTATAATTAGCAGCATTCTTCCTGTCTGGAGTTTCATTGGTTCATACATTCAAGTTGTGTAATTGGATTCTTAAGCAAAATTCTAAATTCAAGCCAAACATTCACTGATTTGTAAAAACAAGATGCATTGACTTCTCATTGTTACTCATTGTTCAGTTTTGCTCACAGTACACTTTATTTGGAAAGTTTAAGGTACATTACATATCAATTGAAATCAAACGTTATATAAAATGCAAGACAATCCATTTTCTTTCAGTACAGTATGTTATAACCTGAGGTGCCTCTTGACATTTTTAATTATTTCATGGGATGTGGGCAATACTGGCAAGTCCAGCATTGTGCCCACCTTCTCTAACTGCTGCAGTACTTCTCATGAATTGCCATTATAACTTATATTTAGTGTTGTTTTCATGTCAGGTGTATAGGCCTGAAAGGTTTACACAAATTCTAGCCCCCGTTGTCAACGATAATGAGAAGACCATGGACAGTGGAGCTTCCCCACTGAGCCTTCTGGATCGTTGTTTACCAAGTTATTTATGGAAGTAAAGGGCATAGTTGAAGCTTTTTTTTTGTTGAGGGAATAAGAGTTTGCTCACAATTACTGGTAACCACAGTAATATGAGACTGGGTGTTGCTAAACTGTTTATTTTCAGGGTGCGTGCTAAAATGTTGTATTTCCCAGGCCATTGTTACTATTCTCCAATGTAGAAGAATTATCTTTAATTAAAGTGGCATAGACTTTACATTGTTGTATCCAACTTAAAAATCATTCATTTTCATTGAATTCTGTCCCAATTCCACGTGGTAGTGAACTTTGTGAAGCAATAATTAACTTATTTCTCTGTCAAGCCTGTTTTTGAGTTCTAATTTAAGGTTACGTAAAATGATCTCTTGACCACCACATTATTATTTATTTGTACAGGAAAAATAGAAGCATGAGGCTGTGCTGGCTTTGGGAGTCTTGTTTAGCAGGAATTTTTTGTCTAATTCTGCCAAAAGTTTGGGCCAATGTAGTCATGCTTTGGAGAGAATTAATAGTTCTAGTGCATCGACTATGCACAATGTCAAATTGCTTCTTCTCTCATCATCAACAGTATAATCCAACATTATTGCCAGTAGATCTGATGAAATGAATGCAAAATGATGCAAGGGACTGTTGGCAGTCTAACTGACCAGTTCTTGCTCAGTAATCATAATTTTGCTGTCAATTTGGGTTCTGCTTGAGCCATTCAGCCTCTGACTTCATTACAGCTTTGGTCCAAACATGAAAGTAACTCCTTATGACATCAAGGCTGAAGTTGACTGAGTGTGGCATCAAGGTGCACGAGCAAAATTGGAGTCAATGGGAATCAGTGGGGGCTGGGATATTTTTCACTTGTTGAATTATAAGGATTATTGTTTTTGGAGGCCAGTCATCTCATCCTGGACATTACTGCAGAAACTCATAAAGCAGTGTCCTAGGCCCACTTATCAATAATCGCTTCATCAATGACCTTCCTCTATCGTAAGTCACAGGTGAAGATGTTCACTGTTAGTTAAAGCATAGAACAGTACAGCACAGAACAGGCCCTTCAGCCCACGATGTTGTGCTGAGCATTTATCTTAATCTTAGATAAACCTAACCTACCACACCCTTCAACTTATTGCTGGGCATGTGCTTGTCCAGCAGTCGCTTAAACGTCCCTAATGTTTCTGACTCTACTGCCACCGCTGGCAGTGCATTTCACGCACTCACCACTCTCTGCGTAAAGAACCTACCTCTGACATCTACCCATATCTTCCTCCAATCACTTTAAAATTATGACCCCTCGTGACAGCTATTTCTACTCTGTGGAAAGGTCTCTGGCTATCTACTCTATCTATGCCTCTCATTACCTCTATCAAGTCACCTCTCTTTCTTCCTTCTCTCCAGTGTGAAAAGCCCTTGCTCACTCAACCTCCCTTCATAAGACAAGTCCTCCAATCCAGGCAGCATCTAGTAAATCTCATCTGCACCCTCTCAAAGCATCTACATCCTTCCTATAATGAGGCAACCAGAACTGGACACAATATTCCAAGTGTGGTCTAACCACAGTTTTATAGAGCTGCAGCAAAACCTCATGGCTCTTAAAACTCAACCCCCTGTTCATGAAAGCCAAAACACCAAAAGCTGCCTTAACAACCCTATCAATTTGTGTGGCAACTTTGAGGGATTGATGTACGTGAACCCCAAGACCCCACTGTTCCTCCATACTGCCAAGAATCCTGTCTTTAACCCTGTATTCTGCATTGAAATTCAGCCTTCCAAAATGAATCGCTTCACATTTATCCAGGTTGAACTCTATCTGCCACTTCTCAGCCCAGCTCTGCATCCTGTCAATGTCCTGTTGTAGCCTGCAACAGCCCTTGACACTACCTACAACACCACCGACCTTGGTGACATTGGCAAGCATACTAACCCATCCTTCCACTATTTCATCCAAGTCACTTATAAAAACTACAAAGGGCAGAGGCCCAAGAACAGACACCTGCGGAATACCACTAGTCACCAGTCGCCTGATAGAATACTTTCCATCCACTACCACTTGCTGCCTTCTTCGAGCCAGCCAATTCTGTATCCAGACAGCCAAATTTCCCTGTATCCCATACCTCTTAATTTTCTGAATGAGTCTACTGTGGGGAACCTTCTCAAATGCCTTACTGAAATCCATTTACACCATAGCCATTGCTCGATATGTGGCTTGTCTCGCCACATCCTCAAAGAACTCAATAAGGCTTGTGAGGCATGACCTGTCCCTCACAAATCCATACTGACTATCTTTAATTCAACTATGTTTTTCTAAATAGTCATTAATCCTATCTCTCAGAATCCTTTCCAGTATCTTACTTACCATAGACATAAGACTGACTGGTCTGTAATCCCCTTTCTTGAACAGAGGAACAACACTCGCCTCCCTCTAATCATCCGGTACTACTTCTGTGGCGAGTGACGATGCATCATTGCCAGAGGTGCAGCAATCTCATTCCTCACTTCCCGTAGTAACCTTGGATATATGGTCCAGCCCTGGGAACTTAGCTATCTTTGTGCTTCCCAGTATTTCCAGCACATCCACTTTCTTAACATCAGTCTGTTCAAACCTATTAACCTTCTCCATGGTGTTCTTACTGTCAACAAGGTCCCTTTCTCCAGTGAATCCTGAAGCAAAACAACCATTTAGGGCCTCCCACAATATTCCCTATTTGTGATTCCTCAAATGCTGAATGTGTCTATGTACAGCAAGACCTGGACAGCCTCCAGGTTAGGCTTCGGTTGAGAAGCAGCAAATATTATTTACACCAGATAAATGTTAAACAATGACTATCTCCAATAAAATAATCTAACTGTCTCCCATTGACAGCATTATCATAGCTGAATTCCTCACTATCCACATCCTGTAGATTATTATTGACCAAGAACTGAACTGGATCAAGCACATAAATGCTGTGGCTGCAAGAGCAGGTCAGGAGTAACTTGTCTCCTGATTCACAAAAACTCCAGCATCTACAGGGCATTAGTAAGGAGTATTATGTGATACTGTCCATTTACCTGTTGAATGCAGCTCCAACTGCATTCAAGAACTTGCACCTCATTCAGGACAAAACTTGATTTGCACTCTCTCCATCATTAAAACAATGATAAAATATTCTTGGAGAGAGTAACAAGTGTTTCAGATCAGAGCCCCTTTATCAGAGCAGCTGAATGACATTGACCAATCAAGATCATGAACCATAAGGTACTAGATTGGAAGTAGCTGTGGGCTGGAAGATAGAGGAGTCATTAGAGCAGAGCCTGATTCACTCCCTACCCAACAGTAAGATACATGGAACTCCTGAGGTGTGGGAATCTCAATTGAGCTACCCTCAACTCTTTACCTTGAGACTAGTTTTGGTGTCCTGTGCACCCTGCCACATCCTTACCCAAACTCTTGAGATCTCTGTGACTCAAGTATCCACTGAATAAGTATGGAATATCTTCAGTGAAACATTGTTTTAATTTTTTAATGTCCATCTTAAGGAAGCAATTGACAGTGTAGGTAGCTAATTAAGTTCAGAATAGTTAGAATAAGCAGGGCCTTCCTTAGCGTTAAGGTTTTATAAATTTGAGTCCCTTGGTGTTGCAGTAGTGCACAGCTCAGTGAATTATGCATGTTTCATTTTGACAAAATATGTTATAGTGTATTTTAAATATGCAGTTATATTTCATGGATAATTTGTTTTAGGCTAGGTCACTTTATTTTATTAAAATGCTGAAATATTTTTCTTCTATTTTCAGTTTCCAGAACAGTTCATCAGAAACGTAGGAAAAAAGAAATCTGCCAAGAGTCGACGGCATCCGTTGTGCAAACCACCTGCTAGATCTCCATCAACTCTGGTCAAACAAGAATTGATTAGCGATGAAGGTTAGCATTTTAGAGATCACATTTACTTTGGAACTGTGAAATAGTAATTATTACTCTTGTCCATGTTTTAATACATATTCAAAAGGTTGCAGCATTTATTAAAAAATGTTTAAATATTGCATGTAGTTTAAAATTTTCATAACCAACTGCTGCTGTTTTCAAGTTCATTGCTGTGGTATACATTTGTGAAAGGATTTAGAGTATTGCCAGTGAGTCACCTTTAGTGATTTTCTAGAGTTAATATAAGCAAACTGCCTACAATTGAGTAATTCTAACATCTTCAATTTTATAGTGTTCTCAGGTTCTAGCTGAACATATATTCTTTACTGCCAGAGTTCATAGCTGAGCTCTGGAAGGCTGTATGTTATCATTGTTTAATTTGGCAGGAAAGTAAAAGGAGAGTATTATTTAAATGTGAATGACTGCAGTATTCTGAGGAGCATGCCCAAGAAATTCATGCTTTTTTTATTTTCTTGCTGGTTGCATGCATTCCTTAAAACAAGTGTTAATCTAACCTATTTCCTCTTGATATATCTAGAGCTATCATGAATTTGATGCAGTAAGCTGTTGGGCTTAATATGTGGGCTCAGTGTTAGGATAGTTGCTTTTTACTGTTTTAATGAAGACGTGATCTGCAAGTTTTCACGATACAATTAATCGACATACTCAGCAGTATAGATAGTACTCAACTGCTCAGGAGGATCTTGGTGCACAGGCGATTAGGCTTGAGACATAAATAAGTGCATGTGCTTCAGTAGGATGCTAAACTATATGTACATTCTCGGGCAAAAACTTTAATGCAAGTGGAGAATTAAAAGTTTGCATTTAACCCACCCCTAATTGAGATGTTCTCACAAACATCCAGAGCCAGCATTTTATCATTGGTCGTTTCTTGTACTGTTGCTTTTGTAAGACTTTAATTGAGACTTAATTAAGTACTTATTAAGAAAATAACTTCAAAATTGAAAATAAGTGTTAAAGTGAAAATGCAAATGTCTTACAAATGTTACAAGTTTTCCAAAACAATAATTCATATACTTTTTTTAACTTCTGAGCTAATTAAATCAGGAATTGGACTTGTTGATAATAGGATCATTGATCAAGAATATTGACTTTAAAAAATTGATAAGCTGAATATTTCGACAGAATGATGGGTTGTAATTGCTGATGGACTTTAAAACCTTAATCACATTCTGCTGAGTCTGGGAACAGTTCTCCCAGCGCTTGCTTCCTTATGTTCCCTAACATTGAGATATCTCTTTCATAAATGTTTCTCCTGTTTGTCCAGATTCCTACTCTGGGTAGCCTCTTAATTGTGAGTTTAAATCGACTGAGAGTGAAACTGATAAATTAAGGCAGTTGCCCAGTTCTCTCTTGTTGATTATCAGTGTTATTTTAATGTGATGATTTTCCTGTTTTATTTCTGGAACCTTGCAACAGTTTTAAGAAATGTATGTGCTGGGAAGAGTACTGTTTATTATCATCTGTTGACCATCCCAGCTTATGGTAATAAGGGACAAGTCAGACCTCAGAGTGAATCTAGTTTGATAGATCATAAGTTTTTATCTTAAAGTTTGTTTACCTCAATTACTGAACATATTCATCCAAGGATGTCAATGTACTGTTAACAAAAGAACATCAAAGTTTCTTACATCCAAACTAAAATATTTAGTTATATTGTAAGAACTTGTTGAAATTGTCCTATTACAAATTTTAAAAATAAAAATTAAATCCTATTATCCTTCATAGCAAACTTAGAGTCTGAAACCTCGGTGAAAGGTTTCTACTTTATAGTTTCTGACTGGCAAATTTCTATATTCACTTGATGATATTATCTTTAATCAATGTCTCTTTGTGGGATCCTTAAACAAATTGCTAACATAGCTCACTTAAATCTAAACATGTGTTCCTTAAACTCATGCATTCAGCAGCCTTACAAGATATCTTCCTCTCAGATACCTAACTCCTTCGGTTTCTCGATGTTTTCCTTTACTAAATTCTAAGCACTCAGGAGTTATTTTCTTCCACCCTAACTGTTCTGGAGACTGCTAAAATGTACTTGTTGCTGTTGTAGGCCTTTTTTCTCTCAGCAATCTGCACCTCTCTCTGAAAGAAACCTGCACACTCACAGGCCTTCTGGATAATCCTGTCTCCTTTTCTCTCTGCCTGGGTCTTAGTAAATTCTGTGTTTAAACCTTTTTTTTCTCTCTTCTATTCTTCTTGTGGAAAGCACTGAACTATTCACCTCAATGTTTTTTTAAGCCTCATTGAAAAGCAACAAACAAATTTCTGGATAACAAAAAGAGAAATGCTGGTGAAACTCAGCAGGTCTGGCAGCATCTGCAGAAAGAAAGTAGAGTTAATATTTAAGTCATGTGACGCTTCACTAAAACTGTTAGAAACTCAGAAAAGATGGTTTCTATACTGAAGGTAAAGTTGGGACGGTGCATAGAGAAGGGAGAGGAGAATGGAGAGGTGGAGATCGAGCCCAGAGAGAGAGTCCTGCACCACTCAAACCTTAAACATGAAACTCAAACTATTTTCTTCCCTCCTTAACATGCCAGTATAGAAGTGCAAATCAAACTTTTGGCGATACATGGTTCTGTCCATTTTTTTGAATTCAAGTTTCCATATACAATATTGACTTCCAAAACCTTGTGAAGGATCTTTGAGTGCACTTAGAAACAATGTTCCCCCTGTGATAAATGTGATACAATCTGAATCTTAATATACAGGGAACAAAATAAGCCATGTACAACTCATGCAGAATTTGACAGAAAAACTCTGCAGGTCTGGCAGCATCTGTGGAGAGAAGGCAGAGTTAATGTCTTGTGTCCAATGACCCTTCTTCAGACCTCTAGCAGATTTCCAGCATCTGTAGTTCTTTGTTTTTTTTTGTCAAGCACAAGCCATGTTCCCTTAAGATTCACATGTGTGGCTGTGCCGAAACCTTAAAAGAACCAAATAGTGCAATTGACAGACTGTGCTCAATAGTGAAAATTAAATAAGGGCATTGTTTTGAAAGCTTTGGGTTACGGAGAATTGTAATATGCAGGTGGGTTACTGCTGAATCTGCAGAGCCTGCATGTGTTTATTCGGGTATAAAATAACGGAGGAGGCATCTTGGTGTCTAAGTTCTTGCTTAGGAGCTAGCATTGGGTATATCAATATTGAAGAATGTTCAGGTGGTCTTGGGGGGAGTTGAACTGGATTTATGAATGCTTAGAAGGATGCTGGAAGGTAGCATTGTGATAAAGAGGAGATGGTGTTTGTGAAATTGGGTCTTGGTAAATATGGATCATCCTACCGAAGAGCTATGAGGCCTTTCCTACTCGCTGATTGATGACCATTGGGACGTCCAAGTCTGTTCTTGGCATGAAAAGATTTTAGGATTGTAACTGTTATTCAAAAGTATCAAAGCTTTATCCAAAACATTTAAATAGTAATATTAATGCAGTAGATTCTCAGACATGAAGTTAAACTATTGGCATATCTGTGTGATTGGTTAAGTTAGAAGGTTTTGGATTTTCAGATTGTTTGGCTTTAAGGAAGAAAATATCCATAAGCCTTTTAATTTCTCATCCTGTCTATTCCTCTGAACTTTCTGTCTCTCGCTAACTGTCTGGCTTGAGTATCTGCCCCCACATCACTTCACCAGCACCTTCCAACCAATGAGTTACCTAACCTAATCCACCTGTTATTCATAGTTCTCCAATCAATGCTCAGTATTTGAAAATACAGTGCATTGAATTATTTTCCGACTGTACCCCTTGTTGCTTCCTCTTGAGAGAACTGCCAGTTCAATACAAATTTTATCTGCATTATAGTTACTAATTTCACAAAAAATGCATATAATAAATGCAAATTATTAAACTGGATGAAGTAATTCATTTTCCTGGGGGTTTGGCATATGTTCTTTAGTTAAGACCCTAAGACATAGGAGCAGAAGTTAGACCGTATAGCCAATTGAGTCTGCTCTGCCATTCAATCATGGCTGATACATTTCTCATCCCCACTCTCCCAACTTCTCCCCATAACCCGAGATCCCCTTGACAATCAAGAACCGATCTACCTCAGTCTTAAAAACACTCAATGACCTGGCCTCCACAGCCTTTTGTGGCAGTGAATTCTATAGATTCACCACTCTCTGGCTGAAGAAGTTTCTCCTAAGCTCTTCTAAAAGATCTTACCTTCACTCTAAGGCTGTGCCCTCAGGTCCTCGTCTCTCCATTAGGACATCTTCCCAACATCCACTCGGTCCAGGCCATCCAATATTGTGTCAACTTCAATTACATCCCCCCCCCCATATGCTTCTAAACTCCATAGAGTATAGACCCAGAGTCCTCGAACGTTCCTCATATGTTAAACTTTTCATTCCTGGGACCATTCTTGTGGAAACAAGTTGAGAACATCTTATTAGTGACTGCTGTTGATCTGAGATCTGGGGGCAAAGGACAGGCTAGGTTTGAGAGCATGTTAGAACAATTAACAGAATATAGACTGAGGAAAATATTGACCGACCACTGTGAGAGATAGACTTAGGAGTCTGGAAAAGGGCACAAAAATCAATTTGTAAGTCAAAATAATGGTGGTGAAACATTTTTAATTCAAACATATCTACAATAATTATTAAAGCATAATTCAAAAGGCAGAAGATCAGTGCTAAATTTATTCAAGTTTACGATAGCAGGAAACATCAGTAATTTTGAGTGCAGTAATTGATCTTTAAGGTGTCTGGTGATATCTTGGTGATCTCCTTCATACATAGGTAGAATTGAAATAATGAAAGAACCAAGTTTTAATGCAACATTTTCAGTAATACTTAACCGTGTAATTAGAAAGTAATTTTAATTGATGTGGTAAACTGTTACTGAGTTGAAAGTGCAACCAATTATATTAGTATCATTTAATGCATTTCATTGTTTTTAAAATTCTTTTGGAGAGCTGAAGAATTACTCAGTGATTGTTTTTAGGTTTTAATTTATTAAAACTATTTTTGTCCAAAGTTTCAGCCAAATTTAAAACACAATGTGTTTGGTTTTCAGGTCCAATTCACTGGTGATGTTTTTCACTATACCATTTTGAAAAAGTAAAACGGATACTTATAGTTCATGCGGGTCTTATACCTCTCCCTGCTATATTTTCATGGTTGAATATAATCTGAAAGAAGTTGATAAGTGGCAATATGATTATGCATCATTTAATGCAGCTCACTATTATGCAGCACCCTCCAATCTCAAAGGAGGGTGCCTGTAAACAGGAAAGTGGCTTGAAGTGTGTATACTTCAATGCAAGAAGTATACGAAATAAGGTAGGTGAACTTGCAGCGTGGGTTGGTACCTGGGACTTCGATGTTGTGGCTATTACGGAGACATGGCTAGAACAGGGACAGGATTGCAGGTTCCAGGATTTAAATGTTTTAGAAGGGGCAGAGGTGGGGGTAAAAGAGGGGGAGGTATGGCATTGCTT
>NC_057711.1:101423462-101426378 GCF_004010195.1 Chiloscyllium plagiosum | reverse complement strand
TGAGTTCATGGAATGCCTTGCCAGTAGCAGTGGTGGACTCTCCTTCATTATGGGCATTTAAACGTGCATTGGATAGGCATATGGAGGATATTGGGCTAGTGTAGGTTAGGTGGGCTTGGATCGGCGCAACATCGAGGGCCAAAGGGCCTGTACTGCGCTGTATTCTTCTATGTTCTATGTTCTATTTCAGAGGCCAGCAAATCCGGTTATGCCTCAGATTGTCATAGGTTGCCACTGCACCTTAAAGAAGAGGGGTGGATTCACTGGAACTGAACAATGTAGTACTTTGCAAGATCAAAGAAACTTTTGTAAAACCCAGAACACCAAGGAGATAAAATAATTAAATCATTTAGTGCATTAAACGCCCAACAGAGTAACTAAAATAAGAGCAAAAAGCTTAATCATAGGTAAGGAGCGCTGAATCTTGCAGAATGGAACTGGGTCCAAACGTGCACAATACATGTCTCTGGACTCATCATGTGAATGCTAGTAGCAATACAGGTAGACAAAGATGTCTCTGTAGTCCCAACCAGTGGTGGTTGATCTCCATATAAAGTAATGCTAATGTCTGTTTTTGGCCGAAATGCTGACTATCTAAATTGGCAGGACCTCGAATGACTTACCTCAGGTGCTCTGATCTTTGGGGTAAAAGTATTATTTATCTCATCATGGGGTTTCTGTGGCAACAGGCGGGATTTAAGAATGGTGTGTTGCCTTCCTGATGCCAGGATTAAGGACATCGCAGATAGAGTGCAGGAAATCCTCAAGGGCGAAGGTGAAGAGCCAGAGGTGGTGGTACATGTCGGCACAAATGATGTCAGGAAGAAGAGGAGGAACATACTTTAGCGGGACTTCGGAGAACTAGGAAGAAGGCTGAAAAGCAGGACGTCCAGAGTGGTTATCTCCAGTTTGCTTCCAGTTCCTCGGGCTGGAGAGCCCAGGAACAGGGAGATAATGGACTTGAATGTGTGGCTGGGGAACTGGTGCAGGAAGCAAGGATTTAAATTCTTGGATCACTGGGGTATGTTTTGTGATAAGCATAAAGTATACAAAAGAGACAGTTTGCACTTTAATAGGTTGGGGACCAGCATTCTGGCAGGCAAGTTTGCTACTGCAACACAGCTGCATTTAAACTAAATAGCGAGGGGGAGGGGACAAACTTGAAGTTTAAGAAGGAAATTGAAGGGCAAGTTAGAACAAGGGAAGTCAAGAAAGACAACAGTATCAATGAAGCAGAAAACTCAAAAAGGGATCATGCCATAAGGTTGAGTGAAATAGGGGTTGATAGGAAGGGTGAGGGCAGTAACAAATTAAAAATACTATATATGAATGCACGAAGTATTATAAATAAGATGGATGAGCTTGAGGCTCTTTTGGAAATTGGTAGCTACGATATTGTGAGGACAGGGCCTGGGAAATGAATATTCAAGGCTGTACATGCTATCGTAAGGACAGACTGATGTGCAGAGGGGGTGGGGTGGCCCTGTTGGTAAGGGATGATATTCAGTCCCTTGCGTGGGGGGCCCTAGAATCAGGGGATGTAGAGTCAGTGTGGATAGAGCTGAGAAATTCTAAGGGTAGAAAGACTATCTTGGGAGTTATCTACAGGCCCCCAAACAGTAGTATGGATGTAGGGTGTAAGTTGAATAAGGAGCTGAAATTGGCCCGTCGCAAAGATATTACTACAGTTGTTAGGGGGGATTTCAACATGCAGGTAGACTGGGAGAATCAGGATGGTATTGGACCTCAAGAAAGAGACTTTGTGGAGTGCCTCCGAGATGGATTCTTAGAACAGCTGGTGCTGGAGCCTACCAGGGAGAAGGCAATTCTGAATCTGGTATTGTGCAACGAACCAGAATTGATCAGGGACCTCGAAGTGAAGGAGCCATTAGGAGGTAGTGACCATAATACAATAAGCTTCAATCTGCAATTTGAAAGGGAGAGGGTACAATCGGTAGTGACAATATTTCAGTTGAATAAAGGGAACTATGGAGCTATGAGGGAGGAGCTGGCCAAAGTTCAATGGTGCAATACCTTAGCAGGGATGACAGTGGAGGAACAATGACAGATATTTCTGGGTATAATGCAGGAGATGCAGGATTAGTTCATTCCAAAAAGGAAGAAAGATCCTATGAGTAGGCAGGGATGCCCGTGGCTGACGAGGGAAGTTAAGAAACATATAAAGTCAAAAGAGAAAAAGTATAACATAACAAAGATGAGTGGGAAAACGGAGAACTGGGAAGCTTTTAAAGAACAACAGAGGATTACTGAGGAGGAAATACACAGAGAAAAAAATGAGGTACAAAGGTATACTGGCCAAAAATATAAAGGAGGATAGTAAAAGCTTTTTTAGGTATGTGAAAGGGAAAAAAATGGTTAAGACTAAAATTGGGCCCTTGAAGACAGAAACAGGGGAATCTATTATGGGGAACAAAGAAATGGCAGAAGAGTTGAATTGGTACTTCAGATCTGTGTTCACTGGGGAAGACACAAGCAATCTCCCAGAAGAAACAGTGGCTGAAGGACCTGAACTGAAGGGAATTTATATTTGCCAGGAATTGGTGTTGGAGAGACTGTTAGGTCTGAAGGCTGATAGGTCCCTGGGGCCCGATGGTCTCCATCCCAGGGTACTGAAGGAGGTGGCTCTAGAAATCGTGGATGTGTTGGTGATTATTTTCCAGAGTTCGATAGATTCAGGATCAGTTCCTGTGGATTGGAGGGTTGCTAATGTACCACTTTTTAAGAAAGGAGCGAGAGAGAAAGCAGGAAATTATAGACCAGTTAGTCTGACCTCAGTGGTGGGAAAGATGCTGGAGTCAATTATAAAGGATGGAATTACGACACATCTGGATAGCAGTAACAGGATAGGTCAGAGTCAGCATGGATTTATGAAGGGGAAATCATGCTTGACTAATC
>NC_057711.1:101400702-101423361 GCF_004010195.1 Chiloscyllium plagiosum | reverse complement strand
GGTGACCTGGACAGGTTAGATGAGTGGACAGATGCATGGCAGATGCAGCTTAATGTGGATAAATGTATGGTTATCCACTTTGGTGGCAAGAACAGGAAGGCAGATTACTACCTAAATGGAGTCAAGTTAAGTAAAGGGGCAGTCCAAAGAGATCTGGGTGTTCTTGTACACCAGTCAATGAAGGCAAGCGTGCAGGTACAGCAGGTAGTGAAGAAAGCTAATAGCATGCTGGCCTTCATAACAAGAGGGATTGGGTATAGAAGCAAAGAGGTTCTTCTGCAGTTGTACAGGGCCCTGGGGAGACCGCACCTGGAATATTGTTTGCAGTTCTGGTCTCCAAAATTGAGAAAAGACATTCTGGCTATTGAGGGAGTGCAGTGTAGGTTCACGAGGTCAATTCCTGGGAATGGCAGGACTATCTTATGTTGAAAGATTGGAGCAACTGGGCTTGTATACCCTTGAGTTTAGAAAACTGAGAGGGGATCTGATTGAGACGTATAAGATTATGAAAGGATTGGACACTCTGGAGGCAGGAAACATGTTTCCGCTGATGGGTGAGTCCCGAACCAGAGGACACAGCTTAAAATTAAGGGGTAGGCCATTTAGGACAGAGATGAGGAGAAACTTCTTCACCCAGAGAGTGGTGGGCGTGTGGAATGCTCTGCCCCAGAGGGCAGTGGAGGCCCAGTCTCTGGATTGTTTGAGAAAGAGTTGGATAGAGCTCTCAAGGATAGTGGAATCAAGGGTTATGGAGATAAGGCAGGAACAGGATACTGATTGAGGATGATCAGCCATGATCATAATGAATGGTGGTGCAGGCACGAAGGGCCTACTCCTGCACCTATTGTCTATAACTCTTCACAGCCCGGGTGTATTGTTAATTGTTAAAGAGAATTTGTGATTAAGACTGCATTGTGTTTTAATAGCTATATATTGTTTATTCTAAGATAAAGGTCAGGGCTTTCCCAATATGAGAATTTACTGTATGGTTGTGGGGACCAGGAGCATATATTAAGGTGTGACTTGTTTGCCTGTTTGTAAATATCACCAAAGTTGTATTATCGTAAACACAGTAGTGTGATGTGAATGAAAGTTTAATATATGCAAGTATAATTATTTAGTTATAAAAAAAGTTGAGTTACAGTACTCTTGTCATAGCAGAATGGAATCTATTTGGGGATTTTCAGTTGGTTGAGATATGGAATTGGGTTCAAGTTACATTATTAATAGTACTATTGGTTGTTTTGCTTGTGGAAGACCAATCTGGAAGTTCTTTCACAGGTTGTTAATTTAATCCTTGACGTGATGTAGAACTTACTGGTTGTAATCATGAGTGAAACAATTCGATATTTGACTCCATAAATTCGATAAGTACGAAATACCATAATAGAATCTTTAGAAAATAAATAATCAGTATTTTTGTTAGTGTTGCTGTACATTGCCAATAGCAATCATACTCTTTACTGATTTTTTTTTACGTAATAAGGTAAATATAACAGGTAATAGTTTTGTTACAATTGAAAAACCTGAAGAGAGGCTGTTCATTTTTGCCTAAGGTAATGCCTTCATTTGAAGAATGGTGAAAGGTTCACTTCTAACAGCGTGAGTAGAATATTGAATTAGATTCCTTTGTTTTTATTGATTAGGATTTTAAATTTTAATTTGTTTGATCTTACTCCCCAGTATTTCTCAGCTAACATGAAATGATGGCCATTTGAATTGGAACTCAAGTACTTGTGAAACATTTGAATTCATCTTTTGTACTTGATATTGTGAACTAGAGCATGGCTTTTTGTCAGGTGCAGCCTTTTATATACCAGTGCCTGTTTTGTCTTTACCTATTTTATCTTGCTACATAACATAAGTTGTCCCAAATAAGGCTAGTGGTGATGCAGTACTTGATCCAGATTTTCAGAACGATTATGAAGGGAAAAACGTCATAGACCTGTCTTTCCACTTCAGTGTAAGTGAAAAGAAACAAATGAGCGTTCAGGGACATTTCATAGAAAGAGTTGAGTTAAGTGCAGGTCAAGGTAGTTCTAGAACCTAAATGGTGGGAGGTCAGTCTTGTACCTCATTCCTGAAGAAGGGCTTATGCCCGAAACGTCGATTCTCCTGTTCCCTGGATGCTGCCTGACCTGCTGCGCTTTTCCAGCAACACATTTTCAGCTACCTCCTTTGGTAAACAATGCTACTAATGAGTAAATTGGCCAACAAAAGTAACAGTCAAAAAGTGTGGCACTGGAAAGGCACAGCAGGTCAGGCAGCATCCAAGGAGCAGGAGAGTTGACATTTCAGGCATAAACCCTTCATCAGGAATGTGGAAGGGGAAGGGGGCTGTGACTGAAATAGGGGAATAAGGATGAGGTGTGGGGATGGCTTGAATGGAGGCTGGAGGGTAGTTGTGACATGTCGGTGGGGAGGTTGGAGTGTTTCGGTGGTAAGAAAGACTTACAGGTCAAGCGGCGGTGCTGTGTAGAAGGGTTGGATCTGAGATGTGGTGGGAGGAGGTGTGATTTGGAAACTAGCGAAGTTGATGTTGATGCCATGTGGTTGGAGGGTTCCAAGGTGGAAGTTGAGGCATTCTTCCTCTAGTTCTCGGGTGGCTTTGATTTGGTGGTGCAAGAGACACTGGACTTGTAACAGGGTTACATAGTTTAGTTGTTTTTTCCTCCAGCTGAAGAAATGACTGGAAATTAAGGGAAACAAGTTTTTGGTAACATTCATTTGCTGCTCAAAAATGAATTATCATAATGATTCACATCTCTGAAAAATACTTCTCACTGAAAGATTAGATAAATGTAAATGAAAGCAGGTGCTTAACACCCATTTGTAATTCATAACCTGAGTTGTACTGTGGTATCATTACATTTTTGTAATTACAGACAATTCCAAAAGAAAGATGCACAGACATCATACTGAAATTATTAAGAAGTTATCAAAGGTCAATATGAAGAGACAGTTAATGAAGTAATGCTGATTTTGTGTTGCCACAACAAAAATATAAAATTTAAAACAGTAAAATTTGCATTGATATTGGCTGTACTCATTAATTCAGTATTTTAATTGTAAATTTAATACATTTTCTGGGTGGTAAGGTGGCTCAGTGGTTAGCACTGCTGACTCAGCACCAGGGACCTAGGTTCGACTTCACCCTTGAGCAACTGCCTGTGTGGAATTTTGACGTTCTCCTCACATCTGCGTGGGTTTCCTCCCACAGTCCAAAGATGTGCAGGTTAGGTAGATTGGCCATGCTAAATTGCCCATAAGATCCAAGGCTGTGCAAACTAGGTGGGTTAGCTGTCGGAAATTTGGAGTTATAGGGCTAGGGTAGTGGGGTGGGTTTGGGTAAAATGCTCTCCGGAGAATCAGTGTAAATTCAATTTGAGGAATGGCCTACTTCCACACTATAGGAATTCCATGATTCTATGATTTTCGGTTGTTGTAAGTGACTTATGACAGTGAGTACACATGTCTGTTCAAATTTTACATTTACTTTAAAGGTTTGAGTGTTTAAACAACTTGAACATTCGCATTCAGTGCAAATTTGAAGTGCTGCATTTTAAAGGTCATGTCTTTTGGAATGATTTTGAGACTCCACCTGCCCCTTCATATCCCATGATAATTAACTGAGAAATAAATGACACAATTTTCCTAATGTTCTATCTAATGTTATCTCTTCGCCACCATCACCACTAAAATGGATTGGTTAAGCATTGTTACTGATGATTGTAGAATCTTACTAGACTCTGATTGGCTGCCAAATCTGCAGAAGTAAGACTGGGTCACTGGCCAGATGAAACTTACAAGTGGAGGACTTTGGGACAGGTGATATATAAATGTTTAAGACAAGAACAATGAAGAATTTTTATTAAATTGTTCAATTACTTTCATTGAGAGTTCACATTCATCATTTTTTAAAACGGTGGCAGGCAATAAGTTGTTTTAAACAAAAATGTATGGAATAAGCTGAAGCATAAAGTGTAAAAGCAAGAGGGTCGTACTTAATAATTAGGCCTCAGATGGAATATAGTACCCAATTCTGGACACCATGTTTAGAATCAACTTCAAGGCCTGGGAAAATACTGAGCATGTTTTCTATAATGGGTACCAGGACTGAAGGACTTCAGTTGTGTGGAGAAACTGGGAAATATTGAATTGGTTTTCTTATAGTAGAGAAGGTTTTCAAAATTGTGGAGGTTTTGATAGAGTGGATACCAATAAATTATTTCCTTTGGTGAGAGCGTTAGTAAACAGAGAACATAGATTTAAGGTAATTGACAAAAGTTCAAAGGAAACATAAAAGTGTTTTTTCTAGTGTGTTATGGTCTGAATAGTTTGCCTGTAAGGATGGTGAAAACAATTTTAGGGGCAACATTCAAATGGGCTTCAATATATATTTGAAAAGGTACACTCTGCAGGTCTAAGAGGAAGAGCAAAGGAATGAGATCATGAAATTCTTTGCAACATTATTTTAGAGGTGTCACAGTCACAATGGGTTGGATTTAATGGCAACACTAGCGAAGAGATGGTAGAATCATTGACTAGTGTTGATATTGCATCAGACCCAGGAGGAAAAAAGTTATTGGAGGTGTGAGAACGCAGTTAAATGGGAGTGTCTCACTGGGACCTGTCAGGCAGAACCTAGGAGAAGGAAGTCTGTTTATTGGATAGAGGCCCTTCCTGCAGGGGCACTGTTTTGCTGGCAGGATCTCCATTGGAGATTGTATGAAATTAAAACTTTTTGATTTTACAGGATTAATTTAAAAAGTATTCACCCTTTGAAATTAGTTATCCTTGCTTAACATTATTTTCTATGTTAGCTAGTGAGTAAATGGACGACACAATTAGAGTTAGTCAGGAGTGCACAGGACCACCTTGGAATTAACTGTCATGATCAGCATGTATCTTTAATTCAACCTTTTTTTTTGCATTCCCCATTTTTTATTAAGTTATGTTTGAATAGATCTGATGGAATTGTCTCTGTATTGTCTCCACAATTTGCTCGTTTTATGCAATGGCTAGCTTACCAAGATAACAATGTAGCATGGATACACTTAAGGTATCTCCCGTGGCTTAGTATTATGTGGTAAAATTACTCACAAACAAACAATTGAACAAATCAGAAGATTTATTAATTTTAAAATCTGAAGTAACTTAATTTAATATATAAAAATAAATTAAATAATGTCCCATTATGGTCATCATGAAAAAGTGAGATATTTCATTAACTTGTGAAAGACCTTCAATGTAGCTTTCATGCCTGAAATAAATAAAGAACTTAAGCTTTAACTGATAACTTTAAAATGGATGTTAATGCAATGGATGACGATTATTTTTGAATGATATTAGCCTCTGTTCAATGGAGATGTGTTTGTTTTTGGGGGTGGGGGTGGGGACAGTATATTAATTTTATTCTTTGTGTTGTTTGAAATTCATAACCCATGACTGATGAAGTTAGTGCACTGTTGTGGAGTGGTTGGCGGGAGAGAATGTGAATGATCTTGCCGAAAATTGGGGGAGGCAAAATTAGTGATTCTTGTCTCTTGTACATTGAAGCTGGCCTTGACAAATGACATGACTTGAGGTGAATCAGATGATTTTGGTGAGAAATGCCATTTGCGATGATGAGACTTGCATGGAGCAGATGGCTTAAGTAACATTAAGACAGGAAATTCAAAAATGAGCCGTATTACTCTTCAAGATGGTAGTATGTACACAGAATTTTGGATTTTCATTTCATTAAGTATTTATAATAAAATTTTATAGCATTGCAAGTGACGAATACACCATTGGGTATAATTATTTGCACCCAGATATTTGGCAACATGACTTCTTGAATTATAATCTCCTTTTACAGAATTGTTCCACAATCCAATTTTGAACTTAATTAAACTGAAACAATAAAAATTCATTTCACTTGTTTATAGTACACCAGGGTTTTTAAAATGGGATATTATTTAGCTTTGTGAAAACATGCATAGAATAAAAGGAAAATGACCTTCAGAGATACCTTGGATATGAATCTTTTGAAAACCTCAACTCACTTATGTTTGAACATTGTTATTAGTTATTAGTAAGCTTAAGCATTTAGATTTGTGAGAGAGGATACACAATTTCATGTGATTCCCCAATTGATCATTGAAAAAACTTACAACAAACTTTTCTTAATTTCTGTTTTATAATCAGTAGAGGGACTTAAGGAGTAGCTATAATCTATGTGGAATTCTCCTGCTTTCAGAAGAAATTGGGTCCTTGTTGTTAGGGACCAGGCCAGACCTCTCAAAACATTTCAAGAAGGTAGCCCAGACCCTAACTTTGCTAATTGTTTTAAGCAAGTATACAGTGGATATTCAGGAGAGAATTAGCTGGTCAAACGACTTAGTTTTAAACAAAAGAGAATTTATTTTACACGATTACTGACTGAAACACAAAGAACAGAAAACAGAATGCCGAATAACCTATCCTATCTGAAAATCCAACAGATTATCCCAACTGAATGATGCTGTTCCAAATTACTTGCAACAATCCCTATAAACACCCCTTGGCATAAAATCAAACAAGGTCTTGCAGGAGAAAAGTCAGAGACAGAGAGGGTTTATTAGCCTTTCTTCTCTGTCTCTGTCTCTCTCTTCTCTGTCTTTGTCTGTCTCTCTCTCTCTCTCTCTCTCTCTCACTCTCACTCTCACTCTCACTCTCACTCTCACTCTCACTCTCACTCTCACTCTCTCGTTCACTCTCTCGTTCACTCACACACACGCGCGCACACAGACACACTGCTCCATTTAAACAAAACCAGAGATTAGCTGAGCTGCGAGAACTGGCCACACCCCTTTCATTATACAAGCGATTTTTAAACTTGAAAGCCTTCTGCCTGAGGCAGTATTGGTTATCAGTAAACAAGTTGGCTCTAAATTCCATCCAATCTCAGACTTTTCAGAACCTGTGTTGTTTATAACCTCTCTGAGAAAATCCAAGGACAACATACCTGGTTAAAGGAACAACCTCGTCACACTGTGTATGAAAGCAGTGTTATTAAAATATCCTGTCATGAAATGAGAGCATCAAATGTCTTGGAGCTTCTGTTAAGGTTAAATATTTACTCAAATAAATTTACAAAACAAAAATTGAATGACTTAGCGTGTCAGTTTAGAATACATTGAACCTTTAGTAAGTCTTTCAATGTACACATACCAGCGGACTGGAGAAAAACCTATCGGTTTCATAGAAGGGATGGGTATATTTTAGGTCAATTTTGACCAGCCGGTCCAATATTGGTTTTGAGTGAGCAACTAAAGGCCATGATAAAGGATAAGATTTATATTTATTCAGAAGACCATGGATTAATAAGTACAGACAACACAAATGTCTGGGAGCCCATTTGAGTCCGACAAGTTATTTAAACAAGTTTAATTCTGGATAAAATGACACAATGGTAATTGTGGGATTAACAATAATAGAGATATAAAGTATGCTCTTGTTTGAATATGTTAGATGGAAAGTTACTGTGCATACAAATCCAAATCCATGTTCAAGTGTGATGAATTGAGGATGCCTTGTGATAACTTGGCAACTGAGTTCTGGTAAAGAGTCAGTGAGTGTTAACTCTTAAAAATTTTACAATGTTGTTGAAAAAGCAGATATGTAAAGCAAAGAGGTCTTATGAAAAAGACTGTTAGCTAACATAAAAGAAATCCCAGAGACTTCTATAAACATATCCAGAGCAAAAGTATAGGCAAGGGATGAGTAGAGCTGATTAGGGACCTGAAAGCAGATATATACTTAGAGGCGTGACTGAGATGTGAAACAAATACTTGACATTTATCTTTACCTACAAGACAGATGTTTCCCAGGCCATGGTGACAGAGGAGGAAATGTAGTCACTAGAAAACTGTTTCTGTCTGAAGTTGATAAGGCACCAGGACCGGATAAGATGCATGCAAGGGTATTACAGGAAGTTAGAGTGGACATTACAGATGCGAGCAATCTTCTGTGGACTTGAGCATAGTGCAGAGGATAAGAGAATTGCAAATATTATGCCTTTGTTGAGAAACAGGTTATAATGATCAGACCCGCAAAGGGGAAATCATGTCTAGCTAACTTGCTGGTGAGATATAATGAGGAGAAAGTTGTTACTGCGATGCACATAGGCTTCCAAAAGGCAATGAAAGTGATATTTCATAGAATAAAAGATACGGTTACAATGTGGGTCAAAATTGGCTCTTTAAAAAATTGTTTACAGGATGTGGTCATCACTGAACATTTGTTGCCCATCCCTAAATGCCTAGAGGATAGTTAAGAGTCAACCACATTGCTGTGGGCTGAAGTCACATTTAGAGAAAGTGAGGACTGCAGATCAGAGTCAAGTGTGTGGTGCTGGAAAATCAGGCAGCATCCAAGGAGCAGGAGAATTGACGTTTTGGGCATACACCCTTCATCAGGAATGAGTCTTGTGGGCTGAGATAATGTGGGGGGAGGGGAAATGAGGAAACTTTTGAAATCCACATCATTCCGTGTGGTTGCAGGGCTCCAAGACGAAATATGAGACGTACTTCCTCCAGGCGTCGGGTGCTAATGTTTGGGTGGTAGAGGAGGCCCAGGACCTGCGTGTCCTTGACTGAGTGGGAGGGGGAGTTGAAATTTCAGCCCAGGGGTGGTTGGGTTGGTGGGTGCGAGTGGGTGAGATGTTCTCTGAAACGATCCTCATGAAGGTGTCATGTCTCCCTGATGAGAGGGAGGAGACCACATTGTTTGCAACAGACACAGTAGATGACATTGGTAGAGGTATAGGTAAATTTCTGACGAATGTAGAAGGATACTTTGGGGCCCTGGACCATGTTGAGGGATGTGGTGTGGGCTCAGGTTTTGCACTTCCTGCAGTTGCAGGGGAAGATGCTAGGAGTGGAGCATGGTCTGGTGGGGAGGCGTGGACCTGACAAGGGAGTCGCGGAGGGAATGGTCTCTCTGGAACGCTGATAGAGATGGGGAGGGAAGTATATCTCTGGTGGTGGGGTCCGTTTGGAGGTGGCGGAGGATGATGCGATGTGTGTGGAGATTGGTGGGGTAGAAGGTGAGGACCGGGGGAGTTCTGTCCTTGATGCATTGGGAGGGGTGGAGTTCAAGGGCGATGGTGCGTGAAGTGGAGGAGATGCACTAGAGGGCATTGTCAACCACGTGGGAAGGGAAATTGTGATCTTGGAAGAAGGAGGCCATCTGGGATTTTCTAAGGTGGAATTGGTTATCTTGGGAACGTCGATCCGCCAAAACGAAGGTCTTCACCATGGACATCCAGTCCCTGTGAACATTGTTCCGCCACGACGAAGGCCTCCACACTCCATTTCTTCCTCTCATGCCATTCCCCCCCCCCCCCCCCACACCCCCGGCCTATCACCTTCTCCCTCACCTTCATCTACCTATCGCTTTCTCAGCTACCTTTCCCCCCAACCCCTACCCCTCCATTATCTCTCAGCCCCCCAGCCCACAAGGCTCATTCCTGATGAAGGGCTTGGGCCCAAACGTCAGTTCTCCTGCTCCCAAGATGCTGCCTGACCTGCTGTGCTTTTCTCGCACCACACTCTTGACTCTGAAGTCCCATGTAGGCAACCAGAAGAGGTTTGAAGGATAGAAGCAGCATAGTGGTTAATGGTTATTTTTTGGGCTGAAGGAAATTTTGTTATGGAATTCCCCAGGGACTGGTATTGGGATTCTTGTGTTTCCTATTATATATAAATAATTTACATCTCAATATGCTGAGATTTCAATTTCAATGTTTGTGGGTAACACAAAATTTGGAAGCTTTGTAAATCAAGATGGACAGTGTACAACTTCAAAATTCATTGACATGTTGGTGGAGTGGGCATCGAGGTGGCCAATGAGGTTCAATGGTGATGCAATTTGGTAGAAGAATATGGAGAGACAGGTCCTATATTAAAAATGTGCAGGAGTAGTGAATGCAAATGTGCAAGTCATTAAAGGTTATAGCAAGATCAGTTAATAAAGTATACAGTATTCAGGGCTTTATAATTATGGCATTAAGAATGAGAGCAGGGGTTTCTGATGAACTTAAAGAAGACACTAGTTAGACCTCAGCTTGAGTATTATACACAGTTCTGGTGCTACACTGTCATAAATATGTGAATGTATTGGAGAGACTGCGAAGAAGTTTATGTATGGTTCCACGGATGAGGCACTTCAAGTATGAGGATAAATTGGAGAGGTTGGAATTATTTTCCTTGGAGTAGCAAAGATCAAGAGGGGTTTTGACAGCAGTTTCAAAAATCCTGAGAGGTCTGGACAGAGAGTAGACAGGGAGAAAATGTTTCCATTTAAATGAATTAAGAACCAAAGAACACAGTTTTGTAGTGGTTTGCAAAAGATGCAAAGCACAAATTCATCATAACGAGTATTTAGAGTATAAAACGCTCTGTTTTGAAGTGTGTTGGATTGAGGTTCAACTGAGGATTTCAAATCGTCATTGTTTCTATTTAAACAATCCCAATATGGGCACCAATTTAAGACTGAGGTGGTGATGAGTTTCTTCTGAGTGTTGACAGTCTTTGGAACTTCTTCTCACAGAAAACTGTGGGAGCAGAATCCTTGTGTACAGTTAAGGCTGCGATTGATAGATTTCTGATCAGTAGGGGGATCAGGAGTTATAGGGAAAGAGCAGGAAGATATGAGTATCAGATCAGGCATGATCTTGTTGAATAAAGGAGCAGGCTTGAGGAACCATACAAGCGTCTTCTGTTTCTATTTCTTATGGTCTTGTAGTTTTAATGTGCAGTATTATGGGGAATAGGCAGGAAAGTGGCACAGAATTAGAATGCTCAGAGAGCAAGTGCAAAGACATTGTGTTGAATGGCCTCATTCTGCATTGTAAAGTTTTGGTGATTCTTTAAGCTCTGTATTAGAATACAACTCTATTTATTTGATATGTTACAAGTAAGAACTTGTTAAAGAATGTAATAAAATGTAAATGCAACCCTTGCAAGCGATAGATAGTCATCAGCACTGTCAATCATGTTAATGGCTGTTTCGAAAGGCTGCATTTGTGGCTGCCACAACCTCAGGGCTCACACTTACAGCCTATGTAGCTGCCATGTCAATGACATTATTCTTTTTGTGTAAACGTGCTCTCTGTCTGAATGGACATCTGTTTAGAATTGTAAATTCAGAATCTTGAAATATCTAGTGATGTTGAGAAATTTACACCTTTGTATAATTTTGGTGAATATAGTTCTATATAAATTTCATTTCAAATCTTTTCTAATATCTGGTACATACAATTATTGAGTTACTGTCCTTTTATTTTGGCATATAACGTTAATGCCATGTTAAGTGTCACAAGGATATATACTCATCAGCCTATGTTTCCCTCAAAATATACTTGTTGCTATTCAGGTCTCATTGGAAAAGATTAAGAGCATGTGCAGAGAACATAATTCATCATTATGATTTCATCGTCCATATATTTTCGTGTCACTGCCCTGCATACAGCGACCAATGAGGTAACTACTGTGTGGTTACTATGCACATATCATGTTCTGCTGAGGCCAACCAGTCGTAGTTTTGGCATAATTATCTTGACACAATGATACTCCAAGCTTTAATTCTCTGGAAACCAATCTTCTCAACCTTTCAGAAGCCAAAATGTAATCAGGAAGCTCGATGCAATCAAATAGATAAGCCCAAGCGAATGAGACCACAAGAGTAGGAGCAGAAGTAAGTCATTCAGCTCACCGAGTGTTTCATCATTCAATGAAATCAAGACTGATTGGATATTCCTCAAATCCACTTTTCCACGTTTTCTCCATAACCCTTGATTCCCTTACTGGTTAAAAATCAATCTCAGGCTTGAATACACTTTATCATCACCGTGTGGTAAAGAATTCCCCAGATTCACTACCTGTAGAGAATAGATTTGTCCTCATTTCTGACCTAAATAACTTGGCAATACAAATGAGGGAATGGTAAGCTATGAAAAATTAGGCGAGTGAAAGATAAGATTTTGTTTAGAACTTTCACTTTGAACTTTTTAAATATTAGCCCCAATAATGCTATTGTTAAATATTGCATTTAACAATAGCATTCTTGGCAGAATATGTTGGTCAGCTGACTGCCCATGCACCTCACAGTTTAAAATGTTTGAAATTTCAACCATAAACTGACTGTTTCACTTGATTATACAAAGGAACAAGTGTGATCAGTGATTTTAACCATAAGTAAAACAGAAAGTAATGGAAGTTCTTGGCAGATCATACAGGATCTGTGGAGAGAAAAAGAGTTATGTTTTGGTTCACAGATCTTTCATCAGTTCTGGGAGAGATGGGCAGTGGGATGATTTTTTCGATTTCTCTCTTCTACAGTTAATTGAACAAAAAGATGCCTGCTATTGCTTAGTCGGTATTCATTAATTTAACTGATGCTCATTTTCAACTTGCCAATTTTGAACTCTGCAAGAAGTGTCTTTTTTTATGAGGCAGGTACTTCTGATATTGCATTTTAACATTTTTGGATAGCTCGTTCCTTACTTCATTTTAACAAAATGGTATATTTGCAATAAAGCTCATCAAAGCTATCAAAGATGAAGCAAAGTTTGCATACTTATGTCAGTGTTCCTGATATGTTATTTTAGGTTTCTGGTTCTGTATCACCTTAATGTGCTGTGCTTTGTTATACCTTTCAAATAATCAGAACTTGCAAAAATCAGAAGTGGGTAAGATTTTATCCTAGCTTAGAAAATTATGGTATCAAGGTTTGGTAATCAGTTATATAAAGGAGCTCAAACTGATACCTGCTACCAGTGGTAAGTTAATAAGGTAGTCCATTCCATTACAATTGATTTTTCCCAATACCTGTAGCTGTGTAGCTTAAGGTGAGAATCATTTTGATTCCTGGTGAAATAATGGGATCTTTATCGTACTATGTGGAAAATAACGTCAGAACAAATTATTTAGGCCAAACTGTCAGTTTTGGTACTGTATGCCCCTCATTATTCTCAATTTCTCTCTTTAGGTGGTGTGATGACTGTGGAGCCTACAGTTGTAACAGAGGATGAATCTTGTGTTTAACTTTTCTAATTGCACCAGGGAACAGCATGCCTTGGGCTTGAAACATAACTGTTTAACAATTTAAGCAGAATGACTTCATCATGGGAACTGGGTTATTTATTGAATACACAATGTTAATTTTTTTGAAATGATCTGCATAATATGTCTATTGCAGTGTGTAGAAGAGGTCCTCAGATGTACTTTTGCAGGAGAAAGTGTGATTACTGCCCTCTTGTTCTTTGAGTTGACCTGCTTTTACCTGCCACATCTTAGTAATGTCTATATCATTAGCACTGGCGTTCTCAGGATATAAGAGCAGTGCAAACTTCAAGTATGTCACTTCAGAGGTTCTCAACGAGGGTTCTGATGTTTCAGATCTCCAATTTAATTTTAAGTGGATGGGAGATGTCTTTGTGTGTGTTCTTTTGATGTGTGGTGGCTGTTGCGCGCCAAGTACCACTCAGTTCCGTTGAAGCAAGGTCTTTGTCTACTAACAGGAATAGCCAGGACAATTGAAAACCAGGCTCTGTTGCATGGGTGGGAGCTATCATACATTGGTCTTGCTGTTTTCCAGTGCTACCTGCTATATTGTTCCCAAAACTGCACTGCTTTCATTTATGCTGCTTGTCTCATTGTTTCTTGTTATTTTTCTGCTATGTTCTTGTTGCCTCTGTGCTGTTTTTGTCCTATGATGCACATTTCACTCTTTTTTTTCCAGCTGAGACCATCCACTAGGCTTCCCAACCCTTTAGCTGACCCCCAACTCAGACAGTATAGCGCAGTCATCAGTGCATACACTTCAGCTCCAGAGGTGAAAGAGGAAGTCTGTTAAGCTTGTCCATATGCTGTCCTCTGGCAGCAAAGGGAGATGAGCTGATTTTCTTTGGTGATTTCAATACCTGATTTGGGAAGGACACAAACTTCTGGAAGGCTCGATTGCCAAAAAAGGCATAAAGAATGCAAACACTAACAGAATCCTGCTCTTGATAATATACCTAGAGCATGCTCTGATCATAATGTACATGCTATTTCATCAGAAGCGTAAATGAAAGATCTCATAGTAACACACTCACTCCAGACATTGTCAGCTACTTGACTGTTATTGTCCCAGTGAAGCACACCTAAACTGGTCTACAATCTCTGTCAGTCTGGTCCAAAAATAGAAATTTACATAGAATGTTGAAGTCATGGACTTGAGGATAATGTAAAGGAAGACCTACTCAGTTAACAAGTCTCAGCCAGCCTGGTGATGCCCAATGAACAGGAACTACAGAATGTCTAAGTACATAGTCTAATCTGAAATCCATCATAAGCAGCCCTTATGAAGAGACTGTACCAGAAAACATCAAGATTGGTTTGACAGGAATGACCAGGAAACTCAGGAATTACTAAGTTTCAAACATAAGCTGTTCCTGAACTGGAAGAACCACCAGAAGTTGAAGTTTCAAACAGAGCTCCTAGACAGATGGTAGGCGGAAAGAATACAGAAAATCCAGTGACACTCTATCTGTATAGATTCCTTAGCATAATCAAGACCATTTCCTGCCTCGCTACATAAAGACCAATCCCACTGAGAGCTGAGAATGCATTGGCACTCATCAAGGGCAGAGAGGCAGTCGAGTTTCTCTGGATGAATGGATGCCAGACATATTTGATTTAAACTCCTTTTAGTGGCAAAAGGAACAAATGTAACTTGAAAGGGTTCAGAAAAGATTTACAAGGATGTTGCCACGATTGGAGGAATTTGAGCTCTAGGGAGAGGCTGAAAAGGCTGGGACTGTTTTCTCTAGAGAGTCGCAGGCTGAGGGGTGACCTTATAAAGGTTTACAAACTTATGAGGGGCATGGATAGCATAAATAGACAAAGTCTTTTCCCTGGGGTCGGAGAGACCAAAACTAGAGGGCATAGGTTTAAAGTGGGAGGAGAAAGATTTAAAAGAGACCTAAGGGACAACTTTCTCACACAGAGGGTGGTACATGTATGGAATGAGCTGCCAGAGGAAATGTTAGAGGTTGGCACATTTGCAACATTTAAGAGGCATTTGGATGGGTATATGAATAGGATGGGATATGGGCCGGGTGCTGGCAGGTGGGACTAGATTGGGTTGGGATATCTGGTCGGCATGGACGGGTTGGACCGAAGGGTCTGTTTCCATGCTGTACATCTCTATGACTCTAAGTCAGGCAACTTCAAAGACACCATTGCATTGATCTCAAGGGTTTGCATATTCAATTCTGAAATAGAGTCACATTATAAATGGCTGTCTCAATTCCAAATCCCGTAATCAATTTAGCTCAGCAGAGCTTGTTTACACAACTATGGAGGGAACTGAAAATGTTAACAATTTAATTTTCAGTTAAGAGATATAAATAGATTAAAGAAGTTTTGATTTTTTTACTTTGTAAATCTACCAATCATTTTATGATCAAGATTTTAGGGGAGTTTCAATTGGAGTGTTCGATTGAAAGTTTTATATGCTTCTAGGAGGAGCATTTCTGTTCAAGAGTTTTGGTGAATGAGGATTTATTTATTTCAAGAACAAATTAAGGACATCTCAGGTGGATACTGGCTGAGTGTTAGCAAGGGAGCTCCGAAATATGAAGGAGCATGAACACATGGAGGTGTAGGTGGTTGGAATGATGATAAGCTCATGATGACAGTCACCCACACCGAACTAGTTTGATGTCCAATAAATTGAAGGTCTGAACTACAGCACTTGCTACCATCTCCTCACCCTGCCTCTCACATCCTTGTGCAATATTTTGTTTTTTAGAACACATTTGAACAGCATATGCTTGAAAAAAATAAACAAAGTTTGTTGTGCATAAGTAGAAATCTAATTTCCCACAAATAACATTGAAGCAAAGGGAAGAATGGTGGATATGGATAGTTGAACTGAATGCAAAGTTAGAGATAGAAGTCTGAGAAAGTAAATGAAATGCAAATAATGGGCAAAAGGTTCAATTTAATATTGTAAATGTATGTAATATATTTGCCTGCAAGAGTTCTAAACCTAGCATGATAGCAGTGCCTTAAATAAAAATTTTTTTTGAACATTAGTAGCATTTAAAGATGTGTACAGCATGGATCAGTCAAGTGAAACCTCAGAGTGTGAACTAGAGGTAAATGTTTTGAAGATACAACACATATGCAAGCTGAAACTAATTAATTAGTTTTAGCTTTCTTGCACAGAAGATGATGACTGATCCTCAGAAATGTGGCTACAGTTGCACTACATTTGGTGAGAGCTTGGTAGTCTCTTGATATTATGTTGCTATGTATATTGACCAGAATGTATTATGCTTAACCTGTTTGAAGAAACAGCAAAATGCTTTCCCCTGTTGTATTTTTTATCATCATTCTACTTTGTAATTAATTCTGAGTTATTGAATTGCTGCGACTTTGAAGTTCAAGCCTCATTTTATATACAAGAATAGCCATGCGGAATTAAGTTTATTTGAATGTGACTCTACAAAGAAATAGAAACTTTATCTTCTACTTAAATGATAAGTTATCATAGTACCATAGAATCTAATATTGCTGCAATTTTTCAACAGAGTAATTTTCCCTATCTAGAATGTGCATTGTGTTGTTAGGAGCATAAGTGCTAATATTTCAATATAATTGATTCTTTTGGAAAGCAAAAAGTGAAAGTAAAATGATTTTTTTTTAGAATTGGTTGATTCCACATCCAATGAAGAAGAGGTAAATGAAACTCAGCCTTGGGCCAAACCTCTTGTACAACTCTGGCAGAATAAACCACATAATTTTCAAGCAGAGAAAGAATATAATGAAGAAGTCTCGAAAATGGAACCATATTGTGCCATTTGCTCACTTTTTTTTCCTTATTACCAGGTAAATTGCTGTTTCTTTTGAAAAATTAGTTGATCGATGATGAATCTGAAAATGTTACATAATTCATATTTTCTTTTTCCCTATTGTGATTATGGATCTTTAGTTTTAAATCTCAAGTTACATTTAGGAGCCATAGGTATTGGAACAGCTATCAAATCTACTAGGAATGACATTTGGAGGGTGATCAGAATGTGGAATGAAGGAGGTAACACAGGCACATTTTAAAGGAAGCTAGATGCTCACACAAAAGAAAGAAATGGAAGGATCATTGGATTTGATGAAGAGGGTAGGATGAGACTTTATTATAGAACTTAAATACTGACAATGACATCTTTGGCAGAGTTGCCTGTCTCTGTTCTTGTAGGTACTATGTTAAACTATGCTGTAAATTGTAGATGCAGGCTGTCTTACCATATTTAATGAGCTCAAATCAGTGAGTGTTTAAAGATGATAGAGGAAAGAAGCAACTGTATGAGCAAACTGCGGTCTACCTGTATTATTTAAAGACAAAGTCATTTAACAAAAAGATACTGGTCTGAATTAGGGAATACTTTAAAACTTGAAGAATTGCTTATAAGTTACTGTCAACATTTCAGGCTAATCATTTTAGTCGGCCATACTTTGTACTTCAAAAGCACATGCGTCACAATCTGGCAGAAAATTTCTGACCTGAAGAAGGGTTGAACCTGAAATGTAAATTTGTTTAGAGGTACTGATTGATGAATATTTGCACTATTTATTTTGTGTGCAGTGAGCTAGCCAGATGCAAAAAGTTAAGAATCAATCAGACACATTTTTGAACCGATTGACTTATTAATTTGCTGCTACATCATGTAGAGCATCAAGGTTTGCGAAAAAGAAAGATCCAGTAGATTGTATGTATGTGCATTCCTATAGTGTAACCAGTAAGGTTGGTGAACTGCAGGCAAAAGTTACTGCGTGAGATTTCTGACGTGGTTGCACATTTATCAAACAAGACCAAGAATAGCTTCGTCTTATTCCTCCTTACTATTCTGAAATGGTAGGGAAGGAAACAGAGGAGTGTGTATGTGAAAACATTTATTAAGAATGATGTTGTTATTTTAAATAGAAAGGATACATCGAAATGATTCAATGACTGAATCTTTTTGATTTGAGTAAAGGAACAGGATGCAACCTAATATTTGTTGTACTTTTACTTTTAAGTTAAGCACCAGAAAGAAGATGATAGATGAGCAAATTTTCAAGGTACGTGATAAGAGTAGACTTGTATTATTAAGTAATTTTGTTTACTCTTCGAGACTGGGAAAGAAATAGTGCTAAGGGTAGGGAGGAGAAGAATTTCTTCGGTACAAAGGGGAATCTTCTTGATCAATGTATCCCTGGTCAAAAAGGAAGTAAGTTTTGTTATGTTTAGCTCTGGGAAATGATGTAAGGCATCTGTATAAGAGTGAGCACACCTAATTCAGTTATGGGAAGAAGCCTGAAAATATCAATGGTAAAAATACTCAATTGGCGAAGCTAGTATCTCTCATTAAAGCAAGCAAAAAGTACAGGTAGATTAGAAAGACAATTGCAGGGTTGAGCAGTAATAGAGAGCATTTAGCATAGAAGTAGTTTAAATTTAAACACGCCATCTTAGTTGAAAGGGAAAAAAAAACTACCCAAAGCTGAAATACTCTGGATAGTAAAGAAAATGAAAAATGAAGTAAAACCAAGAAACGTATTTATAACAAATGTCAATACCAAGATTCATTTAAATAACAAAATCATTGGGAATTTAGGAGGGAATTAGAAAAAGTTAACACAGGAAGCAAGGAAAATTTACAAAATAAGTTTAGACTTAAACTGAACACGAAACATTTTTGAACATAAACAGTGTCAGTAGTTTGCCAGAGACAGGCTGTGGCTACTCAGAACCAATTGTTCGTAGAATCCTTGTCGTGTAAAAAGAGGCCTTTCGGCCTATTAAGACTTCACCAACTCTCTGAAGAACATTCCACTTTGCGGGTGGGGGGCGCAAGAGTTTGAGGCGTGGAATCAAAAACACAATCAAAATTGCCACAGGCATGTCCTAATCATGGATGGCTACTTTTCAACATAACAGCTCAATTGAAGTGGTAGCATGTTATCCAAAGACCATGAGAACAGCCATCAGGTTTAGATGGAGCAGAAATGACCTTGTATCCTATTTTACTTGGCAATTTTGAGAATTTCGTATGTTGGATATGAAACCTTGTCTTCAATTAACAAGCCTAAAACGATAACTTCTGCAAACAGAACTTGTACACATCCTTTTATTTCAAGAAGTTGCTTTTTGCAGAAAGATATGAAGAATATAGGATATAGTTTTGAACACTGGCTGAGAACTCTGAGTCTTTCAAGAAGAAAATAATGTCCAGTGCCAATGCAAGTTAAAACTCTAAAGGATAACCCCAACTATTCACTATTGTTGATGATCTAAGGCACTAACAAAGCAACAATCGTCTCTGGTTAGAAGCTTGCACTTCAAGTGCGTGCTTGGATTTTAAACCGTGTATTGCTTTGTAATACTTCGCAATGGGCACAATCCCATTTTAGGTATGTATGTGTTTATGTGTGAAGGACATAATTTCACTGAGGCCAAATGCTTCCTGTTGTGTATATTTTTTATTTATCTCATGGCTAACAGGTAATAAACATGCTCTTTCTTTTGCCTTAGCAAACCTTGTAATTGGCTTGTTACGACTAGAATAGAAATTAGTTGAGTACATTTTAGTTGGAGAGAACTGCAGCTCTATGCTAAAAAGGACGAAAGTCCTTTGTGGGGAGTTCAGAACTAATCCTACTACCCAGTTCTTTCTCCATGAACGAGTATCATAGGCTGCTTCACATAGTAAGTGTGCTATTTTCTTGAGATTCAAGAATCTGCACTGCAGTCACTCTCTAAAGTAAGCATCCCATTCTCTAGTAATCTTCTTTTATTCCTATTTATTCTTGTATATTAATGCCCTGTAATTCATATAAGATACTGCTAATACCTCTGTGATAATTTAGCATTGAACATTCTTCCTCACCAGCATCTTTAGGTAGAGGAACTATGACCACAAATTGTTGCACAAGATGCTGAATTGTCACTTGGACTTCATCTTGTTCTTCTCATCACACATTTTCGTGCCACAAATGAGTGGAACCTTATAATATTATTGATGCAGTGATTTCAATGGAGCATCTGAAACCTCATGAACATTAGGCTGCATATTCCATCTCCTTAAACATTGAAAGAGAGGACGAGAAAGAACCATTGAACAGATGGGAAGGAAATATAATAAATTGCAGTAAAATTAAAAAATAAAGTGAAATGACAAGAAAACAGATTAAGAGAAACGAGTAATACATTTGTGAAAAAGCAGAGGAGAACACAGTTTGTCATTAAGTTTTGTTTGTAAATTGCTGGTGAAATTCAGCAGGTCTGGAAACATCTGTGGGTAGAAGCCAGAGTTAATGTTTCAAGTCCCATTCTGATGATGAGTCACTGGACTCGAAACTTGAACTCTGCTTTCTCCCCACAGATGCTGTCAGACCTGCTGAGTTTCACCAACAGTTTCTGTTCTTGTTTTAGTTCTCCAGCATCTGCAGTACTTTGTTTTATTTATTATGTTTGTGTATGAATTGTGGCTTTGCCACTTGAAACATTAATAATTGTATGTCAAGATAGGCATGCAGTGTGCTCAAGCGTTCTTCACATAGAACTAAATGGCCTTGCCCACCGTGATCAGGAACCATGAATGAAATATCCATTGAGCACATTTTTAAAAATACTTTGTAGACATGCAAGAATTTCTGTGGGATATCAAATTTAAGTCCATTTCAATGGCCTTTTAAGATCCTGGTAATTGCATGACATAATGACAGTGGAGCTGTTGATATATAACAATCAATCTCTGTCACTTAGTTTATAGCATTTTATGGATAATTGTCATACATAGACTACCTATTTTACAGTCAAAATGCTGCATTTGCTTTTCATTTATTATTAGTGGCGCATGCTGTTGAGACATCACTATATTTCCTGGAAATTGGATGTCCATAGTATTTTGCTTGTCATAGTCAAAAGCTCCTCAGAATTTTAAAACTTAAAAATAAATTTCCTCTTTCCTTTCAGTACTAAAATACAAATAATTTAATTTCTCTAATTAAATGTTTTAATCATAAATTAAATTCAATAATTTTACTGAGTCTATTCTTACACTATTTGGAGATGCCAGTGTTGGACTGGGGTGTACAAAGTTAAAAATCACACAACACCAGGTTATAGTCCAACAGGTTTAATTGGAAGCACACTAGCTTTCAGAGCGACGCTCCTTCATCAGGTGATAGTGGAGGGCTCAATTGTAACACAGAATTTATAGCAAAAATTTAGTGTGATGCAACTGTAATTATACATTGAAAAATTGATTGTCTGTTAAGCCTTTCATCTGTCAGAATACAATGATAGTTTCACTTCTTTCATGTGTAAATCACAAAACCTTTTTTTTAAAGTTGCATTCTCAGGTTAGCTGTTAACAATGGTGATAGCTAGACAATATGTTGAAGGTGTTAGCCCCCTGTGTTCTTTGTCTATGCCATGATGTTTAGATTGATTCTAATCTAAAAAGTGAGATAAGAGTTCTACATGAATGCATGCAGTTTTTGAGCAAAGTACAATGTAACTCTGCAAGCACAAATTCACCCCACAAAATATATGTGTGCATGTGGATCTTTGTGTGTGTGTGTGTGTGTGTGTGTGTGTGTCTGTCTGTCTGTCTGGGTTGAGGGTTGTGATTTTTAACTTTATTCTTGCACTGTGTACTTTAAATCCTTCCTAAACTGAGGCACCCAAAACTGCACATGATAACTTATCTAAGCAATAATTAACAATTTACATAAATTTATCATGATATTTTTACTATATTTTTAAAAAAACTGATTTTATAATCCTGCATTTTTGAGGTTTTTCTATGACTTTTCTTTCTCCTTTTAGGTAAATTATGCATTTCAGCCCCTAGGTGTCTCTGTTCACCCATGCCATTTGGTGTTATTTCATTGTGGTAAAATCATTTACTACATTCGCACAAAATGTATTGCCTCACACTACTCCACAGTAACTTGCATCTACCACCTGCCTATTCAGTTTGCTAACCACCTATGTGTCATCTTGAACAAGCCTCTTCACTGTATTCTACATCTTCTAATTTTAGTTTCAGCTGCTCTCTTCAAGACCTAAGCCTCCTTATGGAAAACTAAGATGCCTAGCATACATCATTTCTAACCCTTTACCTAATCCTAGTAATGCCTATTGAGACTCATAACTCTTGGTTTCCTATCTTCACACTGTAAATATTGTAACCCTTCTACTTTTTCAGTCATGTCTTTAAAACAATGCTTCCTCAAATTGGTGAAACACATTTACTACTTGTTGTGGTTCTGTTCGCCGAGCTGGAAGTTTTTGTTGCAAACGTTTCGTCCCCTGGCTAGGCGACATCATCAGTGCTTGGGAGCCTCCTGCGAAGCGCTTCTTTGATGTTTCCTCCAGTGTTTATAGTGGTCTGTCCCTGCCGCTTCCGGTTGTCAGTTTCAGCTGTCCGCTGTAGTGGTTGGTATATTGGGTCCAGGTCGATGTGTTTGTTGATGGAGTTTGTGGATGAATGCCATGCCTCTAGGAATTCCCTGGCTGTTCTCTGTCTGGCTTGCCCTATAATAGTAGTGTTGGCCCAGTCGAATTCATGTTGCCTGTTGTCTGCGTGTGTGGCTACTA